>NW_026915695.1:0-368112 GCF_034315485.1 Pezoporus occidentalis
TGGAATAGGAATGAATGAATGGTGTAGGATGGGATGGATGAGATGGAATAGGATGTGATGAGATGGAATAGGATGGGATGGGATGGAGCAGGATGTGATGAGATGGAATAGGATGGGATGGGATGGAACAGGATGGGATGGGATGGAACAGGATGGGATGGGATGGAACAGGATGGGATGGATGGGGTGGGATAGGGTGGTATGGGATGGAGCAGGATGTGATGAGATGGAATAGGATGGGATGGAACAGGATGGGATGGGATGGAACAGGATGGGATGGATGGGATGGAGCAGGATGTGATGAGATGGAATAGGATGGGATGGGATGGAACAGGATGTGATGGGATGGAACAGGATGGGATGGATGTGGTGGAATAGGATGGGATGGGATGGAGCAGGATGGGATGAGATGGAATAGGATGGGATGGAACAGGATGGGATGGGATGGAACAGGATGGGATGAGATGGAATAGGATGGGATGGTGTAGGATGGGATGGGATGAGTGGGATGGAATGGGATGGAATAGGATGGGATGGAACAGGATGGGATGGATGGGATGGGATGGGATGGAACAGGATGGAACAGGATGGGATGGGATGGGATGAGATGGAACAGGATGGGATGGGATGGGATGAGATGGAACAGGATGGGATGGGATGGAACAGGATGGGATTGAACAGGATGGGATGGGATGGGATGGAACAGGATGGGATGGGATGGAACAGGATGGGATGGATGGGATGGGATGGAACAGGATGGGATGGAACAGGATGGGATGGGATGGAACAGGATGGGATGGGATGGATGGGATGGGATGGAACAGGATGGGATGGGATGGGATGGAACAGGATGGGATGGGATGGAACAGGATGGGATGGGATGGGATGGGACAGGATGGGATGGGATGGAACAGGATGGGATGGGATGGAACAGGATGGGATGGATGGGATGGAACAGGATGGGATGGATGGGATGGAACAGGATGGGATGGGATGGATGGGATGGAACAGGATGGGATGGGATGGAACAGGATGGGATGGATGGGATGGAACAGGATGGGATGGGACAGGATGGGATGGGATGGAACAGGATGGGATGGGATGGAACAGGATGGGATGGATGGGATGGAACAGGATGGGATGGGATGGAACAGGATGGGATGGATGGGATGGAACAGGATGGGATGGGATGGATGGGATGGGATGGAACAGGATGGGATGGGATGGAACAGGATGGGATGGGATGGGATGGAACAGGATGGGATGGGACAGGATGGGATGGGATGGAACAGGATGGGATGGATGGGATGGAACAGGATGGGATGGGATGGAACAGGATGGGATGGGATGGGATGGAACAGGATGGGATGGGACAGGATGGGATGGGATGGAACAGGATGGGATGGGATGGAACAGGATGGGATGCGTCCTGGCTCAGTCACCCCAATCAGGGCTGCTTTTCCTTGGATGCTGCCCCCCATTCATTGTCCTCCATGGCAGGGGACGGAGCCGCTTCCCCCCTCCCCGTGCTCCCTTCCTGCCACCCCATCACCCCCTCGGTGTCCCCGTATCCCCCTCCAGGTGTGAACATCGCCTACCTGAACGCCGGCATCGGAGGCCACAAAGCATCCAGCCTGGCGGACCGGCAGCGGGAATACCTCCTGGATATGATCCCGCCTCGCTCTATATCCCAGTCCATCAGCGGACAGAAATAACCCCTGCTGAGCAGAGCAGCCCCCCCTCGACCCCGCTCCCGTCGCATGCAGTGCCTGTGCTGGTGCCTACCGTCCCCGGGGGAAAGCAAAGCCAGAAAAGCCACAGCAAGACATGGAACCCACCCCACTTTTCCAACCCTCCGGCATCCTTGTCCTTTCCTCCAGCCCTTTTTCCACGTGGGAAGTGAGGGGCCGCTTCCTTTGCCCGAGGTCTGCTTGAGGTCAGCACTCGCCGTGTGTGTTCCAGCTTGGGTGATGCTGTTTTTTGTAATGACAAAGCCTAGAGTTTTGAATTGTATCGTGGGGTTCTTTTTTTTTTTTTTTTGGGGGGGGGCTGATTTTCCTGACTTTCTTTTTGGGCTTTTTTCCCGATTTTTTTTTTGGGATCTGTTTCCCACCCCCCCCCTTTTCCTTTTCCTCTTTTTTTTCATGCTCTGGTTCTCTTTTTGCCACAGACTTTGGCCCAGGGGCAGCAGTGAAGCCTCTTTTACTGTGCACGGGCAGCAGCCTGGTGCTGACTCGTGGGGTGGGGGGGAAACGTGGGGGACCAGGGGCCACCAGCACCCATGGGTGGGTGCTGGGGTGCTGCACCCTTGCCTTGGCGAGAAGAAAGGCAGGAGCCTCCCATCCCAGCCCTTCCCATGGAGGCAGGGAGCCCTCTGGGGGTCCATGGCTGGTGCTGGGGACCCCGGTTGGCCAAGGCAAGGAGCCCGCTTTGGGGTGCTGAGGGTGCTGAGGCCACCCGTGAGCAGACTTGGGCACGGTGAGTCCCCGTCCTCGGCTCTTCCGCGCTTCCTGCATGCTCCGGAGCTGCTGTCCGGGCGATGGGAATGGCACCGGGGCGATGGGAATGGTACCCAGGGGATGGGAATGGTACCCAGGGGATGGGAATGCCACCCGAGTGATGGGAATGGTACCCAAGTGATGCATACGGCACCAGGGCGATGGGAATGGTACCCAGGGGATGGGAATGGTATCCAAGTGATGGGAATGGTATCCAAGTGATGGGAATGGCACCTAGGTGATGGGAATGGTCCCCAAGTGATGGGAATGGTATCCAAGTGATGGGAATGGTACCCAGGTGATGGGAATGGCACCCGAGCAATGGGAATGGCACCCAGGTGATGGGAATGGTCCCCAAGTGATGGGAATGGTATCCAAGTGATGGGAATGGTACCCAGGTGATGCATATGGCACCGGGGCGGTGGGAATGGTACCCAGGGGATGGAAATGGTCCCCAAGTGATGGGAATGGCATCCAGGTGATGGGAATGGTACCCAAGTGATGCGTATGGCACCGGGGCGATGGGAATGGGTACCCAGGGGATGGAAATGGTCCCCAAGTGATGGGAATGGTATCCAAGTGATGGGAATGGCACCCAGGTGATGGGAATGGTACCCAAGCGATGCGAATTGGCACCCAAGCGATGCAAATGGCACCCAGGTGATGGGAATGGTCCCCAAGCGGTGGGAATGGCACTGGGGCGATGGGAATGGCACCCGGATGATGGGAATGGCACCGGGATGATGGGAATGGCACCGGGGCTCCGGTTAACGAACCCAAAGCAAGAAAAGTCGTCTGAGAAACGCTCTATTTGCACTTAAACCTTCACACTAATGGGCCCTTCCCTCCTCTTCCTCCTCTTATCCCTCTTCCTCCTCCTCCTCCTCGCAGACACAGCCCTTGCCAGTGGAATTCGCTGCCGGAGCAACCCCGGCCCCACATCCCATCCCCATTCCCATCCCATCCCATCCCCATCCCCATCCCATCCTCATCCCCATTCCCATCCCATCTTCATCCCCATCCCCATCCCATCCCCATCCCATCCCATTCCCGTTCCCACCTGAGGGTTTTTGCTCCTCCCTGCGAGTTTCCTGCCTTGTTTTTAAGGAATTTTAAGGAATTTCCCCCCCCCCCTTTCTTTTTTTGAGCCCGGATTCTTGACGATCCATTGTTATTCCCAACAGGAGAATCTCGTGCAATCTCAGCTCACCCCTTTGCTTGATGGCCAAGGGGGGGGGGGGGAAATGGGACCCCCAAAACCAACCCCCCCCCCCAAAACCTGGGGACCAGGCACCTTCCTTCCCCCCCCTTTATGGGTGGGGGGGTCCCCCACCAGCAGCCCCTCAATCCAATGAGCACTTAACCCCTTGAGGGGTCTGAGCATCCCAAATTCCCCCCCCCCCCCAACCTCTTTGGGCCCTTCCAGAGGGAAAATTAGTTGGAATTCCTGTTGGAAGTTTAGTGGCGTATATATAAAGACATAGCTATATATGGATTCTTTTTTTTGGGGGGGATTTAGGGAATTTTGGGGGATTTTGGGAGGCATTTTGGGGTGTGGGGGGGGGTGTTTTAACCTTAAACCTCCCCTTTTCCATCCGGGATGCTCCAAACCTCCCTTGATGGCCCCGCTTCCATGGGAGCACTTTGGCAATGGGTGGGGTTTTCCTTGGCTAAAAGTGACTTTTTGGGGTAATTTTGGGGTATTTTGGGTTATTTTTTGGGGGGGGGGGTGATGCTTTCCTTCCACCCCCCCCCTTCTCAACCCCATCCCTCGCTCAAGTGCCATTACCTGTTCCCCAGAGGTACGAGGTGACCTGGGCATGGGGGGGGGGGGGGAAATGTTGGGGGGCAGGGGGTGGGGGTGGGGGGGTGAATTTAATGCTGAAATGCAAGAATTAAAGCAAAAAAAAAAACACCACAAAAAAAAACCCTAAAAAAAGGCAAAAATGGTCAAAAAAGCGACAAAAAACCCAAGTGCAATATTTAACGTGGAGTCTTTTGGGGGGGGGGGGGAATGGGATGGAGAAAAGGGGGTGATGGAGGAGATCCCCACTTTATGGTGCTATAAGTGAAACACACCCCTAAACATGGGGGGGACCCCCCAAAACCCAACCCTAAAACACCCCCCCCATTGGGGTGCATTGGGGACCCCCAAAACCCAACCCTAAACCCCCCCCCCATTGGGTTGCATTGGGGACCCCCAAAACCCAACCCTAACCCCCCCCATTGGGGTGCATTGGGGACCCCCAAAACCCAACCCTAAATCCCCCCCCCCCATTGGGGTGCATTGGGGACCCCCAAAACCCAACCCTAAACCCCCCCCCCATTGGGGTGCATTGGGGACCCCCAAAACCCAACCCTAAACCCCCCCCCATTGGGGTGCATTGGGGACCCCCAAAACCCAACCCTAAACCCCCCCCCCCATTGGGGTGCATTGGGGACCCCCAAAACCCAACCCTAACCCCCCCCCATTGGGGTGCATTGGGGGGGGGACCCCTAAAACCCAACCATAAACACCCCCCCCCATTGGGGTGCATTGGGGACCCCCAAAACCCAACCCTAACCCCCCCCCCATTGGGTTGCATTGGGGACCCCCAAAACCCAACCCTAACCCCCCCCATTGGGGTGCATTGGGGACCCCCAAAACCCAACCCTAACCCCCCCCCCATTGGGGTGCATTGGGGAACCCCAAAACCCAACCCTAACCCCCCCCCCCATTGGGTTGCATTGGGGACCCCCAAAACCCAACCCTAACCCCCCCCATTGGGGTGCATTGGGGAACCCCAAAACCCAACCCTAACCCCCCCCCCCATTGGGTTGCATTGGGGACCCCCAAAACCCAACCCTAACCCCCCCCCCCATTGGGTTGCATTGGGGACCCCCAAAACCCAACCCTAAACCCCCCCCCATTGGGGACCCCCAAAACCCAACCCTAAACCCCCCCCCATTGGGGTGCATTGGGGATGGGGGGGGACCCCCAAAACCCAACCCTAAACCCCCCCCCCATTGGGGTGCATTGGGGAACCCCAAAACCCAACCCTAACCCCCCCCCCCATTGGGTTGCATTGGGGACCCCCAAAACCCAACCCTAACCCCCCCCCCCATTGGGTTGCATTGGGGACCCCCAAAACCCAACCCTAAACCCCCCCCCATTGGGGACCCCCAAAACCCAACCCTAAACCCCCCCCCATTGGGGACCCCCAAAACCCAACCCTAAACCCCCCCCCATTGGGGTGCATTGGGGATGGGGGGGGACCCCCAAAACCCAACCCTAAACCCCCCCCCCATTGGGGTGCATTGGGGATGGGGGGGGGGGGGGGCTTTGGCCTGCACAGATTTATTCCTTATTATTAATTATTAATTATTAATTATTGCTCCGTTTGTGCCCCCCCCCCCCCCCCCCCCCCCCGGTATTCCCAAGCCCGGGAATTCTTTCCCTGCTTTTTGGTGGGGCCAGAGCCGCTTGTGGAAACGCTTCTCTGGGGGTTGAGCTGCTCGGGATGAGGAGGGGTTGGGATATTTTGGGATATTGAGGTTTTTGGGATAGGGAGGTTTTGGGGATTGAATTTTCTGGGATATTTTGGGAAAATGAGGTTTTTGGGATAGGGAAGTTTTTTGGGATATTGATTTTTTGGGATTTTGGTTTTTGGGATATTGAGGTTTTGGGGATATTGAGGTTTTGGAGATTGAGTTTTAGGGATATTTTGGGAAAATGAGGATTTTGGGATAGTGAGGTTTTGGGGATATTTTGGGATAATGAGGTTTTTTTGGGATATTGAGGTTTTGGGGGTTGAGTTTTTTGGGATATTGATTTTTTTGGATATTGAGGTTTTGGGATATTTTGGGGGGATGCTGAGATTTTTTGGGATATTGAGGTTTTGGGGATTGAGGTTTTTGGGATATTTTGGGATAATGAGGTTTTTGGGGGGATATTGAGGTTTTCGGGATTGAATTTTTTGGGATATTGAGTTTTTTTTGGATACTGATTTTTGGGGATTTTGGTTTGGGGGATATTGAGGTTTTGGGGATATTTGGGGGGGATATTGAGGTTTTTGGGGATAAGGATGTTTTTGGGATATTTTGGGGGGATAATGAGGTTTTTTGGGGATATTGAGTTTTTTTTGGGATAGTGAGGTTTTGGGGATTGAGTTTTTGGGGATATTTTGGGGGGATAATGAGTTTTTTTTATATTGAGGTTTTTGGGATATTTTGGGGGGATAATGAGGTTTTTTGGGATAGTGAGGTTTTGGGGATTGAGTTTTTTTGGATATTTTGGGGGGATAATGAGGTTTTTTTTTTATATTGAGGTTTTTGGGATATTTTGGGGGGATAATGAGGTTTTTGGGATATTGAGGTTTTGGGGATTGAGTTTTTTGGGATATTTTGGGGGGATAATGAGTTTTTTGGGGGATATTGAGGTTTTGGGGATTAAATTTTTTGGATATTGATTTTTTGGGATAATGAGGTTTTTGGGATAGTGAGGTTTTAGGGATTGAGTTTTTGGAGATATTTTGGGGGGATAATGAGGTTTTTTGGGATATTGAGGTTTTGGGGGTTGAGATTTTTGGGATAATGATTTTTTGGGATATTGAGGTTTTGGGATATTTTGGGATAATGAGTTTTTTTGGGATAGTGAGGTTTTGGGGATTGAGTTTTTTGGGATATTTTGGGATAATGAGGTGTTTTGGGATAGTTTTTGGGGAATGAGTTTCTTGGAATATTTTGGGATAATGAGGTTTTTTGGGATATTGAGGTTTTGGGGATTGAGATTTTTGGGATAATGATTTTTTGGGATATTGAGGTTTTGGGATATTTTGGGATAATGAGTTTTTTTGGGATAGTGAGGTTTTGGGGATTGAGGTTTTTGGGATATTGATTTTTTGGGATATTGAATTTTTTTGGGGGATAGTGATGTTTTGGGGATTGAATTTTTGGGATAATTTGGGGGGGTATTGAAGTTTTTGGGGATATTTAGTTTTGTTTTGGGGATTGAGTTTTTTGGGATATTTTGGGATAATGAGTTTTTTTTTGATAGTGAGGTTTTGGGGATTGAGTTTTTTGGGATATTTTGGGGGGATGTTGAGTTTTTTTTTATATTGAGGTTTTTGGGATATTTTGGGGGGATAATGAGTTTTTTGGGGATAGTGAGGTTTTGGGGATTGAATTTTTTGGGATATTGAGGTTTTTGGGGATTGAGGTTTTTTTTGGATATTGAGGGTTTTGGGATATTTTGGGGCGATATTGAGGTTTTTGGGGATTGAGGTTTTTGGGATATTTTTTTTTTTTTGCGAGCCTGAGGTTTTTGGGGAAATGGAGTTTTTGGGATATTGACTTTTGGGGGGATATTGAGGTTTTTGGGATATGAATTTTTTAGGATATTGATGTTTTTGGGATATTGAGTTTTTTTGGGATATTGAGGTTTCTTGGGATATTGAATATTTTGGGATATGAATTTTTTAGGATATTGACTTTTTTGGGATATTGAGTTTTGGGGGCATATCGAGCTTTTTGGGATTGTTTTTTTGGGGATATTGAATTTTTGGGATTGATTTTTTTTGGATATTGAATTTTTGGGATTGATTTTTTTGGATATTGAATTTTTGGGATTATTTTTTTTGGATATTGAATTTTTGGGATTAATTTTTTTTGATATTGAATTTTTGGGATTGATTTTTTGGGGGATATCGAATTTTTGGGATTGATTTTTTGTCCTATTGAGTTTTTTTTTGCGAACCTGAGGGTTTTTTTGGGATCCCGAGCTTTTGGGTCTGAATTTCCGGGGCTCTTGAACTTTTTGGGCTTTCCTTTGGGATAAAGGGAATAGGGGGGGGAGGGGTGGAACCGATGGGGGGGTCCCATTCACCCCATTTACCCCCCCCCCCCCTTTGCAGGGACAGGAAAACGGGGGGGGATGGGGGCGAAAAAGCATCAAAAATTCATTGACAAAAATGTACATTCTGTAAAAAAAAAACCCCAAAACCCCCCAAAATGTAAGGAAAATCCCCCCCCCCCCCCCCCCTCCCCCCCCCGGGCCATGGCTGTTGTGGAACTCGTCCTTCTCGTGACCGCGTGTGTATGACATGAACCGTGCAAACAATGGGGGGGGAGGGGGGGGACCCCCACTTCCCCTCCCCCCATCATCCCCCCCCATCACCCCTCCCCCATCCCCCCGGCTATGGGATAACAATGGGGGGTGGGGGTGGGGGGATTAGAGGAGAAGGGGGGAGGTGCTGGAAAAAAGGGGGAGGGGGGGGTTGGGGGGTGGGGGTGGGGGAGGGGGGAGCCACCTTAAAGGGGCCCCCCCTCGGCCCCGGTGATGCACTGGTGGCGGCGGCCACCTCCCGAATCTGTGCCTTTCACTCACGCAAAGCCCCTCCCCCCACCCCCCTCCCCCCCCACACCCCCCCCACCCCTTTTTTGGGTGAGGGGGGTGAGGGGGGGGGTCCCATAGTGGAATAATGATGGATTGGGGGAGGGGGGTGATTGGGGGGGGGAAGGGGGATGGGATTAGGGAGGGGGAGGGGAGGGAAAGGGAGGGGGATGGGGGGGGGATGGAGCACGGAGAGGGGGGGGGATGGGGATGGGGATGGGGGGGATGGGGGGGGGTTGGGGGGGGGGGGGAGGGGAGTATTATAAACTGTACCTGTATTTGCACTGTTTTTATTCTTGCATTGGCATATATACAATATACAGCTCCAACAAGCGGCCTGCGGCTCCTTCCTCTGCCCCCCCCCCCGCCCCACACGTGGGGGGCGCCACGGATGGGACCCAAGGGGAGCGTGGGGTGGGGAGAGGCCATTGCGGGGGGGATTGGGGGGATGCAGGGTGGAGGAGATGGGGGGTTGGGGGGGAATGGGAGAAAATGGGGGGGGGCGGCCCAAATTTGGGGGGGGGTGGTTGAATTGGAAGGATTTCGGCCCAAATTTTAAGGATTTTTGGTGAAATTGGAAGGGTTTCAGCCCAAATTTTAAGGATTTTCAGTGAAATTGGAAGGGTTTCAGCCCAAATTTTAAGGATTTTCGGTGAAATTGGAAGGGTTTCAGCCCAAATTTTAAGGATTTTCGGTGAAATTGGAAGGGTTTCAGCCCAAATTTTAAGGATTTTCGGTGAAATTGGAAGGGTTTCAGCCCAAATTTTAAGGATTTTCAGTGAAATTGGAAGGGTTTCAGCCCAAATTTTAAGGATTTTCGGTGAAATTGGAAGGGTTTCAGCCCAAATTTTAAGGATTTTCGGTGAAATTGGAAGGGTTTCAGCCCAAATTTTAAGGATTTTCGGTGAAATTGGAAGGGTTTCAGCCCAAATTTTAAGGATTTTCAGTGAAATTGGAAGGGTTTCAGCCCAAATTTTAAGGATTTTCGGTGAAATTGGAAGGGTTTCAGCCCAAATTTTAAGGATTTTCGGTGAAATTGGAAGGGTTTCAGCCCAAATTTTAAGGATTTTCGGTGAAATTGGAAGGGTTTCAGCCCAAATTTTAAGGATTTTCGGTGAAATTGGGAGGGTTTCAGCCCAAATTTGGTGGGGGGAGGGGGGTGGCCGAATTGGAAGGGTTTCAGCCCAAATTTTAAGGATTTTCAGTGAAATTGGAAGGGTTTCAGCCCAAATTTTAAGGATTTCGGATCAAATTTTAAGGATTTTCGGTGAAATTGGAAGGGTTTCAGCCCAAATTTGGGGGGGGGGGGACGGGGGTGGCCGAATTGGAAGGGTTTCAGCCCAAATTTTAAGGATTTTCAGTGAAATTGGAAGGGTTTCAGCCCGAATTTTAAGGATTTTCGGTGAAATTGGAAGGGTTTCAGCCCAAATTTGGTGGGGGGAGGGGGGTGGCCGAATTGGAAGGGTTTCAGCCCAAATTTTAAGGATTTCAGCCCAAATTTTAAGGATTTTCGGTGAAATTGGAAGGGTTTCAGCCCACATTTTGGGGGGGGGGGGGGGGGGGGGGGGGGGGGGGGGGGGGGGGGGGGGGGGGGGGGGGGGGGGGGGGGGGGGGGGGGGGGGGGGTGGGGGGGGGGGGGGGGGGGGGGGGGGGGGGGGGGGGGTGGCCAAATTTGAAGGATTTCAGGCCAAATTTGCGGGGGTTTGGCCAAATTTGAAGGGTTTCAGCCCAAATTCGGGGGGGGGGGCGGCCAAATTGGAAAGATTTCAGCTGTAATTTGGGGGGGTGGTGGCCAAATTTGAAGGATTTCAGGTCAAATTTGGTTTTCTTTGGCCAAATTTGAAGAGCTTCAGCCCAAATTCTGGGGGGAGGGGGGGTGTGGCCCAAATTTGAAGGATTTTAGCCAAAATTTGGGGGGATTGACCCAAATTTGAAGGATTTCAGGCTAAGTTTGAAGGATTTCAGCCCAAATTTTGTGGGGGTTGGCCCAAATATGAAGGATTTCAGGCCAAATTTGAAGGATTTCAGCCAAAATTTGGGGGCGGGGTTGACCAAATTTGAAGGATTTCAGCCCAAATTTGCGGGGGGTTGGCCAAATTTGGAGGATTTCAGCCTAAATTTGAAGGATTTCAGCCCAAATTTCAAGGTTTTTAGGCCAAACGTGAAGGATTTCAGCCCAAATTTGGGGGGTTTTGGCCACATTTGAAGGATTTTCAATGTTTTGGGCCAAATTTGTAGGTTTTGACCCCAATTTGGGGGGTTTCAGCCCTCATTTGCAGATTTAACCCAAATCCTCAGTATTTAAGCCCAAAGTTGAAGGATTTCAGGCCAATTTGGGAGATTTCCACCCAAATTTCCAGCTTTTGCCCCAATTCGGGGGATTTCAGCTCAGATTTAAAGCCTTCCCTGCCCATCTGGGGGGATTTGAGCCCCAATTCCCCCGATTTCAGCCCAAAGTTAACGATTTCGGCCCCAATTTGTGGGATTTCAAGCCAAAATCATGGAATTTCGCCCTCAATTCCCGGCTTTCAGCCCAGATTTACCAGGTTGGCCTCCAATTTGCAAGATTTGGGGCCAATTCCCCCCAGTTTGGTGCCTTTATTCCCTGTTTCTGGAATTCAGGCCAAAGGAGCAGGGCTTTGCACCCGATTTCCAAGATTCCGGCCCAGATTTATGGGATTTGCTCCTAAATAAGATGCTTTTCAGCATTCCAGACCCAATTTGCAGGGTTTTAGGCCAAATTTGGGTTTTTTTCCCCAAATTTAGTGTATTTTACGCCAATATTGTGGGATTTTAACCAAAATTGTGGGATTTTAACTGAAATTTGCAGGATTTTGGTTCCAATTTGCAGGGAAATGGCCCAAAAGCAGCTTTAGGAGGGGCAGGATTTGGGGGGGGGGGGGTCCATTCCTGGGTTCCATCACCTTTGGGGCCCCATCAGGATCACCCCAAGCAGCTCTTTGGGACCCCCCCATTATCCAAATCACCCCCATTGGCCCCAAATCTGCCCCCCTCCACCCCCCCCCATAAGTGGCTTTTGGGGACCAGCATCACCCCAGTTTGGAAGTGGGGTGCAGTGATTTAAGGGGGTTTGGGAGTGGGGAGCAGTGATTTAAGGGGGGTTGGAAGTGGGGTGCAGTGATTGAAGGGGGTTTGGAAGTGGGGTGCAGTGATTTAAGGGGGTTTGGAAGTGGGGAGCAGTGATTTAAGGGAGGTTGGAAGTGGGGTGCAGTGATTGAAGGGGTTTGGAAGTGGGGTGCAGTGATTGAAGGGGGGTTGGAAGCGGGGTGCAGTGATTGAAGGGGGTTTGGAAGTGGGGTGCAGTGATTTAAGGGGGGTTGGAAGTGGGGTGCAGTGATTTAAGGGAGTTTGGAAGTGGGGTGCAGTGATTTAAGGGGGTTTGGAAGTGGGGTGCAGTGATTTAAGGGGGGTTTGGAAGTGGGGTGCAGCGATTGAAGGGAGTTTGGAAGTGGGGTGCAGTGATTTAAGGGGGTTGGAAGTGGGGTGCAGTGATTGAAGGTTTGGAAGTGGGGTGCAGTGATTTAAGGGGGTTGGAAGTGGGGTCCAGTGATTTATGGGGGTTTGGAAGTGGGGTGCAGTGATTTATGGGGGTTTGGAAGTGGGGTGCAGTGATTTAAGAGGGTTTGGAAGTGGGGTGCAGTGATTTAAGAGGGTTTGGAAGTGGGGAGCAGTGATTTAAGGGGTTTGGAAGTGGGGTGCAGTGATTTAAGGGGGGTTGGGAGTGGGGTGCAGTGATTTAAGGGGTTTGGAAGTGGGGTGCAGTGATTTATGGAGTTTAGAAGTGGGGTGCAGTGATTTAAGGCTGTTTGGAAGTGGGGTGCAGTGATTTAATGGGGGTTGGAAGTGGGGAGCAGTGATTTAAGGGGGGTTGGAAGTGGGGAGCAGTGATTTAAGGGGGTTGGAAGTGGGGTGCAGTGATTTAAGGGAGTTTGGAAGTGGGGTGCAGTGATTTATGGGGGTTTGGGAGTGGGGAGCAGTGATTTAAGGGGGTTGGAAGTGGGGTGCAGTGATTTAAGGGAGTTTGGAAGTGGGGTGCAGTGATTTAAGGCTGTTTGGAAGTGGGGAGCAGTGATTGAAGGGGCTTGGAAGTGGGGTGCAGTGATTTAAGGGGGGTTGGAAGTGGGGAGCAGTGATTGAAGGGGCTTTGGTTGCAATGGGGTTGAATGGGCAAGGATAAGGTGGTTTTGGGGGCAAGAATGAGCATAAACAGCATCAGTGGCCCCCATCAGTGACATTCCCTATTCCAAGGGTGACCCCCCCCGGATCCTGGGGTGGGAATGGGAGGAAACAGTGACAAAAAAAGTGCTACAAAAGAGGTTTTATTTACCAAAAATCACTTAAAAAAGAGAGAACGGTCCCGAGTATAAAGAGAAGAGGGGAAGGCACTGGCGCCCCATTGACGGGCTAGGATAAGCCCTGGGGCATGGGGATAGGGATGGATGCAGGAGACAAGTGGGGGCAGTGGGATGGACACAGGGATATGGATGGGATGGAGCTGGGGTGTCCAGGGGCATAGGGACAAACAGGACATGGGGTACGTGGGGCTGGAAGGATGGACATGGAGACATGGAGGATGGATGTGGGGAGCTATAGGACGGATGTGGGGTACCCAGAGATGGCAGGATGGATGCAGGGACAGACGGGACTGATACAGGGACTGGGGACAGGAGGATGGATGTGGGTACCCGGGGATGTGGGATGGACGTGGGGAGCTACAGGGTGGATATTGGGTACCGAGGGGTGGATGCTGGGTACCCAGGGATGGATGTTGGGTACCCAGGGAGGGATGTTGGGTACGAGGGATGGATGCTGGGTACCAAGGGATGGATGCTGGGTACCAAGGGATGGACGTTGGGTACCCAGGGAGGGACACTGGGTATCAAGGGATGGACGTTGGGTACCAAGGAATGGATGCTGGGTACCCAGGGATGGATGCTGGGTACCCAGGGATGGATGCTGGGTACCAAGGGATGGACGTTGGGTACCCAGGGATGGATGCTGGGTACCAAGGGATGGACGTTGGGTACCCAGGGATGGACGTTGGGTACCCAGGGATGGATGCTGGGTACCAAGGGATGGATGCTGGGTACCAAGGGATGGATGTTGGGTACCCAGGGATGGACGTTGGGTTCCCAGGGAGGGACACTGGGTATCAAGGGATGGATGTTGGGTACCCAGGGATGGCCATGGGGATCCCATGGGGCACCCAGTGCAGGACCCCCCCATGGGTTTGGGGCCCCCTAAATGCGGATGCTCCCATCCAGGACCCCCTCCCATTGCGCAGGGCCGAGGGGCACATAGGCCTTGGAGCTCTGGTCCAGCAGGAAGAGGGGGTCAGGGATGGAGGTGGGGTCGAAGCCCTCCTGTGCCAACCGCACCTTCTGCTGCTTGAAGGTGTCCGTCATCTCCAGGCGCTCCTGAGGCGCAATGGGGCAGGATGGGACCTATCCGTGTGTCCTCCATCCCCATCCCCATCCCCATCCCCATCCCATCCCATCCCCATCCCATCCCCATCCCAATCCCACCCCATCCCATCCCCATATCCCATCCCCCACCCCATCCCATCCCCCATACACCCCATCCATCCCATTATCCATACACCCCATCCCCATATCCCATCCCATCCCCATCCCATCCCCATCCCATCCCCATCCCATCCCATCTCCATCCCATTCCCATCCCATTCCCATCCCCATCCCATCCCGTTCCCATCCCATCCCATCCCCATCCCATCCCCATCCCATCCCATCCCCATCCCATCCCATCCCATCCCATCCCCATCCCCATCCCACCCCATCCCATCCCCATCCCCATCCCCATCCCACCCCATCCCATCCCCATCCCATCCCATCTCACCCCATCCCATCCCCATCCCCATCCCTATCCCACCCCATCCCCATCCCACCCCATCCCCATCCCATCCCATCCCCATCCCATCCCATCTCATCCCATCCCATCCCCATCCAACCCCCATCCAACCCCCATCCCATCCCATCCCATCCCATCCCCATCCCACCCCATCCCCATCCCATCCCATCCCCATCCCCATCCCCATCCCACCCCATCCCATCCCCATCCCATCCCATCTCACCCCATCCCATCCCCATCCCCATCCCTATCCCACCCCATCCCCATCCCACCCCATCCCCCCCATCCCATCCCCATCCCCACCCCATCCCCATCCCATCCCCATCCCATCCCATCTCACCCCATCCCATCCCCATCCCCATCCCTATCCCACCCCATCCCAACCCCACCCCATCCCCACCCATTCCCACCCCATTCCTTTTCCCATCCCATCCCCACCCCACCCCACCCCTCACCTGCAGGCGCAGGAAGCGGGGCCATGCGTAGGGCGGCAGGAGCCGCTCCACGTGCCGGAAGAGCGCGGCTCCATCCAGGCTGCAGCCGGGGCTCAGCACCAGCGCCGCCATCCCCGCGCGGCCCTCCTGGCCTGTGGGGCGAGGCGAGGGCAGGAGTGGGGCACAGGGCCTTTGGGTGTGGGGCACAGGGGCACCGGCGCCATGGGGCCCCGCTACCTGGCACGGTGACACCGTAGACGGTGGCTTCCTGCAGCGCCTCGTGGGCCAGCAGCGCTTCAGCCACCTCGGTGGTGGCCACGTTCTCGCCTTTCCACCTGCGAGGGATGATGATGGGAACGGTGGGGATGGATGAGGGTGGGAATGGTGGGGATGGTGGGGACGGTGGGGATGGTGGGGATGGATGAGGGTGGGGATGGTGGGAATGATGGGAATGGTGGGGATGGTGGGGATGGATGAGGGTGGGAATGGTGGGGATGGTGGGGATGATGGGGATGGTGGGAATGGTGGGAATGATGGGAACGGTGGGGATGGTGGGGATGGTGGGAATGATGGGGATGGTGGGGATGGATGATGGTGGGAATGATGGGGATGGTGGGGATGGTGGGGATGGGAATGATGGGGATGGTGGGGATGGTGGGGATGGGAATGATGGGGATGGTGGGGATGGTGGGGATGGGAATGATGGGGATGACAGGGATGACGGGAATGATGATTAAGATGATGATGGGGATGATGTCGATGAAGATGATCATGATGAGGATGGGGATGGATGATGATGATGATTAAGATGATGACGATGACGACAATGGGGATGATGGGGATGAAGGGGATGATGCGGATGATGATGATGATGGGGATGGATGATGATGATGATGAAGATGATGATGACAACGGGGGTGATGGGGATGATGTGGATGATGATGATGATGAAGGGGATAATGGGGATGATGACGGAGATGAGAACGATGGGGATGATGATGATGGGGATAGATGTTGATGACGACAGGGATAATGAGAATGATGATGGGGATGGGATGATGGGGATGGGGATGATGTGGATGATGATGGGGATGGGGATGATGGGGATGGGGATAATGATGATGATGATGATGATGATGATGATGATGGGGATAACAATGATGGGGATGGATGATGATGATGGGGACGGATGATGATGATGGGGATGACGATGATGGGGATGGGGATGATGATGTGGATGATGATGATGGGGATGGATGATGATGATGGGGACGGATGATGATGATGGGGATGATGGGGATGGATGATGATGATGATGTGGATGATGATGTTGGGGACGGATGATGATGATGATGGGGACGGATGATGATGATGGGGACGGATGATGATGATGATGTGGATGATGATGATGGGGACGGATGATGATGATGATGGCGATGATGGGGATGGATGATGATGATGATGTGGATGATGATAATGGGGATGGATGATGATGATGTGGATGATGATGGGGATGGATGATGATGATGGGAATGGATGATGATGATGATGGGGATGATGGGGATGGATGATGATGATGATGGGGATGATGATAATGGGGACGGATGATGATGATGATGGGGATGATGATGATGGGCACGGATGCTGACGACGATGAAGATGATGTCAACGACGATGTGGATGGGGATGACGCTGGCGACGCGCAGGTCCCGCAGGGGGTCCTCCCCCGTGTCCCCCCCCTCCAAAACCACCACCGTGGCCCCGGGGGGTACCTGAAGGTGTCCCCGGTGCGGTCCCGGAAGCGCACGAACTGCTCCTCGTCCTGCTCCATCAGGTCCCCGGTGCTGAAGTAGGAATCGCCCTCGGCAAAGACCCCGCGCAGGAGCTTCTGCTCCGAGAGCTCGCGCCCGCCCGCGTAGCCCAGGAACGGGGTGCGGGGGGTGACGGGCGCGATCAGGAGCCCCGGCTCCCCTGCGGGCGATGGGTGCGGGTGAATGGGGGGCACCCGATGGGATCTGCACCTGCACCCCCCCCTCCTCCCCATGGCCGGCACTCACCCGGCCCCACGCGGATGCAGCGCCCGGACGCGTCGCGCACCGGGGCTCCCGTGGCCACGTCGTAGCGCACGATCTCGAAGGGAGACACCAGCTTGGGGGGGGGGGGGCAATGGGGAGAGGTTAATGTGGGGCACAGACACCCCCACGGACTGCACGTCCCGTTGACCACCATGAAGCCCACCTCCCATTGACACCCACTCAACCCCATCCCTTTCACCCCCATTCCATTCACCTCCATTCACCTCATCCCATTCACCCCCATCCCCATCCCAATCACTTGCCATTCACTCCCATCCCATTGACCCTCATTCACCCCCATCCCATTCATCCCCATTAACCCCCATCCCATTAACCCCCATCCCATTACCCCCACCTCATTCATCTCCATTCATCCCCATCCCATTCACACCCATCCCATTACCCCCAACCCATTCACCTCCATTCATCCCCATCCCATTCACCCCCATTCATCTCCATCCCATTCACCCCCATCCCATTCACTCCCATTCACCCCAATCCCATTACCCCCAACCCATTCACCTCCATTCATCCCCATCCCATTGACCCCCATCCCATTCATCCCCACCCCATTCACACCCATCCCATTACCCCCAACCCATTCACCTCCATTCATCCCCATCCCATTGACCCCCATTCATCCCCACCCCATTCACTCCCATCCCATTCACATCCATTCATCCCCACCCCATTCACCCCCATCCCATTACCCCCCAAAAATTCACCTCCATTCATCCCCATCTCATTGATCCCCATTCACCCCATCCCATTCACTCCCATCCCATTCACATCCATTCACCCCCACCTCATTCACCCCCATCCCATTGACCCCCATTCCTCCCCATCCCATTGACCCCCATTCATCCCCACCCCATTGACCCCCATTCCTCCCCATCCCATTGACCCCCATTCATCCCCACCCCATTGACCCCCATCCCATTCACATCCATTCCATTCACCTCATTCACCCCCATCCTATTCACATCCATCCCATTACCCCCAACCCATTCACCTCCATCCCATTACCCCCAACCCATTCACCTCCATTCATCCCCATCCCATTCACATCCATTCACCCCCACCTCACTCACCCCCATTCCATTCACCCCCATCCCATTGACCCCCATTCATCCCCACCCCATTCACCCCCATCCCATTCACATCCATTCACCCCCACCCCGTTCACCCCCATCCCATTCACCTCCATCCCCATCCCATTCACTCCCATTCACCCCCATCCCATTCTCCCCCATTCATCCCCACCCCATGCACTCCCATTCACATCCATTCACCCCCATCCCTTTCACCCCCATCCCATTCACATCCATTCACCCCCACCCCATTGACCCCCATCCCATTCACCTCTATCCCCATCCCATTCACTCCCATCCCATTCACCCCCATCCCATTCACCTCTATCCCCATCCCATTGACCCCCCATTCACCCCCATCCCATTCACCCCTATCCCATTCACATCCATTCACCCCCATCCCATTCTCCCCCATTCATCCCCACCCCATTCACCCCCATCCCATTCACTCCCATTCACCCCCATCCCTTTCACCCCCATTCATCCCCACCCCATTCACCCCCATCCCATTCTCCCCCATTCATCCCCACCCCATTTACCCCATCCCATTCACCCCATCCCATTCACCCCCATCCCATTCTCCCCCATTCACCCCCATCCCATTTACCCCCATCCCATTCTCCCCCACTCATCCCAATCCCATTCACCCCCATCCCATTCACCCCCATTCATCCCCCACCCATTCACTCCCATTCACATCCATTCACCCCCATCCCTTTCACCCCCATTCATCCCCACCCCGTTCACCCCCATCCCATTCACATCCATTCACCCCCACCCCATTGACCCTCATCCCATTCACCTCTATCCCCATCCCATTCACCCCATCCCATTCACCCCCATCCCATTCACCCCCATTCATCCCCACCCCATTTACCCCATCCCATTCACCCCCACCCCATTCACTCCCATTCACCCCCGCTGACCCCCTCTGACCCCCACCTTGTAGATGAAGCTTCCGCGCCCCACGGCGCCGGGGGTCCCGGTGTAGTTGAAGAGGGAGACGTTGCCCTCGCTCTGCCCGTACGTCTCCACGACGCGCATGGGCCCGAAGCGCTGCAGGAAGCGGCGCCAGACGCCGGCGCTCAGCCCGCTCCCCACGGCCAAGCGCACGCCGTGGCTCCGATCCCCGGGGCGCTGCGGGCACGGGGACGGGGGGGCGTTAGGGCGGACCCACAGCGCCCCACAGACACAGCCTGACCCACAGCGGCCCACAGACAGAGCCTGACCCACAGACACAGCCTGACCCACAGACAGAGCCTGACCCACAGACACAGCCTGACCCACAGACACAACCTGACCCACAGCGCCCCACAGACACGGCCTGACCCACAGCGCCCCACAGACAGAGCCTGACCCACAGACAGAGCCTGACCCACAGCGCCCCACAGACACGGCCTGACCCACAGACACAACCTGACCCACAGCGCCCCACAGACACGGCCTGACCCACAGACAGAACCTGACCCACAGCGCCCCATAGACACAGCCTGACCCACAGACAGAACCTGACCCACAGTGCCCCAGAAACAGAACCTGACCCACAGACAGAGCCTGACCCACAGCGCCCCACAGACACGGCCTGACCCAGAGACAGAACCTGACCCACAGCGCCCCAGAGACAGAGCCTGACCCACAGACAGAACCTGACCCACAGCATCCCCATAGACACAGCCTGACCCACAGACACAACCTGACCCACAGCATCCCCATAGACAGAGCCTGACCCACAGACAGAACCTGACCCACAGCACCCCCATTACCCCCCCCCAGACAGAACCTGCCCCCCACCTGGGGCTGGTTGAGCAGGTAGCGGCAGAGCTCCCCGATGTACTGGAACACGGTGACCCCCTCGGCCCCAGAGACACAGCCTGACCCACAGACACAGCCTGACCCACAGCATCCCCATAGACAGAACCTGACCCACAGCATCCCCATAGACAGAGCCTGACCCACAGCATCCCCATAGACAGAGCCTGACCCACAGCATCCCCATAGACAGAACCTGACCCACAGCATCCCCATAGACACAACCTGACCCACAGCATCCCCATAGACACAACCTGACCCACAGCATCCCCATAGACACAGCCTGACCCACAGACACAGCCTGACCCACAGCATCCCCATAGACACAACCTGACCCACAGCATCCCCATAGACACAACCTGACCCACAGCATCCCCATAGACACAACCTGACCCACAGCATCCCCATAGACACAACCTGACCCACAGCATCCCCATAGACACAACCTGACCCACAGACAGAACCTGACCCACAGCATCCATAGAGACAGAACCTGACCCACAGCATCCCCATAGACACAGCCTGACCCACAGCATCCCCAGAGACACAACCTGACCCACAGCATCCCTATAGACACAGCCTGACCCACAGCATCCCCATAGACATAACCTGACCCCCAGCATCCCCATAGACACAACCTGACCCACAAACAGAACCTGACCCACAGCATCCCCATAGACAGAACCTGACCCACAGCATCCCCATAGACAGAACCTGACCCACAGCATCCCCATAGACACAACCTGACCCACAGCATCCCCATAGACACAGCCTGACCCACAGCATCCATAGAGACAGAACCTGACCCACAGCATCCCCATAGACAGAACCTGACCCACAGCATCCCCATAGACAGAACCTGACCCACAGCATCCCCATAGACACAACCTGACCCACAGCATCCCCATAGACACAGCCTGACCCACAGACAGAACCTGACCCACAGCATCCCCATAGACAGAACCTGACCCACAGCATCCCCATAGACAGAACCTGACCCACAGCATCCCCATAGACACAACCTGACCCACAGCATCCCCAGAGACACAGCCTGTCCCACAGCATCCCCATACACACAACCTGACCCACAGCATCCCTATAGACAGAGCCTGACCCACAGCATCCCCAGAGACACAACCTCACCCACAGCATCCCCATAGACAGAGCCTGACCCACAGCATCCCCACAGACACAACCTGACCCACAGCATCCCCATAGACACAACCTGACCCCCAGACAGAACCTGCCCCCCACCTGGGGCTGGTTGAGCAGGTAGCGGCAGAGCTCCCCGATGTACTGGAACACGGTGACCCCCTCGGCCCTGCACTCGTCCCAGAACTGGGAGGCCGAGAACTTCTCCTTCAGCACGCACGTGGCCCCTATGGGGTGAATGGGGGCAATCAGGGGCTCACCCCCCCCGTCCCCAGCACCGCGGTGCCCTCCCCACGGAGCCGGGCCCCATCCTGGCTCACCGATGCCGATGCAGCCGGCGATGCCCAGCAGGGAGCCGGCCATGTGGTGCAGGGGCAGCGCCAGGTACACGACGTCGCGGCTGCAGGCGCCCACCAGCTCGTAGAAGCTCAGGCACAGCAGGGACTTGAGGTGGGAGACGCGGGCGGCCTTGGGGAGACCTGGAAAGAAGAAGGGGGGGGAACGGGGGGGGGGGTCCTGGCATCAGCAGAGCAACCCCCAGCACCATTGGAGAGCAGGCACCAGCGTCATTGGAGACCCGGCACCAGCATCAGCATCAGCACCATCATAGAGCCAACATCACCATCATAGAGCCAACGTCACCATCATAGAGCCAACATCATCACAGACCCAACATCATCACCATCATAGAGCCATCATCACCATCACAGACCCATCACCATCACCACCCCAGACCCATCACCATCCCAGACCTACCACCATCACCATCCCAGACCCATCACCATCCCAGACCCATCCCAGACCCATTACCATCACCATCACAGACCCATCACCATCACAGACCCACCATCACCATCCCAGACCCATCCCAGACCCATTACCATCACCATCACAGACCCATCACCATCACAGACCCATCACCATCACAGACCCACCACCATCACCATCACAGACCCATCACCATCACAGACCCACCACCATCACCATCACAGACCCATCACCATCACCATCACAGACCCATCACCATCACCACCCCAGACCCATCACCATCACAGACCTACCACCATCACCATCACAGACCCACCATCACCATCACCATCATAGACCCAGCACCATCACAGACCCACCACCATCACCATCACAGACCCACCACCATCACCATCACAGACCCATCACCATCACCATCACAGACCCATCACCATCACCACCCCAGACCCACCATCACCATCACAGACCCATCACCATCACAGACCCACCACCATCACCACCCCAGACCCATCATCACCACTCCAGACCCACCATCACCATCACCATCATAGACCCAGCACCATCACAGACCCATCACCATCACCATCACAGACCCATCACCATCACCATCACCACCACCATCACCACCACCATCACCATCCCAGACCCATCACCATCCCAGACCCATCACAGACCCATTACCATCACCATCACAGACCCACCACCATCCCAGACCCACCATCACCATCACAGACCCATCACAGACCCATTACCATCACCATCACAGACCCATCACCATCACAGACCCAGCACCGTCACAGACCCATCACCATCACAGACCCATGACGATCACCATCACCATCGCCACCCCAGACCCACCATCACCACCACCATCACCATCACAGACCCATCACCACCACCATCACCCCCCAGCCCCACCGTCACCCCAGAGCCCCGTCCCGCGCTCCCCGCCGCGCACCGGTCGTGCCGGACGTGAAGATGTACAGGCAGGTCTCGTTCATGTCCTCCGGCTGCCAAACGTCCTCGGGCTCCAGCTCCTCCGAGGCCGCATCCAGGCGCTCCTGCAGGGCCACGACGCCGGGGGGGTACGGCCCCGAGCCCAGCACCCACACCACGATGTCATCCTCCTGCTGCAGCGCGGGCAGGATGGGCTCCACGGACGCAAATAGGTCTGGGGGGGACATAGGAGAGGATGGGACCAGCGATAGGGATACCCCAGACGGGGCTGCCCCATCCCTACCCCACAGGGGGGGGGAAATGGCCAGGGATGACCACTGGGATCCATGGGGATGGGGCCAGGCTGGGGGCTCAATGAGAGGACCAAGCCCCAGGCCCCTCCGGAGCCTCTTCCCTGCTCGATGCCTCCTCTCTGGTCCCATGAGCCCGGGACTGCCACGGTCCCAAAAGCATCACCCTGGAGCCATGCCTGAGCCTCCCATCCCCTGCAGCCTTTGCCCACTCCAGACCCCATAGGGTCTGCACCTTTCTAGTTCCTCCCAACCCGTCCCCATCCCCAACCCCAGCCTTATCCCCATCCCCTTCCCTATCCTCATCCCATCCCTATCCCCAACCAGATCCCATGCCCTTCCTCATCCCCATCCCATCCACACCCCCTCCCCATCCGCATCCCATCCCCTTCCCTATCCCCATCCCCTCCCCATTCCCATCCCCTCCCCACCCCATCCCCATTTCCATCCCATTTCATCTCATCCCATCCCCATCCCATCCCATCCCTATCCCCATCTCCATCCCCATTCCCATCCTATTCCCATTCCCTTCCCATCCCCATCCCATCCCCTCCCCATTTCCATCCCATCCCCATATCATCTCATCTCATCTCATCCCATCCCATCCCATCCCCATCCCCATCCAATCCCTATCCCCATCCCCTCCCTATCCCCATCCCCTCCCCATCCGCATCCCATTCCCTCCCCATCCCATCCCCATTTCCATCCCCTCCCCATTCCCATCCCCTTCCCTATCCCCATCCCATTCCATCCCCTCCCCATTCCCATTCCCTCCCCATTTCCATCCCATCCCCATCTCATCTCATCTCATCCCATCCCCATCCCCATCCCATCCCCTCCCCATCCCATCCCCTTCCCTATCCTCATCCCATCCCTATCCCCATTCCCATCCCCTCCCCATTCCCATTCCCTCCCCATCCCATCCCCATTTCCATCCCATACCCATCCCCATACCATCCCCTTCCCTTCCCTATCCTCATCCCATCTCCCATCCCATCCCCATCCCCATCCCCCCCCCCTCACCATCCGCCACCAGCAGCGCCCTTGCCCCGCACTCTCTCAGGCAGTTCCTCAGCGCCGCGGGGCGCAGCGCGCTCCCGAGGAACGCGGGGCGCGCCCCGAGCGCCGCCAGCCCCAGCCACCCCCACACGAAGCGGGGCTCGTTCCCCGCCAGCAGCCCCACGGCCACGCCCGGCCCGAGCGCGCCCCCGCGCGCGGGACCGAGCCGGAGCCCGCGCAAGGCGTTGGCGACGCGCGCCACGGAGCGCGCCCCGCGCCCGTAGCTCAGGGTCCCGCCGGCCGCGCGCAGGAACGGGCGCGCGGGACCCGCCTCGGCCGCGCGCAGGAAGCGCGCGGGGAGGCTGCGCGCGCGCGCGCTCCCTCTCCCGCCAAACCGGCCCCGAGCGCGCAGGGCGCGCGCAGCGAAGGCGAGGTCCGCGCGCAGCAGCGGCCGCAGCAGCAGCAGCCCCGGCAGCAGCAGCGCCAGCGCCGCCAGCAGCGCCCACATCGCCCCGCGCAATGGAGCCCCGACGTCACCGCCGGAGATTCGGCGCTCATTGGACGCCGCCAGCACACCGAGAGCGCCCATTGGCTGCAGGGCTCCGGGGATACGCCCACCCCCCCCCCCTACACACACGCACGCACCGCTGCACGCAGCGCCACGCCCCGTTTCGTTTAGACCCCGCCTCCATGCACCGAGCGCTCATTGGGCAGCGCGGCCGCGGCTCACTGCCCATTGGCTGGAGCCGTGGGACAACCCCCCACACAGCGCCACGCCCGTTTCGTTTAGACCCCGCCCCCCTGTCCCGAACGCTCATTGGGCAGCGCGGCCGCGGCTCACCGCCCATTGGCTGGAGCCGTGGAACAGCCCCGCAATGGACACGCCCTACAGGGGCACTCCCATTGGACACCCCCCTCCCATTCACGTCCCCAGCAGCCCCCATTGATGCCGGGGCCCCCATTCCTGCCCCATGGCCCCCCCCCCCCGGGTGACCCCAATCCTGTCCCCCCTCCCCATTGAGTCTCCTCCATCCCCAATCCCCATTGAGCCCCCCCATGGAGCCCCCACCCCACATGGGGGGCACAGCACCATAAAGGGGGGGCACAGCATCAAGGGGGTGCACAGCACCATAAAGGGGGTGCACAGCATCAAGGGGGGGATCACAGCACCATAAATGGGGGTGCACAGCACCATAAAGGGGGTGCACAGCACCATAAATGGGGGGCACAGCACCATAAAAGGGGGTGCACAGCATCAAGGGGGTGCACAGCACCATAAAGGGGGGATCACAGCACCATAATGGGGGTGCACAGCATCAAGGGGGGGTCACAGCATCATAAAGGGGGTGCACAGCACCATAAAGAGGGGATCACAGCACCATAAAGGAGGTGCACAGCACCATAAATGGGGGTCACAGCACCATAAAGGGGGTGCACAGCATCAAGGGGGTGCACAGCACCATAAAGGGGGGATCACAGCACCATAAAGGGGGTGCACAGCATCAAGGGGGGGTGCACAGCATCAAGAGGGGGTCACAGCACCATAAAGCGGGTGCACAGCACCATAATGGGGGTGCACAGCATCAAGGGGGGGTCACAGCACCATAAAGGGGGTGCACAGCATCAAGGGGGGGTCACAGCACCATAAAGGGGGGATCACAGCACCATAAAGGGGGTGCACAGCATCAAGGGGGGGTCACAGCACCATAATGGGGGTGCACAGCATCAAGGGGGGGTCACAGCACCATAATGGGGGTGCACAGCATCAAGGGGGGGCCGCTGTACAAAACAGGAGAGGGCTTTTATTGCTGGTTCCTTTAAAAACACTTAAAAACTCCATTAACTCTTTGGGGGGGGGGGGTGGGACACGACATGGAACAGCCCCCCCCCCCCCCCAGCCCTTTGTGGGGTGTGTGGGGCAGGATCAGTGGGGTGCTATGGGTCAGGCCATGACCCCCTCCCCACCCCCAGCCCTCTGTGGGGTGTGTGGGGCAGGATCAGTGGGGTGCTATGGGTCAGGCCATGACACCCCCCCCCCCCCCAGCCCTCTGTGGGGTGTGTGGGGCAGGATCAGTGGGGTGCTATGGGTCAGGCCATGACCCCCCCCCCCAGCCCCCTGCAGCAGGACTCACTTGCACTCTTTATTTCCATCATGCCTATGAAAGAGGGTGCATGATGCCCCCCCCCCCCCGCACCCCAAAACCCCATGGGGGGGGGGGTCCCCATCCCCATTGCGGGGGGGGGAGGAAGGGGGGTCCCCATCCCCATTGAGGGGGGTGGGAAGGCCCAACCCCCTTTTTGCTGTTATAAAGGGGGGGTTGCAGGGGAAGGGGGGGTCCCGTCCCGTGTCCCCCCCCCCTGCCCCATAGGGAGCATCCTCCTGGCTCTGCCCCACAAGCATCAGTCGCTGTCGGAGCCCACGGCCGAGGAGCCCTTGCGCTTCCTCTTGGTGGGTTTGGGTTTGGTGTCTTCCTCCTCCTGCGGCAGAGAGGGGCGATGGGCAATGGGGGGCAGCCCTATGGGTCACTATAGGTGGGGGGTAGCCTTATGGGTCACTATAGGTGGGGGGCAGCCCTATGGGTCACTATAGGTGGGGGGCAGCCTTATGGGTCCCTATAGGTGGGGGGCAGCCCTATGGGTCACTATAGGTGGGGGGCAGCCCTATGGGTCCCTATAGGTGGGGGGCAGCCGTATGGGTCACTATAGGTGGGGGGCAGCCTTATGGGTCACTATAGGTGGGGGGCAGCCTTATGGGTCACTATAGGTGGGGGGCAGCCCTATGGGTCACTATAGGTGGGGGGCAGCCTTATGGGTCACTATAGGTGGGGGGCAGCCTTATGGGTCACTATAGGTGGGGGGCGGCCTTATGGGTCACTATAGGTGGGGGGCAGCCCTATGGGTCACTATAGGTGGGGGGCAGCCCTATGGGTCCCTATAGGTGGGGGGCAGTGGGCCGCCCTATGGGTCACTATAGGTGGGGGGCAGCCCTATGGGTCCCTATAGGTGGGGGGCAGCCCTATGGGTCACTATAGGTGGGGGGCAGCCCTATGGGTCACTATAGGTGGGGGGTAGCCCTATGGGTCACTACAGGTGGGGGGCAGCCCTATGGGTCACTATAGGTGGGGGGAAGCCCTATGGGTCACTACAGGTGGGGGGTAGCCCTATGGGTCCCTATAGGTGGGGGGCAGCCCTATGGGTCACTATAGGTGGGGGGCAGCCCTATGGGTCACTATAGGTGGGGGGCAGCTCTATGGGTCCCTATAGGTGGGGGGCAGCCCTACGGGTCACTATAGGTGGGGGGCAGCCCCCTATGGGGGGGCAGCCCGATGGGTCACTATAGGTGGGGGGCAGCCCTATGGGTCACTATAGGTGGGGGGCAGCTCTGTGGGTCCCTATAGGTGGGGGGCAGCCCTATGGGTCACTATAGGTGGGGGGCAGCCCTATAGGTCACTATAGGTGGGGGGCAGCCCTATAGGTCCCTATATAGTGGGCAATTGGGGGGAGAACTCCTATGGATTCTTATATAGGAGGCAATGGGTGGGGGCACCCCTATAGGTCCCTATATAGGGGGCAACGGGGGGGGCAGCCCTATGGATCCCTATAGGTGGGGAGCAGTCCTATAGGTCCCTATGGGTGTCAATGGGGGGCACCCCTATAGGTCCCTATGGGTGTCAATGGGGGGCACCCCTATAGGTCCTTATGGGTGTCAATGGGGGGGCACCCCTATAGGTGTCAATGGGGGGGCACCCCTATAGGTCCCTATGGGTGTCAATGGAGGGCACCCCTATAGGTGTCAATGGGGGGCACCCCTATAGGTCCCTATGGGTGTCAATGGGGGGGCACCCCTATAGGTCCCTATGGGTGTCAACGGGGGGCACCCCTATAGGTCCCTATGGGTGTCAACGGGGGGGCACCCCTGCAGGTCCCTATGGGTGTCAATGGGGGGGCACCCCTATAGGTCCTTATGGGTGTCAATGGGGGGGCACCCCTATAGGTCCCTATGGGTGTCAATGGGGGGCACCCCTATAGGTCCCTATGGGTGTCAATGGGGGGCACCCCTATAGGTGTCAATGGGGGGCACCCCTATGGATGTCAATGGAGGGCACCCCTGCAGGTCCCTATGGGGGTCAATGGGGGGCACCCCTATAGGTCCCTATGGGTGTCAACGGGGGGTGCTCACCGAGGCGCTGCTGGAGGCCGACTCCTCCTCGGGGTTGGGGGGCTGCGCCGTGCTCTTGCGGCTGCGGGGGCTGGCGATGGGGGCCTTGCGGCGGCTCTTGGGGGGCTTGCTCGAGGAGTCCTCGTATTCCTCAGCCAGGGAGAAGAGGTCGCTGAACCTGGGGGGCAGGGAAGGGAATGGGGCGGGGTGGGGATGGGATGGGGATGGGATGGGGATAGGGCGGGATGGGGATGGGAATGGGGTGGGGAGGGATGGGGATGGGATGGGAAGGGGATGGGGATGGTGTGGGATGGGGATGGGGTGGGGATGGGATGGGGTGGGGATGGGGATGGGGATGGGGTGGGGATGGGGATAGGGCGTGATGGGAATGGGAATGGGGTGGGGAGGGGATGGGGATGGGATGGGAAGGGGATGGGGATGGGGATGGGATGGGGATGGGGATAGGGCGTGATGGGAATGGGAATGGGGTGGGGAGGGATGGGGATGGGATGGGAAGGGGATGGGGATGGGGTGGGATGGGGATGGGGATGGGGCAGGATGGAGGAGGAAGGAAGGGACTCACTTCATCTTATGGGCTTCGTCGCAGCTGGCCTGGACGTGCTGCAGCGCCTGCAGGATCGGGGTTTGGCTGAAAACTGGGAAAGAGGAGGAAAATGGGAATGAGGGATGGGATCCGTGTCCTCTCCCCCCCCCCCCCACCCCATGAGGGGGATGGGGATGGGATGGGGATGGGGATGGGGATGGGATGGGGATGGGGATGGGGATGGGATGGGGATGGGGTGGGATGGGGATGGGGATGGGATGGGGATGGGATGGGGATGGGGATGGGATGGGGATGGGGATGGGATGGGATGGGGATGGGATGGGGATGGGGATGGGGATGGGGATGGGATGGGATGGGGATGGGGATGGGATGGGGATGGGATGGGGATGGGGATGGGGATGGGATGGGATGGGGAGGGGATGGGGATGGGATGGGGATGGGGATGGGATGGGATGGGGATGGGATGGGATGGGATGGGATGGGGATGGGGATGGGGATGGGGATGGGACGGGGATGGGATGGGGATGGGATGGGGATGGGTCCGTACAGTTCTGTTTGGTGTTGGTGAGGTTGAGGCGCAGGTTATCCAGGTGCTCCAGGATCTGCTCCAGGGTGAGCTGGGCCAGCTTGCTGCTGGAGCTGCGCAGGCTGAGGGCAGGGAGCAGCACCCATCAGGGAGCAGCACCCATCGGGCACAGCACCCATCGGGGCACAGCACCCATCAGGGCACAGAGCGGCACCCATTAGGGAGCGGCACCCATCAGGGAGCAGCACCCATCAGGGAGCAGCACCCATCGGGGCACAGCACCCATCAGGGCACAGCACCCATCAGGGAGCAGCACCCATCAGGGCACAGCACCCATCAGGGAGCAGTACCCATCGGGGCACGGCACCCATCGGGGCACAGCACCCATCGGGGCACAGCACCCATCAGGGAGCAGTACCCATCAGAGCACGGCACCCATCAGGGCACAGCACCCAAAGTGGGGGGGGGCACAAGGGATAAGGGGATACATCCTGCTTGGCTCCATCCCAACCAAGCGCCTCGGACACAGAACCTGGGGTGCTGCCCACAGGAGGGACCCCACCTGAGTGGGAATTGGACCTGGATCCTTTGGGGGCACCCAGAGGTGCCAGCTCTGTGCCATAGGGGGGCTGGGTGCATGGGTGCTGGATGGGTGCTCTGCTCTCCCAGGACACTAGATGTCCTTCCTCCTCCATCCCAAGGGCTGCAGGGATGCAGCCGGGAAGCAGCTCCCGTTTCCCTCTGAGAGCCGGGCACCTCCTCCAGCTCTGCCCATCTCAATCCCATCTTCTCTATGGCAGGGTCAAACCATTCCCATTATCATGGCCCTGCTTCCCTTAGCCAAAACCCCTCTTCCAGCTCTCGTGCGGGTCTCGGGAAGCAACTGACTGCACTAGGAGATGCTCTGGGCACCAGGAGACGCTCTGGGCACCAGGAGATGCTCTGGGTACCAAAAGATGCTCTGAGTACCAAAAGATGCTCTGGGCACTAGGAGATGCTCTGGGTACCAGATGTTCTGGGTACCAGAACATGCTCTGGGTACCAGTAGATGCTCTGGGTACCAGGAGATGCTCTGGGCACCAGGAGATGCTCTGGGTACCAGATGTCCTGGGTACCAGAAGATGCTCTGGACACCAGGAGATGCTCTGGGTACCAGGAGATGCTCTGGGCACTAGGAGATGCTCTGGGTACTAGGAGATGCTCTGGGTACCAGGAGATGCTCTGGGCACCAGGAGATGCTCTGGGTACCAGATGTCCTGGGTACCAGAAGATGCTCTGGACACCAGGAGATGCTCTGGGTACCAGGAGATGCTCTGGGCACTAGGAGATGCTCTGGGTACTAGGAGATGCTCTGGGTACCAGGAGATGCTCTGGGTACCAGATGTTCTGGGTACCAGAAGATGCTCTGGGTACCAGGAGATGCTCTGGGTACCAAAAGATGCTCTGAGTACCAAAAGATGCTCTGGGCACTAGGAGATGCTCTGGGTACCCGGAGATGCTCTGGGCACTAGGAGATGCTCTGGGTACCAGGAGATGCTCTGGCTACCAGAAGATGCTCTGGGCACCAGGAGATGCTCTGGGCACTAGGAGATGCTCTGGGTATCAAAAGATGCTCTGGGCACCAGGAGATGCTCTGGGCACCAGGAGATGCTCTGGATACCAGGAGATGCTCTGGGTACCAGGAGAAGCTCTGGACACCAGGAGATGCTCTGGCTACCAGAATATGCTCTGGGCACCAGGAGATGCTCTGGGCACTAGGAGATGCTCTGGGTATCAAAAGATGCTCTGGGCACCAGGAGATGCTCTGGCTACCAGAAGATGCTCTGGGCACCAGGAGATGCTCTGGGTACCAGGAGATGCTCTGGACACCAGGAGATGCTCTGGGTACCAGGAGATGCTCTGGGTACCAGATGTTCTGGGTACCAGAAGATGCTCTGGGTACCAGGAGATGCTCTGGGCACCAGGAGATGCTCTGGACACCAGGAGATGCTCTGGGTACCAGGAGATGCTCTGGGCACCAGGAGATGCTCTGGACACCAGGAGATGCTCTGGGTACCAGGAGATGCTCTGGGTACCAGATGTTCTGGGTACCAGAAGATGCTCTGGGCACCAGGAGATGCTCTGGATACCAGGAGATGCTCTGGGTACCAGGAGATGCTCTGGATACCAGGAGATGCTCTGGGTACCAGATGTTCTGGGTACCAGAAGATGCTCTGGGTACCAGGAGATGCTCTGGGCACCAGGAGATGCTCTGGGCACTAGGAGATGCTCTGGGTACCAGGAGATGCTCTGGGCACCAGGAGATGCTCTGGATACCAGGAGATGCTCTGGGTACCAGATGTTCTGGGTACCAGAAGATGCTCTGGGTACCAGGAGATGCTCTGGGTACCAGGAGATGCTCTGGGTACCAAAAGATGCTCTGAGTACCAGGAGATGCTCTGGGCACCAGGAGATGCTCTGGGCACCAGGAGATGCTCTGGCTACCAAGAGCAAGATGCTCAACAGGTACCAAGAGGGGGGTCAGCACTGGGACCTGCTTGGTTCCTGGGATCCCAATGGGACACACAAAGGGGACACAAAGGGGACAGGGGGGTGTCAGAGGGTGCCCGCCCCAGCCCCACACCTCTGCCTCTTCCGGGGCAGGCTGTTGTTCTTGATGAGCAGGGATTTGATGTGCTCGGCCAGGAGGTCGTCGTGTTTGATGCACCAGTGCCGCAGGATGCTCGTGGTGAACTGGTCGTCGGGGTGGCAGGGCCGGCTCAGCACCATCTTCACCATCTCCTCGCTGGGCCTGTGGGGACCGGAGGAGGGAGGGAGGGAGGATGCGGAGCTCCCTGCCCAGTCATCCCCATTCCATCCCTTATCCCAGCACCCCCATCCCAAGCTTTTCCACTAAGGCTGCTTGGAGCTGGGATGAGCTGAGCTGAGCTGAATGATGCTCTGCAGTGCAGGATGCGACCAATCCAGCCCCGCAGGGAGGGGAAGCCAGCTCCATGCCCTCCAGGAGGCAGGGGATGCTGCCCTATGGTAGGGAATGGGAGCCAGGACAGGACTTGCACCCAGAGCAATGGGGGGAGCAGCAAGAGGAGGGGTTTTCCAACCTGAATCCTAAAGGATTCAAGCTTGGGGGGGGTAGGGGGGGCATCCCCATGGCCCTGCCCCAGTGATGCTGCCCAAGCCTCCACACACACACACACCCCCCAAGCATCGCACAGCACTTACTTCTCCCTCCTCAGCTGCAGCAACAGGCAGGACAAGGCCTCGGGGTGGTCTGCAACGAGAGGAGATGCTCGGTGACGAGCTCCTGGTGGTCCCATCCTGCACGCAGGGGCTCAGCTCACCTTTGTACTTGAGGTGCTGCAGGATGGGGATGATGGTCTCCAGGGGGATGCTGTGCGCCAGGAAGAGCTGCCACGTGCAGTACTGCTCAAAGGTCTCCCAGTCCAGGCTCTGAACTATAGGGAGAGGGTGGGGGGGGGCACAGCACAATGAGGGCACCCATCAGGACCAGCATGGAGAAGGGAATGGGGGGGCTTTGGGCTTGGGGGGGCTTTTCCACCCCGTGATGGGTGCGAGGGGGAGGCCAAATCCTGCTCAAGAGTGGGGATGCTGGGGGGGGGGGGGGCAGTGATTGCAGGTACCAGGTGCAGTGGGCTCCATCCGAGGGGCTTAAGAGGAACGGTCCAAGGGCCACATCAAGCAGGGTGAGGGGGGGGGTGGCATCCAACAGGAACCAAAGGGTCCCAACCTCTCCCATCCCATCCCATCCCAATGCATTGGGGAAGAGGCTGCACCGGTATGGTTGGATAGGGATAGGGATAGAAAGGGTGGATGTGGGGTTGGGGGGGGTGTAGGGGGGTCTCTCTGCAGCATGGGATGCTCCAGAGCTACTCACTGAGGATGTTGAGCACGGAATCCTTGCGGAACATGACCAGGTTGCCCATCATCACGTGGCAAACCAGCTCCTGCAACTGGGAAACGGAGACAAACAGGGATTGGGGTGGGGGGGGAAACCTTCCCATGGGATAAGGCTGGAGAGCTGCGGCTCCATTGATGCATCCACATCATCCTAGTGATGGGGCCAAGGGGAAGGGCTTGAACCTGCCAGAGGGGTGATGGAGACGGCACTGACCCACCCCTGCATCCCTGCATCCCATGGAATGCAGGGAGGGGAGCGCCATTCCCTGCTTGTGCCCCCCCCACCTTGGGCTCCCAGCTCCATCCCTCCCTGCTCCTCAGCCTCGCTCAGAGCACAGGGTGCTGGAAGCTCATAGAGCCCCATGGCTCTGCCCCATAGCTCTGCCCCATAGCGCTGGGCACAAGGGCCAAGGAGCCAGGAAGAATAACAGGAAGGAAGGAAGGAGGGGAGAGGAAACCCATGGAGCTCTGGTGGGAATAACAAATCCTGGAGCAGGGGAGGGAGGGAGGGAGGGAAGTGAGGGGCTGGGCATGAAGTGGGGGGGGTCAGGGCATCAGGGCTCCAACCCTTCCTGTACCCAGCTCTGGCTCCAAGGAGCGGCGTTCCAGGCCGGGAATAGCAGGAACAGCCCAGGAATGATGGAGAAATGAGGGCGGTTCAAGGGTTATCAGCACATCAGCAGACGGCGGAGCATTCCTGCCCTGCTATTCCTGGCTTGCTGCGGGCAGCTCAGCTATTCCATAGGGATCCATCTCCCAAAGGGAAGGAGAGGGGGGAGGCTGCAATGCATCCCACCAGGAGATGGGAATGCGCTGCCTGCATCCTGCCTGCGCCCATCGGGGCTCAGCACCTCCTGCCTGGGCTTGCTGCTGCTGCTGCCCCCCATAAACCTGCCTCAGGGGGGCTAGGAGGGAGCCCGGTGGTGATGGATTGGCTGCAAAGCCACCGATTCCCTCCTGGAATGATGCCGGGATGCAGCGGCTTGGGCTCAGCCTCCCTATGGGAATGAGGTGTAGGGATTGGCTTGAGGAGCCAATCCCTATGGGAATGAGGTGCAGGGATCAGCTTGAGGAGCCAATCCCTATGGGAATGAGGTGCAGGGATTGGCTTGAGGAGCCAATCCCTATGGGAATGAGGTGCAGGGATCAGTTTGAGGAGCCAATCCCTATGGGAATGAGGTGCAGGGATCAGCTTGAGGAGCCAATCCCTATGGGAATGAGGTGCAGGGATCGCCTTGAGGAGCCAATCCCTATGGGAATGAGGTGCAGGGATCGGTTTGAGGAGCCAATCCCTATGGGAATGAGGTGCAGGGATCAGCTTGAGGAGCCAATCCCTATGGGAATGAGGTGCAGGGATCAGTTTGAGGAGCCAATCCCTATGGGAATGAGGTGCAGGGATCGCCTTGAGGAGCCAATCCCTATGGGAATGAGGTGCAGGGATCAGCTTGAGGAGCCAATCCCTATGGGAATGAGGTGCAGGGATCAGTTTGAGGAGCCAATCCCTATGGGAATGAGGTGCAGAGATGGGCTTGAGGAGCCAATCCCTATGGGAATGAGGTGCAGAGATTGGCTTGAGGAGCCAATCCCTATGGGAATGAGGTGCAGGGATCGGTTTGAGGAGCCAATCCCTATGGGAATGAGGTGCAGGGATCAGTTTGAGGAGCCAATCCCTATGGGAATGAGGTGCAGGGATCAGCTTGAGGAGCCAATCCCTATGGGAATGAGGTGCAGAGTTTGGCTTGAGGTGCCAATCCCTATGGGAATGAGGTGCAGGGATCGGCTTGAGGAGCCAATCCCTATGGGAATGAGGTGCAAGGATCAGCTTGAGGAGCCAATCCCTATGGGAATGAGGTGCAGGGATCGGCTTGAGGAGCCAATCCCTATGGGAATGAGGTGCAGGGATCAGCTTGAGGAGCCAATCCCTATGGGAATGAGGTGCAGGGATCAGCTTGGCCTCGCTCAAGAAGGGGCAGGAGGAGGAGGAGGAGGAAAGGAGCACGGGCGCATCCCTATGGATGGGTGATTCCACGCTTCCAGCTCTTGGGAATGGAAGGGACAAGCACGGACCTGGAAGGAGTCGATGACGGCCACGATCATGTTGAGCAGCTCCCCGCTCCGGAGGGTCTCATCCGGGAACTACGGGAGGCAAAGGAAAGCTGGATTTGGGAAGGGACACAAGGAAGAGGCCAGGGAAGAGCCCCCCCGGAGCCCATCGCCGAGGGCAGCGTGTGATGCTCCCTGCATCCTCGTGCCGCAGGGATGGGGCAGAACCAGCATCCATCACCAAGGGAAGCTGGAATGGGAAGAGGAGCCGAGGGAGCTGAGCCCATTGGGACCCCGCAGAGCTGAGCGGGGTGGAGGGGGTGGAATTCCGAGTGCTTGGAATGCCACCGCTTTCCCTATCCCTGCTCCTTGTGCACTGCGGGATTCCCCCCCGGAGCATGGCCTGGGGGGGACACAAAGGGTTCTCTGCCCTCTCCATGGTGTTCCCAAGCCCCTTTTCCCCATGGGAATTGCCTATGGAATGGGGCTGCAGAGCCCCAGTGCCTGGGGATGCCCCTGCTGGAGCAGGGAACGAGGATGCAGGGGCAGAGCTGGGGCCTCTCCATGCATCTGGAGGGGAGGTTCCCCTCCCTCCAGCCCTGGCTGCTGCCTGGAAGCAAGCAGCACCTCAAGGGAAAGGCTGTGACCAAGAGGCAGGGATGGGAGCCATCCCCATCCCCATCCCCATCCCCATCCCCATCCCCATCCCATCCCCATCCCCATCCCAATCCCCATCCCCATCCCATCCCACCCCATCCCCATCCCCATCCCCAACCCATCCCCACCCCATCCCATCCCCATCCCCATCCCCATCCCATCCCCATCCCATCCCCATCCCCATCCCCATCCCCATCCCATCCCCATCCCCATCCCCATCCCCATCCCCATCCCCATCCCCACCCCATCCCCATCCCATCCCCTCCCCATCCCATCCCATCTCCATCCCATCCCATCCCCATCCCCATCCCATCCCATCCCCATCCCATCCCCATCCCCTCCCCATCCCATCCCCATCCCATCCCCATCCCCATCCCATCCCATCCCCATCCCATCCCATCCCATCCCATCCCCATCCCCATCCCATCCCATCCCATCCCATCCCCATCCCCATCCCATCCCCATCCCATCCCCTCCCCATCCCCATCTCCATCCCATCCCCATCCCCATCCCATCCCCATCCCATCCCATCCCCATCCCATCCCCATCCCATCCCATCCCATCCCCATCCCATCCCATCCCATCCCCATCCCATCCCATCCCATCCCCATCCCATCCCATCCCATCCCCATCCCATCCCCATCCCATCCCATCCCCATCCCATCCCCATCCCATCCCATCCCATCCCATCCCATCCCATCCCATCCCCATCCCATCCCATCCCATCCCCATCCCCATCCCATCCCCATCCCCATCCCATCCCCATCCCATCCCATCCCCATCCCATCCCCATCCCATCCCATCTCCATCCCATCCCCATCCCCATCCCCATCCCATCCCATCCCCATCCCCATCCCACCCCACCCCGGGCCCGGGGCTGCAGGATGCCTGCGCTGCGCCTGCCGGACCTCGGTGTAGATGGAGGGGGTGAGGTAGCAGAGCAGGCGCACGTCGTCCTCCTGGCAGGCCTTCATGTCCATCATGAGGCAGGTGTGCAGGTCCCCCAGCTGCGTGGCCTGCGCAAAGCACTCGTAGAGACTCATCTTGCCCGCGGCTGCTTTGCTGCAGGGGGGGGTGGTGGGGAGGAAGGGGAGGAGGAGGAGGAGGGAGAGGGGGAAGAGGAGGGAGAGGGAAGAGGAGGGAGGAAGAGGAAGGGGGAAGAGGAGTAGGGAGAAGGAGGAAGAAGGGGGAAGAGGAAGGGGGAAGAGGGGGAAGGAGGAAGAGGAGGAGGAGGAGAGAGAGGAGGGAGAGGAAGGAGGAAGAAGGGGGAAGAGGAGCAAGAAAAGGAAAGGGGAAGAGGAGGAAGGAGAAAGAGGAAGGGGGAAGAGGAGTAGGGAGAAGGAGGAAGAAGGGGGAAGAGGAAGGGGGAAGAGGGGGAAGGAGGAAGAGGAAGAGGAGGAGGAGGAGGGAAATGAGGGAGAGGAGGAAGGAGGAGGAAGAAGGGGGAAGAGGAGGAAGAGGAGGGAGAGGAGGGAGAGGAGGAAGGAGAAAGAGGGGAAGGAGGAAGAGGAAGAAGAGGAGGAAGAGGGAAGAGGGAGGAGGAGGAAGGGGAGGAGGAGGAAGAGGAGGGAGAGGAGGAAGAAGGGGGAAGAGGAGGAAGAGGAGGAAAAGAGGAAGAGGAGGAAGGAGGAAGAGGAAGGGGGAAGAGGAAGGGGGAAGAGGGGAAGGAGGAAGGGGAGGAGGAGGGAGAGGAGGGAGAGGAAGGAGGAAGAAGGGGGAAGAGGAGCAAGAGAAGGAAAGGGGAAGAGGAGGAAGGGGGAAGAGGAGGAAGAGGAGGAAGGAGAAAGGAGGAAGGGGGATGAGGAGGAAGAGGAGGAAGAGGAGGAGGGAGAAGGAGCAGGGTGGGTGAGCGGCACCGGCTGCATCCCTGCGCCGTGCCCTGGGCGCAGCTCGATCCCAGTGGAATCCCAGCGGCTCCCGGCGCTGCTCCCCCCCCCGGGCCCTACCTGGCCTTCAGGTAGTAGAGGAGGTGGTACCCGATCTTGGGCTGCTTCTGGTAGAGCTCCGAGAGGAGGTCCAGCAGCAGGGAGAAGCCGCTGTTGTCCTCCTGCATCTGGCAGAGATTCCTTCGGGATACAGGGGAGAGGCGCGTGACCCCGGGGAGCCCGGCGGGAGCATCCCTGGGACAGGGAGGAGAGGAGGCACCCACGGCCCCGGGGGCCTTCACTGCTCCACGCTGGATGGGGCTTGGAGCAGCCTGGGCCACTGGGAGCTGCCCCCGTCCATGGGCTTTCAGCTCCCTTCATCCCAACCCATCCCATGGTGCCGGGATGCTTCCAGGCCCATCTCCCCCATCCCTGCTCAGGAGCCGGATGAGCTTTCAGCTCCCTTCATCCCAACCCATCCCATGGTGCCAGGATGCTTCCATGCCCATCTCCCTCATCAGCTCCCTTCATCCCAACCCATCCCATGGTGCCGGGATGCTTCCATGCTCATCTGCCCCATCAGCTCCCTTCATCCCAACCCATTCCATGGTTCCGGGATGCTTCCAGGCCCACCTCCCTCATCAGCTCCCTTCATCCCAACCCATTCCATGGTTCCATGATGCTTCCATGCCCATCTCCCCCATCAGCTCCCTTCATCCCAACCCATTCCATGGTTCCATGATGCTTCCATGCTCATCTGCCCCATCAGCTCCCTTCATCCCAACCCATTCCATGGTTCCGGGATGCTTCCAGGCCCACCTCCCTCATCAGCTCCCTTCATCCCAACCCATTCCATGGTTCCATGATGCTTCCATGCCCATCTCCCCCATCAGCTCCCTTCATCCCAACCCATTCCATGATTCCATGATGCTTCCAGGCCCATCTCCCCCATCAGCTCCCTTCATCCCAACCCCTCCCATGGCTCCATGATGCTTCCATGCCCATCTCCCCCATCAGCGTCCTTCATCCCAACCCATCCCATGGTGCTGGGATGCTTCCATTCCCATCTCCCCCATCCCTGCTCAGGAGCTGGATGAGCTTTCAGCTCCCTTCATCCCAACCCATTCCATGGTTCCATGATGCTTCCATGCTCATCTGCCCCATCAGCTCCCTTCATCCCAACCCATTCCATGGTTCCATGATGCTTCCAGGCCCATCTCCCCCATCAGCTCCCTTCATCCCAACCCATTCCATGGTTCCATGATGCTTCCAGGCCCATCTCCCCCATCAGCTCCCTTCATCCCAACCCATCCCATGGTTCCATGATGCTTCCAGGCCCATCTCCCCCATCAGCTCCCTTCATCCCAACCCGTCCCATGGTTCCATGATGCTTCCATGCCCATCTCCCCCATCTCTGCACAGGAGCTGGATGAGCTTTCAGCTCCCTTCATCCCAACCCATCCCATGGTTCCAGGATGCTTCCATGCCCATCTCCCCCATCAGCTCCCTTCATCCCAACCCATTCCATGATTCCATGATGCTTCCATGCCCATCTCCCCCATCAGCTCCTCCCTTCATCCCAACCCATCCCATGGTTCCATGATGCTTCCATGCCCATCTCCCCCATCTCTGGCTTGGAGCTGGATGAGCTTTCAGCTCCCTTCATCCCAACCCATTCCATGGTGCTGGGATGCTTCCATGCTCATCTGCCCCATCAGCTCCCTTCATCCCAACCCATTCCATGATGCTTCCATGCCCATCTCCCCCATCTCTGGCTTGGAGCTGGATGAGCTTTCAGCTCCCTTCATCCCAACCCATTCCATGGTGCTGGGATGCTTCCATGCTCATCTCCCCCATCAGCTCCCTTCATCCCAACCCATTCCATGATGCTTCCATGCCCATCTCCCCCATCCCTGGCTTGGAGCCCACAAACTCCCCCTCTCCGGAGCCCCCCCCCAGACGAGCCGGACCCACGCTGGCACCAAGGCCTCCCTTCCCAGAGCAATGCCAGGATTCTGGAATAGCCCTACCTAAATATTAGGTAGAGCGGCTTCCCCACGGACTCCTCCAGGGACCTGCAGGATGAGGCCAGGACTCAGAGCTCCGGGTGCTCCAATGGTGGGTACCAGGGTGGGAGCCCCCCGCGTCGCCGGGATGCTCCTGCCAACGGGCCCCAATCCCAAGGGAATCCCGGGGGAATTGCTCCTTACTCCTCCGTGATTTCCTCCGGCAAAACCTCCCCTCGGAAGTGAGCCTTGAAGAGCTCCTGCAGGCAGGAGGCCAGCCCCGAGAGCTGCTCCGAGTCAAAGTCCTCCTGGCAAGGGGGAAAGGGAGGGATGAGGGCAGGAAGCACGAGGATGCCCGGCCGCAGGGATGCTCGCAGTCGTCTTCCTGCCCCATTTGGCAGGGAGGAATTCCCCTTGGCAAAGCCTTTCCCAGTGTTCCCAGTGGGAAGAAGCAGCTCAAGGGCCCCTTGAGTCTAAAGGGAGCAAGGGATGGAGTCCTCCACCACCCAACTGCAGTATTCCCAGAGCAGGGAGCAGGAGGCTCCCAAAGGGGCGCTGGGATGAAGGGAGAAGCCGCATCCCGGAGGGATGCTCCAGTGGAAGGCTGAGCTTTAGGGTCCCTTCACCCCAAAGCCCCCATCCCTGCTGCTGCTTTCCCAGAGTGAAATCCCAGGGATTGGGCCGTTACCTCCAGGACTTGATCCACGATTTCCTGCATGACCTCACACTGGGCTTCCGTGTCGCTGGAGCACAAATCCAAGAGGAAATCCAAGTGAACGGAGGAAAGGTGCCGGGAGCAGGGACAAAGGGGGGGGCTCCGTGCTTGGGAGCAAACCCCAGGCCCGGCACCAGTTTGGATGGGTGCTGGTGCCAGGCAGACAGGAGGAGAATGGGCTCGAAAGCCCATTGCTGAAGTGCAATTCCAGCCCTGGGCACAGAAATCCCATGGAATGAGCCCCCGTGCCAAGGTCTGCAAAGCCAGAGCCTTTTAGAACCTCCTTTAGGAGGAGCTCATTCCAAGGGCATTGGGAATCCGGGGTTGGGAAGCGCAGGGACCACGTGGGGATGCATCCCAAGGGGCCTGCATCACCTCAATCCCTCGATCCCCCAGCAGAGCGTGCAGCGTGGAGCCTTTTGCCTTTCCCTATTGCTCTGAGCGTTCCAAGCATCCCATCCGTCATTCCAAGGGGGAATGAGGATCCCGGAAAGGGGTCGACACAAGCGAGCATCACCAACCTCCCCTTCTGCAGCTGCAGGACCTTATCCTTCAGGGACTCGTCCAGCTGGTCCAGGAAGGGGGTGATGTCCACAGGCTCCTCCACGATGGCTTCCTTGATGGGATGGAACCTGAATTCCCTCTTCTTTCCTGCAGCAAAGCAAGCAACGGTGGAAGGGGCCAATCTCTGCCCTAGATGTGTGGGGCTGGGAGGGGCTGGGGGGGGCACTGCTCCGGCCTCATCTCTTGCTTTCCCCCTTCCAAACCGTGTTGAGGGTACCAGGAATAGGGATGCAGGATGGGTTCGGGGGGGGGGGAAGGTGGTTGGAATTGTGGCTCCCATTCCATGGAGCTTCCCAAGCTGCTCCATGGATGAAGCACCAGGAGGTGCCACCAAGGGATGGCACAAGGTGGCCGCTGTCCTTTGCTGTCACTGGGGCCCTCTTGGGGGTCCCAAGCGGGCAGCACAGCTCAATGGGGCTACTGAGGGGGATGCTGGAGCCCAGGGTCGCATCCTCTGCCCCACACAAGTCCCAGCAGCAAGGGGAGGAACAGCCTGAGATGCCTCCGGATCCACAAAGGGGGATCCATAGAGGGGATCCCGGCCTTTTCTGCCCCATTCCAGAGGGAGGGAGTGTAAGGAAAACCAACGTTGGATGAGCAATGAAGAGGCCTGAGCCTGAGACGCCCCATTCCCAAAGCAGAGCAGCATCTGCCATAGGGATTCCCAACCAGTCCCATGCCGAGAGAGAGAGGGGAAAGGGCTACATCTGAAGGGTCCAAGCTCCGGGAATAACAAGGGGATGGATCCCAGCTTTCCTTGGAGCATGGCTGTGGATCACATCCCAGGCTGGCTGCCCGGGATTGGGAAGCAGCAGAGCATTGGCCTCAACCCCAACAGAAGGAAACCTGGAGCTCAAGGTGGTGGGGGGGGGGTGAGCAATTCCCACTGGGAATTGTGTGGGATCCTCGCCCTGCAGGGAAGGTGGAGCAGGGCACTGGGGCCACAGGATGCGGAGGTGCTGCAGGAGGAGCCTTCCTCACCTTTGCTGTTCAGATCCTCCTCATCATCACTGAAGGCGGCCTCGGCGTTGTCATAGCAACTGTCATCCTTCTCCGCCATGTGGTTCTCCATCTCCATGGAAACGGGCTCCTCAATTTTGACTGGGAAAAGGGGCTCAGGTTATCCGGGAACACACGGGGATGCTCTGGAATATCCCCCTCCACCCCCAGCCCCAATCCTTACCTTCGATGGGGGGTGAGGGTGAACTGCAGAACTCCGGGAACTTCTCCCTTAGCATGGCCCGGAGCTCCTTGTCCAGCTTGGGATTGTCAAAGAGAGGGGCCAAATGGCTGGGAAAAGGATGAGGAAAACCCTTTGCTTCCTTATGGACCACAAGCTCCCCTCATTTGGGCTTCCCAATGGCTCTGGGGGCCAGCGGGAGCTGCATGGCAAGGGCTGGCCATGGGGATGCTCCTACAGTTTTTGGGGACCCCCCCCCCAAGCCTCAGCACCAGGATGGACCCAAGAGCATCCCATTATTGGGATTTGTCTTACGCAAGGACCCGCTTCTCCACGATGTGGGTCAGGGAATTGAAGACCCCTTGCCGGACGTGAGCTTCCAGAGGGGGGTAGAAGTTGGGAATGATCTGAAAGCAGAATTCCAGGTTAACGCAGGAAGCCAGGGCTCAGCTCCTTGGGGCATCCTCAGGTACCTGGAGCATGGGGTGAGCATCCAGTGGGATCCATCGGATGGGGTAAAAGGGGACCAGCCCTTTCCTGCTTCCCTTTCCCCTTCCCAAAGGGAAGGGCATCCAGCAGGGATGAGGAACACCCTCGGGATGCTGTGGGGAGCCCCAGGGCCAGGCTCCAGCAGCAGCAATGGCTGCAGGAGAGGGGAGCTCCCTGCACATCAACCGGCCCTTCCCTCCCACCTGCGTTATCCCAGGGACCGGCAGCTCCCATCCCTGCTTCCCGCAGGATGCAGGGGCAGCCCCAGCTCTGCTCCCTGGCCTTTGACAGGGAGATGATGGCTCTGATCCCTGCCTGGGCTGGGACATTCTGCTTGCCCTCAGGGCTTTAAAGGGGACCATTCCAAAGCCTTTTCCTTCGGGAAGGATTTGCTTATGGGGGGCCCCATGCTCCACTCCAAGCTCCAGGGATGCTCCTGGGGTGCACCAAGAGCCTCGATGCTTTCCCAGCCCTCCCCCTTATCCAGGTCTAATCCCAGTGGAATTCCCTAGGGGCAGCTCACCCGGCACATGAAATCCAGCAGCGTGGCGGTGATGGCAGGATGAGGCTTCATGGAGTGGTGCATCACCAGGATGGCAGGCTCTGCATGCGGACACAGCAAGGGAGGCGCTCAGCACCCTTGCATGCACCCTCGGGTGCAGCGCCAGCGCCGGAAGGGGGCTGCGGGGGAACCTGGAAGAGGGGCTTTGGGACAAGGGATGCAGGGATGGGGTGGGGAGGAACAGATCCCAACGGGAAGCAGCTCGTCCCCACGAGGGCGGTGGGATGGGGTTGGATGGAGCAGCTGTGGCTGCCCCATGCCCTGCCCCAGTGGAAGGTGTCCCTGCCTATGGAGCTGGATGGGCTTGAAGCTGCCTTCATCCATGGTTCCATGACCCAGGCTTTCCCCACCACGTCCCCTCTACCTCTCGCTGCCCTTCCCCAACCGCTGAGCATCCAAAGGCAGATTCCCCATGGATACCTATGTTCATGATGCTGTCCTTCTCGGGGCTGAAGAAGAGCCAGTCATAGAATAAGGCCAGTTTGGCATTGGAAGCAGCAACGTTGGACTGGAGCGGGGAGAGAGCACACATGGGATTGGTGAAGGTGCTGAGCTCCCAACACGGATGCGCTCCTCCTGCCGGAGCCGGGATGCTCTTCCCATGAAACAGGGCAGAGCTTGTAGGGAGCAGCGGGGAGTCCTTGAGCCAGGGCAGCTCCAGGCCTCTGCTCCATGGGGATGCAGCAGTGGCTGTGCATTATGGATCATGGATCGGGATGGGCTGGGATGGAGAGCGGGGAAGCCGCAAGGTCCCAAAACCCCCATTGGAACCCCTTAAGCATCGGCTGCACAAGCTGGAAGTGAGCTGCCCATCGCAAAGGACCCGATGCGCAGCAGCACTTGGGCTGCTCTCCTTCATCCCAACTCCCTCCTGCATCCCAACCCCGCTCCCTGCACAGGAAACCATTCCCATGGGGATGGGGATCCCCGGGCTCACCGTGCAGGTGGTGAGCAGCCAGCCGATGATGGCCCAGCGCGGGAGGATGTCGGAGCTCAGCACCTCGTTGGAGGGATGCACCACGCCGCAGATGTACCGGATGAGGTCGCAGCGCAGGGATTGGCTGTCCGGGGTGGACAGGTACTGCCTCTGGAACCAGTCCTGGTACCGCTTCTGCTGCCCAAACCGCACCTGGGGGCGAAGGGGAGGAGGCGAGGGGCTCACGGAGCATCCCTTCGCCATCCCTGAAGCTCCACTCTGCCAACATCCCCTGGCCACGCTGGATCCGGCCTCCCATGGATGCCTCAGAGCCATCCCCGTCGCTGTCAGAAGCAGCAAAGCTCTGCTGCCCGTTGCCCACAGGGATGCTCCAGTGCTGGCGAGGGAATGGGAATGGGATTGGGATGGATGCTCCCCGTCCCTGCGCTGGAATTACCCGCGAGGTCATGAAGAGCAGCTTGGTTTCCATGTCGGGAGTGAGGCGACAAGCAAGGAACTTGCGGGATGTCCTGGACTGCAGGAGCTGGAGGACACCTGGGAAGAGAGAGGGGAGGCTCAGCCCTTGCAGGGCATGAGCGGGATCCAGGCTGGGATCTGCCAGCCTCCGCATGGAGCTGAGCTCGGAGCATTGAGCTTCGCTCCCTCAAGAGGGATCAGGCTGGAAAAGGGCTCCTTGGTGGAGGGAGATCACTGTAAGGATGCCAGGAAGGAGCTGGGAGAAAGGGAGAGAGGCTGCACAGGGATGGGATCTGCAGGAGGAATAGGGAATTCCGGACCCCAAGTGCCACGCTGTGACCAACAGGGAACGGTCCCCATGTCCCGGGCAGAGAGCAGGGATGGCACAAGGGAATCCTGCATGGGAATGCAATTCCTCCCTGGGAAAAGGCACCGAGGATGAGGCACGGGGGAAAACGGGGGGGGGGGGGTGGATGGGGAGAAGGGAGGGCTGCAAACTGCTTGGAAGGAGGCTTTGGCAGAGGGATGGAGGGGACGGGACAAAGGGAATGGCTTTAAGCTGATAAACGGGGGCTGAAGGTGCTCTTCCCTATGCGGGTGCTGGGACTGGAATGGGTGCTAGGACACTGGAATGGGTGCTGGGACACTGGAATGGGTGCCGGGACACTGGAATGGGTGCTAGGACACTGGAATGGGCGCCGGGACACTGGAATGGGCGCTGGGACTGGAATGGGTGCCAGGACACTGGAATGGGCGCCGGGACACTGGAATGGGCGCCGGGACACTGGAATGGGCGCCGGGACACTGGAATGGGCGCCGGGACACTGGAATGGGCGCCGGGACACTGGAATGGGTGCCGGGACACTGGAATGGGCGCCGGGACACTGGAATGGGCGCTGGGACACTGGAATGGGCGCTGGGACACTGGAATGGGTGCTGGGACTGGAACGGGCGCTGGGACACTGGAATGGGTGCTAGGACACTGGAATGGGTGCTGGGACACTGGAATGGGCGCTGGGACACTGGAATGGGTGCTGGGACACTGGAATGGGCGCTGGGACACTGGAATGGGTGCTGGGACACTGGAATGGGTGCTGGGACTGGAATGGGTGCCGGGACACTGGAATGGGTGCCGGGACACTGGAATGGGCGCCGGGACACTGGAATGGGCGCCGGGACACTGGAATGGGCGCTGGGACACTGGAATGGGCGCTGGGACACTGGAATGGGCGCTGGGACACTGGAATGGGCGCTGGGACACTGGAATGGGTGCTGGGACACTGGAATGGGCGCCGGGACACTGGAATGGGCGCCGGGACACTGGAATGGGTGCTGGGACTGGAACGGGCGCTGGGACACTGGAATGGGCGCCGGGACACTGGAATGGGTGCTGGGACTGGAACGGGCGCTGGGACACTGGAATGGGTGCTAGGACACTGGAATGGGTGCTGGGACACTGGAATGGGCGCTGGGACACTGGAATGGGTGCTGGGACACTGGAATGGGCGCTGGGACTGGAATGGGTGCTGGGACACTGGAATGGGTGCTGGGACACTGGAATGGGCGCTGGGACACTGGAATGGGCGCTGGGACTGGAATGGGTGCCAGGACACTGGAATGGGCGCCGGGACACTGGAATGGGAACCGGGACACTGGAATGGGTGCCGGGACACTGGAATGGGTGCTGGGACACTGGAATGGGTGCTGGGACTGGAATGGGAGCCGGGACACTGGAATGGGTGCTGGGACACTGGAATGGGCGCCGGGACACTGGAATGGGCGCCGGGACACTGGAATGGGTGCTGGGACTGGAATGGGCGGTGGGACACTGGAATGGGTGCTGGGACACTGGAATGGGCGCCGGGACACTGGAATGGGTGCCGGGACACTGGAATGGGAACCAGGACACTGGAATGGGCGCCGGGACACTGGAATGGGCGCCGGGACACTGGAATGGGTGCTGGGACACTGGAATGGGTGCCGGGACACTGGAATGGGTGCTGGGACACTGGAATGGGTGCTGGGACACTGGAATGGGCGCCGGGACACTGGAATGGGCGCTGGGACACTGGAATGGGCGCTGGGACACTGGAATGGGCGCCGGGACACTGGAATGGGCGCTGGGACACTGGAATGGGCACTGGGACACTGGAATGGGAACCGGGACACTGGAATGGGTGCTGGGACACTGGAATGGGTGCTGGGACACTGGAATGGGCACCGGGACACTGGAATGGGCACCGGGACACTGGAATGGGCGCCGGGACACTGGAATGGGTGCCGGGACGCTGGAATGGGCGCTGGGACGCTGGAATGGGTGCCGGGACGCTGGAATGGGTGCCGGGACGCTGGAATGGGCGCCGGGACACTGGAATGGGCGCCGGGACACTGGAATGGGTGCTGGGACTGGAACGGGCGCTGGGACACTGGAATGGGTGCCGGGACACTGGAATGGGTGCTGGGACACTGGAATGGGTGCTGGGACACTGGAATGGGCGCTGGGACACTGGAATGGGTGCTGGGACACTGGAATGGGCGCTGGGACACTGGAATGGGCGCTGGGACACTGGAATGGGCGCGGGGACACTGGAATGGGTGCTGGGACACTGGAATGGGTGCTGGGACTGGAATGGGTGCTGGGACACTGGAATGGGTGCTGGGACACTGGAATGGGTGCTGGGACACTGGAATGGGTGCCGGGACACTGGAATGGGTGCTGGGACTGGAATGGGTGGTGGGACACTGGAATGGGCACCGGGACACTGGAATGGGTGCTGGGACTGGAATGGGCGCTGGGACACTGGAATGGGCGCTGGGGCACTGGAATGGGCACCGGGACACTGGAATGGGCGCTGGGACTGGAATGGGTGCTGGGACACTGGAATGGGTGGTGGGACACTGGAATGGGTGGTGGGACACTGGAATGGGTGGTGGGACACTGGAATGGGTGCTAGGACACTGGAATGGGTGCTGGGACACTGGAATGGGCGCCGGGACACTGGAATGGGCGCCGGGACACTGGAATGGGCGCCGGGACACTGGAATGGGAACCAGGACACTGGAATGGGCGCCGGGACTGGAATGGGCGCTGGGACACTGGAATGGGCGCCGGGACACTGGAATGGGCGCCGGGACACTGGAATGGGCGCTGGGACACTGGAATGGGTGCTGGGACACTGGAATGGGCGCTGGGACACTGGAATGGGCGCCGGGACACTGGAATGGGCGCTGGGACACTGGAATGGGTGCTGGGACACTGGAATGGGCGCCGGGACACTGGAATGGGCGCTGGGACACTGGAATGGGTGCTGGGACACTGGAATGGGCGCTGGGATGGAGCCGCTGGCCTCACCTGTGAACTGGGCGCTGAGGACCTGCGGGTTGTGGATGATGTCCTTCCAGAGCAGCTCGAACTCCGGGATGCGGGCCACGTTCTGCAGCAGCCGCACCAGGTCCCGGCCGATCATGAAGCAGTCCATGAACTGGAACAAAAAGGGATGGAAAAGCCTCAGGGACCGCTGGGCTGCGGAGGGGAAGGCATCCGCATCCCTGCTCCCCTTTGGAAGCAGTGGGATGGGAATCTGGGGCTGGGGAGGGGGGGGCACAGGGAAAGGGCAGCAGCGATTTCAAGCTGTTCCCTCTCTTGCAAAGCCACCAAGGAGCTTGGGAATGTGCCATTCCCATGCCAAGGCTTGGTCCTTCCTGCCTGGCAAGGGGAAAGGGAGAGCAGGCAGCACGTGGGGCGATGGGGATGGAGCTGCAGCACCCATAGGGCAGGATGCGGGCAGCCACACGCGGTGCCTCCCCCGCATGGGAAGGATGATGCAGGGGGAAGATCAAGCCTCCCCTTTCCAGCCTGGAATGTGATGGGAATGGGGGGGAGCGACGGGTTCCGAAGGTGGCAATAACCACACTTCCAGCTCCATAAGGAACAAGGGGCAATGGGGACCGCTATGGAGGCAGCGCCCTCATCCCTGGGGCTCACCCGTTCCCGGAGCAGGGAGATGCAGAATTCCACCTCCTTCTGGCGCAGGCCCTGGAGCTGGGCCGTGCCGTGGTGGTCCACGATGAGCCGCAGGTAGGTGTACACGGCCATGGCGATGAGGAGGCTGCTCTTCAGCACCCACTCTCTGCAAAGGGAGCAGCGCAGCCCCAACGTCACCTCCAGCCTCCTCCAGGAGGGATCCGCGGCCCCCGAGGGGTTTAAACACGGGGCAAAGAGAGGAGCGAGGGCAGGGAGCATCCCCTGCTCCCTATGGATGCCGGCTTCTTGCCCCCTCAGCATCCTCAGAGGGAAGAGCTCCGGAGCCCACCTCAAGCTCCCCTCTTCCCCTTGGCCATGCAGTGGTGGAGAGGAGCCGGGATGCTCACATCCATCAGGATGCTCACATCCATCAGGATGCTGAGGAACACCCCGGCTCCTTTTCCACCAAGGAACCGTTCCAGCTGCTTCCCTAAGCCAAGAGCGCTCTGTGGGGTTGGGGTGATCTGAGTGACCGGGGCTGTGCTGAACCTCAGGCCGTTGGCCCATGGATCCATCCAGGATGGATCCGAAGGGGCCTTAAAGGTCATGGAAAGCCCTTTGGAATCTTCCTATTGCTCCAGCAGATCAACTCCTGCCCAACGTGGGGTTGTCCGAATGCGGATCCCCTCCATCCCTTTATCCAGCTCTCTGATACAGGGACCAGGCAGGATTGGGATGGAGCTGGACGGGCTTTAAGCTCCCTTCATCCCAACCCATTCCATGACACCAAATCCCTTTGGTTCTCCAGGAGCTGCTGCTCCCATCCCACTCCCTCAGAGCTGCTTGCTGCTGGGTGTGCCCCATTCCCAACCTCCCTTATCTGAGCTGCACGAGAAACAGCCCTGCTCCAGAATTAGGAGCTCCCTTGTTTGTGCTGGATGCCGGGAACGGTGATGGATCAGCCCCAGGAGCTGTAAATCAAGCCCCACTGCGGGCAGCAGCTCCAAGCCATCAACCCAGCAGCATCCGGGTTTGCTTCCCTGTTCATGATCCGGTGGGAATGGGCTGCGGGAGGAAGGAGGTGGGAATCGGGAAGGATGCTTGGGAGGGGGGGGGTCTGGGTCAGCGAGGAGCTGGGCATGGACCGAAGATGCTGTCAGAGAGGAGGGAGGAACCCACCACGCACAGGCATGGGATGCATTGGGGTGAGAGGCAGGGCAATGGGAACGCTGCCATCCGGGATGAGGAGGAGCATCCCAGGGAATGGGGCAGGAGGATGAGGGAGCAGCAGCAGCTCTGCTGGGAACACCTTTAATGAAAGCCCTCAGCATCCCCCCCCTGCGGCACCAGCCCCTCATAAGCCTGGCTCTAATTAAAGCCTGCCCTTAATGAAAGCCCATAAATCTCAGCCAGGAGCTGCAGGCCCCCCCCACAACCTGGGCTCCCTTCCAACCCCCCCCAGTGCTGGCTGGGATGCTCCATTGGTCTTCCAGCAATGAGCTTTAACCCTCAGCATCTGCTCCGGTGCCAAGGCCCAGCTGGGATGCAGCTGGGATGCAGCTGGGATGCAGCAGGGATGCAGCTGGGATGCAGCAGGGATGCAGCAAGGATGCACCTTGGATGCAGCAGGGATGCAGCAGGGATGCAGCAGGGATGCAGCTGGGATGCTGCTGGGATGCAGCTGGGATGCAGCAAGGATGCTGCTGGGATGCAGCAAGGATGCAGCTGGGATGCAGCTGGGATGCAGCAGGGATGCAGCTGGGATGCAGCAAGGATGCAGCTGGGATGCAGCAGGGATGCAGCAAGGATGCAGCTGGGATGCAGCAAGGATGCAGCAAGGATGCAGCTGGGAGCCCAGCCCCACAGCCAGAGGTGGCCTCGGGACCCCATTGAGGATGCTCCTCGTGCTCCTCTGATCCAGCTGCTGGCACTTGTTGGGTTTGGGATGGGGACGGGGATGGGGATGGGGATGAGGATGGGGATGGGGAGCATTCCCAACGTGCTCAGAGGCTGTAGTGAGCAGGACCAGCACAGGGGAACAGCACGGCAGTAGCATGGAATGGGCTTCAAGAGCATGGAATGGGCTTCAAGAGCATGGAATGGGCTCAAAGAGCATGGAATGGGCTCAAAGAGCATGGAATGGGCTTCAAGAGGATGGAATAGGCTTCAAGAGGATGGAATGGGCTCAGACAGCATGGAATGGGCTTCAAGAGGATGGAATGGGCTCAAGCAGCATGGAATGGGCTTCAGTAGCATGGAATGGGCTTCAATAGCATGGAATGGGCTTCAATAGCATGGAATGGGCTTCAAGAGGATGGAATGGGCTTCAAGAGGATGGAATGGGCTCAAACAGCATGGAATGGGCTTCAGTAGCATGGAATGGGCTTCAATAGCATGGAATGGGCTTCAATAGCATGGAATGGGCTTCAAGAGGATGGAATGGGCTCAGACAGCATGGAACGGGCTCAGACAGCATGGAATGGGCTTCAAGAGGATGGAATGGGCTCAAACAGCATGGAATGGGCTTCAAGAGGATGGAATGGGCTCAAACAGCATGGAATGGGCTTCAAGAGAATGGAATGGGCTCAAACAGCATGGAATGGGCTCAAACAGCATGGAATGGGCTTCAAGAGGATGGAATGGGCTCAAACAGCATGGAATGGGCTCAGACAGCATGGAATGGGCTTCAATAGCATGGAATGGGCTTCAAGAGCATGGAATGGGCTTCAATAGCATGGAATGGGCTTCAAGAGCATGGAATGGGCTTCAATAGCATGGAATGGGCTTCAAGAGGATGGAATGGGCTTCAAGAGGATGGAATGGGCTCAAACAGCATGGAATGGGCTTCAAGAGGATGGAATGGGCTCAAACAGCATGGAATGGGCTCAGAGAGCATGGAATGGACTCAGACAGCATGGAATGGGCTCAGACAGCATGGAATGGGCTCAGAGAGCACGGGAAGAGTTGAGCTTAGCACCAAGGCAGGGGGGAGATGGTGAAGAGCCAAGCCCAGGAGGCCCCAGGGCTCTCTCCTTCCCCATCCCCTCCCCATGGGGCCCTTCCAGGCCAAACCTCCCTGGGAGCTGATCCCTGCAGGCAAACCAGGGCTCTCCCGAGCCCATTGCTAAGCCCCGGGGCAAGAGGTGGGGGTAAATCCCTGCTGTCCCCGTGCCATTGGGAAGCAATGAGAGGGACTGCGAGGAGGAATCCTGCCTGCTCTGCCAGCAAAGGGCGGTGCTGAGCCCAAAGGGCGGTGCTGAGCCCATAGGACAGTGCTGAGCCCATAGGACAGTGCTGATCCCATAGGACAGTGCTGATCCCATAGGACAGTGGTGATCCCATAGGACAGTGCTGATCCCATAGGACAATGCTGAGCCCATAGGACAGTGCTGATCCCATAGGACAATGCTGATCCCATAGGACAGTGCTGAGCCCATAGGACAGTGCTGATCCCATAGGACAATGCTGATCCCATAGGACAGTGCTGAGCCCATAGGACAGTGCTGAGCCCATAGGACAGTGCTGATCCCATAGGACAATGCTGATCCCATAGGACAGTGCTGAGCCCAAAGGACAGTGCTGAGCCCATAGGACAATGCTGATCCCATAGGACAATGCTGATCCCATAGGACAATGCTGATCCCATAGGACAGTGCTGATCCCATAGGACAATGCTGATCCCAAAGGACAGTGCTGATCCCATAGGACAGTGCTGATCCCATAGGACAGTGCTGATCCCATATGACAGTGCTGATCCCATAGGACAATGCTGATCCCATAGGACAATGCTGATCCCATAGGACAGTGCTGATCCCATAGGACAATGCTGAGCCCATAGGACAATGCTGAGCCCATAGGACAGTACTGAGCCCATAGGACAGTGCTGAGCCCATAGGACAGTGCTGATCCCAAAGGACAGTGCTGAGCCCATAGGACAATGCCGATCCCATAGGACAGTGCCAATCCCATAGGACGGTGCTGAGCCCATAGGACAGTGCTGATCCCATAGGACAATGCTGATCCCATAGGACAATGCTGATCCCATAGGACACTGCTGATCCCATAGGACAATGCTGATCCCATAGGACAGTGCTGAGCCCATAGGACAATGCTGATCCCATAGGACAGTGCTGATCCCAAAGGACAGTGCTGAGCCCATAGGACAATGCTGATCCCATAGGACAATGCTGATCCCATAGGACAGTGCTGAGCCCATAGGACAATGCTGATCCCATAGGACAATGCTGATCCCATAGGACAATGCTGATCCCATAGGACAATGCTGATCCCATAGGACAATGCTGATCCCATAGGACAGTGCTGAGCCCATAGGACACTGCTGATCCCATAGGACAATGCTGATCCCATAGGACAGTGCTGATCCCATAGGACAATGCTGAGCCCATAGGACACTGCTGATCCCATAGGACAATGCTGATCCCAAAGGACAGTGCTGAGCCCATAGGACAATGCTGAGCCCATAGGACAATGCTGATCCCATAGGACAGTGCTGATCCCATAGGACAATGCTGATCCCATAGGACAGTGCTGATCCCATAGGACAGTGCTGAGCCCATAGGACAATGCTGAGCCCATAGGACAATGCTGATCCCATAGGACAGTGCTGATCCCATAGGACAGTGCTGATCCCATAGGACAATGCTGATCCCATAGGACAGTGCTGATCCCATAGGACAATGCTGATCCCATAGGACAGTGCTGAGCCCATAGGACAATGCTGATCCCATAGGACAATGCTGATCCCATAGGACAGTGCTGATCCCATAGGACAATGCTTCCCAGCTGGCCTGGCCTCTTTTAGCCCTGCTGGAGCAGGAGCTCTTTAAACACAGGAAGCTTTTAGGGCAATTAAATCCTCCAAAAGGAACTCCCCCCCCCTCCTTTGGAGCTCAGGAAGGGAATATTCCTGGAATGCCGCTCCCAGTGTGCGCTGGGCACCCACTGGGTGCTGTGTGTTAGGGCCACGGGAGGGACATGCAGCAGAGCCCCCCAGATCCATAGGGAGAGGCTTCAGGATGCTCCCCCACACCTCACCTGCAGCAAGAGGGGTGGAAGCGGGGATCCTAAAGGTCTCTTCCAAGCCGGTTGATGCCCCCCCAAAGGGACAGCACCCCAAGGAGGCCGAGGTGCAGGGAACCCCATCAGCACCCCATGTGAGGACAAGCACCCCCTCGAGAGGGATGGGGAGGTCTCCCCTCCATGGCAGGCTCTTCCCAATGGATCCCAGCATCCCTACCTCTGCTCGGTGAGGATCTCCAGCACGTTCTCAGCCAGCCAGATGTTCTTGGCTGTCACATCCCCACCTGGAAGCACAAGCACAAGAGGAGGGGGAAAGCCATTGGGAACCCAGTGTGGATCCACCGCCAGGCTCCTGGAGCACCTCCATCCCTGCATCCCCTGCCTGCAACGCGCTCCGGGTGTTGGGGGATCCATGGGGGCAGGCGGATGCATGGAATAGCATGGAATGGGGTTGGTGTTGGGGGAGGTGGATGCATGGAATAGCATGGAATGGGGTTGGTGTTGGGGGGAGGTGGATGCATGGAATAGCATGGAATGGGGTTGGTGTTGGGGGGAGGTGGATGCATGGAATAGCATGGAATGGGGTTGGTGTGGGGGGGGTGGATGCATGGAATAGCATGGAATGGGGTTGGTGTTGGGGGAGGTGGATGCATGGAATAGCATGGAATGGGGTTGGTGTGGGGGGAGGTGGATGCATGGAATAGCATGGAATGGGGTTGGTGTTGGGGGACTGCTGAACCCAGGACAGGGATGGATGGGGGGTGGCTGCATGGAATGGGGTTTGTGTTGGGGGATTGATGGGGGGAAGCTGCATGGAATAGCATGGAATGGGGTTGGTGTTGGGGGAGGTGGATGCATGGAATAGCATGGAATGGGGTTTCTGTTGGGGGAGGTGGATGCATGGAATAGCATGGAATGGGGTTTGTGTGGGGGGAGGTGGATGCATGGAATGGGGTTTGTGTTGGGGGAGGTGGATGCATGGAATAGCATGGAATGGGGTTGGTGTGGGGGGAGGTGGATGCATGGAATAGCATGGAATGGGGTTTGTGTGGGGGGAGGTGGATGCATGGAATGGGGTTTGTGTTGGGGGAGGTGGATGCATGGAATAGCATGGAATGGGGTTGGTGTGGGGGGAGGTGGATGCATGGAATAGCATGGATTGGGGTTGGTGTTGGGGGGCGGTGGATGCATGGAATAGCATGGAATGGGGTTGGTGTGGGGGGAGGTGGATGCATGGAATAGCATGGAATGGGGTTTGTGTTGGGGGAGGTGGATGCATGGAATAGCATGGAATGGGGTTGGTGTTGGGGGAGGTGGATGCATGGAATAGCATGGAATGGGGTTGGTGTTGGGGGATTGATGGGGGGAAGCTGCATGGAATAGCATGGAATGGGGTTTGTGTGGGGGAGGTGGATGCATGGAATAGCATGGAATGGGGTTTGTGTTGGGGGATTGATGGGGGGAGGCTGCATGGAATGGGGTTGGTGTTGGGGGATGGATGGGGGGAGGTGGATGCATGGAATGGGGTTTGTGTTGGGGGATTGATGGGGGGTGGCTGCATGGAATGGGGTTTGTGTTGGGGGATTGATGGGGGGAGGTGGATGCATGGAATGGGGTTTGTGTTGGGGGATGGATGGGGGGAGCTGGATGCATGGAATGGGGTTGGTGTTGGGGGATGGATGGGGGGTGGCTGCATGGAATGGGGTTTGTGTTGGGGGGTGTGGCTGCATGGAATGGGGTTGGTGTTGGGGGATCCATGGGGGGAGCTGGATGCATGGAATGGGGTTGGTGTTGGGGGATTGATGGGGGGCCTTGGCTGCCTTAAAGCACCAGGACCGTGATGCTGGGGAGCAAAGGAGCTGGGATCCAGGAGCTGGATAAAGGCTCCTTCATGGAGCAGGGCTGGGCATGGAGGGAGCTTCACGCTCCAGGGGCAGGGCAGTGCCTGCAGCGGCCGCCCTGCGTGGGGAGGGCGCAGCCGGGGGATGCTGCTTGGCTCCCGCTCCCCTCTTCCTGCCCTTTCCAGGCACACCCAAGGCAAGGCCAAGGTCAGGCGGGCCCCCGGCTCCCTCCTCCGTGGGGCAGGGAACACGGAAGAGGCCCCGTTCCTGTGGGGCAGGAAAGGCGCTCGCACGCGCGCGGCTCCGGCTGTCCCAGAGCCGGGGTTAAGGAGGATCCCGGCGCTGGGAGCCGGCAGCAACGGGAGCCACGGCGCTTCCTGTGCCTGCTCCTGCCTGCTCCTGCCTGTCCCTGCCTGCTCCTGCCTGTCCCTGCCTGCTCCTGCCTGTCCCTGCCTGTCCCTGCCCGCTCCTGCCTGTCCCTGCCCGCTCCTGCCTGCTCCTGCCTGTCCCTGCCTGCTCCTGCCTGTCCCTGCCTGCTCCTGCCTGCCCCTGCCTGCTCCTGCCTGTCCCTGCCTGCTCCTGCCTGTCCCTGCCTGCTCCTGCCTGCTCCTGCCTGCTCCTGCCTGCTCCTGCCTGCCCCTGCCTGCTCCTGCCTGTCCCTGCCTGCTCCTGCCTGTCCCTGCCTGCTCCTGCCTGCTCCTGCCTGTCCCTGCCTGCTCCTGCCTGCTCCTGCCTGTCCCTGCCTGCTCCTGCCTGTCCCTGCCTGCTCCTGCCTGTCCCTGCCTGCTCCTGCCTGTCCCTGCCTGCTCCTGCCTGCTCCTGCCTGTCCCTGCCTGTCCCTGCCTGCTCCTGCCTGTCCCTGCCTGCTCCTGCCTGCTCCTGTCTGTCCCTGCCTGCTCCTGCCTGCTCCTGCCTGTCCCTGCCTGCTCCTGCCTGCCCCTGCCTGCTCCTGCCTGCTCCTGCCTGTCCCTGCCTGCTCCTGCCTGTCCCTGCCTGCTCCTGCCTGGGTCTGAGCCTTCGGAGGGGCTGCAGGGAGCAGCAGGTTTGGGCTCTGCAGCCAGGCTGGGGCAGGATTGGGGCCTGCCTGAGGCCCTGCTCCTCTGGACCCCGCTGCGGAGCAGCAGAGCTCGGGCTTTGCCGCAGCACAAAGCAGCCCCGGGGCAGCACTGAGAGTGACTGCGCTGCTGGGGAGCAGGAGGATGCAGGCACAGGGGGGCAGGAGGCTGCAGGCACAGCGAGGTGGGATGCAGGCACCGTGGGGCAGGATGCTGCAGGCACAGGGGGCAGGAGGATGCAGGCACAGCGAGGTGGGATGCAGGCACAGTGGGGCAGGATGCAGGCACAGCGGGGCAGGAGGATGCAGGCACAGGGGGGCAGGATGCAGGCACAGTGAGGTGGGATGCAGGCACCGTGGGGCAGGATGCAGGCACAGCGTGGTGGGATGCAGGCACAGCGAGGCAGGATGCAGGCACAGTGGGGCAGGATGCAGGCACAGTGGGGCAGGAGGATGCAGGCACAGCGGGGCGGGATGCAGGCACAGCAAGGCACGATGCTGAAGGCACAGTGGGGCAGGATGCAGGCACAGCGAGGCGGGATGCAGGCACAGTGGGGCAGGATGCAGGCACAGTGGGGTAGGATGCTGCAGGCACAGCAAGGCGGGATGCAGGCACAGTGGGGCAGGAGGATGCAGGCACAGTGGGGCGGGATGCAGGCACAGCAAGGCGGGATGCTGAAGGCACAGTGGGGCAGGATGCAGGCACAGCAAGGTGGGATGCAGGCACAGCGCGGTGGGATGCAGGCACGGGGGGGCAGGATGCAGGCACAGTGGGGCAGGAGGATGCAGGCACAGTGGGGTGGGATGCAGGCACAGCGAGGCGGGATGCAGGCACGGCGGGGCAGGATGCAGGCACAGTGGGGTGGGATGCAGGCACAGCGAGGCGGGATGCAGGCACAGTGGGGTGGGATGCAGGCACAGTGGGGCAGGAGGATGCAGGCACAGTGGGGTGGGATGCAGGCACAGTGGGGTGGGATGCAGGCACAGTGGGGCAGGAGGATGCAGGCACAGTGGGGTGGGATGCAGGCACAGCAAGGCGGGATGCAGGCACAGCGCGGTGGGATGCAGGCACGGGGGGCAGGATGCAGGCACAGTGGGGCGGGATGCAGGCACAGTGGGGCAGGACGCTGGGCCACGACTCACCTGCAATCTGCTTCATGAAGGTCATGCAGACGCCATCAGCACCCAGCACCCCGTTCTTCACCAGCTCCCGCAGCAGCCACACGAGCTGGGCACAGGGAGAAATCACTGCAGCTTCCCCCCCCCAGCATCCCAAGCTCCTGGCCATGGAGCAGTACCCATTGTGCCCCCCCCCAGCCCCTCTGCTCGTGGTACCCTGGGGTAGATGGTGTGGAAGGAGCTGCCCCTCCTCACCTGGGTGCGGCACGTGTCCTGCAGCTTCAAGTACTTCTCCATCAGGATGTGGTTGATCTTGTTGAGGACGATGTTCATCCCATCCCGGCTCACCAGGGCCAGGTCCCGGTAGCACTGCAAGGGGAGGAGATGCAGGGCATGGTTATGGGGGAAGAAAGCCCTTAATGGCATCGTGAACCTGAGCGGGTAACAGCAAGGAAATGATCCTCAGGGAAAAGGGCACGGAGCATCCTTTGGGATGCTCTAAATGGATTCATTGGATGCAGCCCCAGGAGCCAAAGGGCATGGACACAACCAGGAGGCACCAGCACTAAGGAGGATGGGCTCATTGACAGCCATGTCCACACCGTTCCAATGCCCCTGGCTCCAGGGAGAATGGGGATGCTCTGCTGTGGGAAGAGGGAATTATCCTAGGGAAAGGAAGGACTTTGTCCTGGCAGGACAACGGCAGGATGCTAATGGGTGTTAATGGGTGCCAGGAAATGCCATGGTATTCCCGAGCTCCCGAGGCCCCCAGAGGTGCCTTCGATCCGATTCCCTGCGCTCAGGCTTTCTCCATCCCTTTTCCATAGAGCACTGTGGAAAACCGGAGCGAGGCAGAGGGATCCATCCCTCAGATCCCAAGAGGAGCAGCAGAGCCCCAGGGATGCAGGTGCTGTGGGGCCTGGAAGTGCTTCTGACATGCCAAATGGATGCCCATGAAGCAGAGCCAGAACACGCAGCATCTCCCTCCCTGGGTCAGCCCCACACATCATTCCAATGGGGAAACACAGGGGTCAAGCTGGTCCAGGACACAGCCAGATAGGGGGGGAAAAAAGCTTTTAGTCCCTTTGGAAAGGTCCCTGCCCTGCCTAAGAGCTCATCCCAGTCTCCCCCCTGCAGGTTAAAGCCATTCCCCTTGTCCTGTCCCTAGAGCAGAGCTCATCCAAGCCCCCCAAGCACAAGCGGCCAGAGCAGAACAAGCCCCATCCCATCCCATCAGGGCAATGCCAAGACATCACCAACCCCTTCCTTGTCGGGATTCCTGCCGAGCAGGGAATCCACAGGGAATGGGGAAGCTCTTGAGGTCCCCAACAGCCACAGGGGTGGGGAGGGAACCTGGATGGCTTCCCTGCACCCCGGAGCCAGCATTCCCACTGCACTGAACAGGGAGGAAGGACGGATGCGCGCTTGGAATGAAGGGGGAAGAGGCACGGAGGGGAGGGAAGAGACCTCCTCCCAGCCTGGAGGTGCTGAGCAGGCAGTGGAGGAGGTGCTGAGCAGGCGCTGGGTTCAGAGCCCTCTGATCCCGGGGTAATTAAAGCAGGAAGAGGAGGGAGCTGGGCCACGTCACTTGGGAATGAAGGGGTCAGCGCCCTCCTTACGGCTGGACCAGGGCACCCCAGCGCATCCCAGCTCATCCCGGCTGCCTGCAGGGTCAATGCAACACGAGGGAGGAGGCAAGGGGGGGGCTTCAGCCCCCGGGAAGGATCATGGAATGGGATGGGATGCAGGGAGCTTAAAGCTCATCCAGTTCCATAGGCAGGGACAGCTCCAAACCGGCCTTGAGCACTGCCAGGGATGGGGCAGCCCCAGCTCCTCCCTTCATCCCCTCCCAGGTCCTCAGCACCCTCACTTCTTCCCCATCTCCAGCCCTTTAAACCAATGGGAAAAGAGGAAATCAGAGGAGTTAGGGACCGGAATCCAATCACAACAGGGATTAAATCAAGGCAGAGCCTTGCCTGAGTCGCCCCCGGCCAGCGCAGCACCGGGATTTATGGAGCATCCCTCCCAGCACGCCCTGAAGCCCCCTTCAGCCCCTTCCCATCCCCTGCACCCCAAGAAGGAGCCCGGGGAGGGCTCATTCCAAGGCTTTTCCTTGGAGCTGCTCCAAACCCGCATCCCAGAGCTTTCCCACACAAAACGTTCCTCTTCCCATTGGTGAGCGGCTGCAAGCCCAGCAATCACCCTGGACCCATTACAAAGGGATTTCGGGATTCGCTCTGGAATCACCAGAGGGGGGGCTGCTGGAAAGCAGTTTTTCCTCTAGGAATTGCACACGTGCCTCAAGGTGGGGGATTCCTAGAGCTTCCAGCATCAAAGCCATGCACAGCCAAGGCAGAGCCATGGAATCCCAGGCTGGGATGGGCTGGAAAGGACCTTAAGGTCTAGATCCAGGCAGGAATTCTTTCCAGGATGCTCCCTTTAGCACCAGTGTCTGCCTCCCCTAGGGAAACCCAATTCATTCCCAGGCTGGGCAAGCAGCCAACCAAGCCCCTTCCCTTGGTGGCAGCATCCCTGAGCGTCAGCCCCTGGACCACACGGATGCAGCAAAGCCGGGATGCTCTGCTCGGCACCGGGATTCCAGGCAGGAGGAAGCCCCAGCACTGCCCCATTCCATTCCCAATGGAACAGTGGCTCTTACCTTCTGGGCCTGAGCAGGCTCCGTGAGGACCAGGGTGAAGAGCCCCAGGCAGATCTCCTCGTGCTGGGGGCTTCCTTTGCATATCTAAGGGAGAGGAAGGCAGAGGCAGCAGTGAGATGGGGCAAGAGAAGCAGGAAACCCCACATGGAGCATCCAGGAAGGAATCCGAACCGGGAATACCCAAACCATAAAGGGCCTCCCTGGAGGAAAGGGTGCTGAGAGCTTTGAGCGGCTTCAGGGGTATCCCAGGAGGAGCACATCATGGAATGGGTTGGGATGAAGGGAGCTTAAAGCCCATCCAGCCCCACGGGCAGGGACAGCTGCCCTAGAGCAGGATGCTCCTTGAGCACTGCAAGATGGGGCAGCCACGGCTTCATAGGGCACCAGTTGGACCCAAGGGATGGGGCCTGGCTGCTCTCTTCCAAGCGGGAATGCATTCCAGGAGCCCTGAATCCCACCCTTGGGATGCCAAGCGCTGCCCAGGAAGGGAAGGGGCCTCTGGAGCACGGCCCAAGGTGTCTGGGGGGGGTTAGAAACGCACCAGGCATAGCTGAGAGCCCATTAGCACCGCACGCAGCCTTATAGGGTAACATCTGCATCTGCAGCTCCATCCCCTGGCTAGCGTGAACGGGCCCTTTCCAAAGGGCTGGAATCTGGTTGCTGCGAGGCCAGGCAAAAGCTGAGGCCAGGCAAGACCCAAGGAATTCCATGTGTGAGTGTTCCCACGCTGGGGAAAAGGGGCAGGATCCACCTGAGCCCCGCAATGAACCGCAGTGAGTGGAGGGAGCAATTGGCTTCCAAAGGGATTGAAGCCATCAAGTGTGGAATTCCAAAGTGGGAAGCTTGAACCCCCGCCCCCCTCCCTTCCATGAGTCCCTTGATCCAGGCAGGATCCATCCCACCCCAAAGGACACGAGGACTTACGTGAGCGTTGAGAGCATCGTTGGCTTCCCGCTCCGAGAGCCCATTGGTGAGCGCCGTGACGATGCTCACGCATCTCTCCAGCCTCTGGAAGCAAGAGGCATCCATTGGGATGCTGCCAGAACACAGCAGGGCTCCAAACCCCCCCCCCCCAACCCCATCATGGACATGGATATCAGCTTGATCCCAAACCATCATCCATGTGGGAGCAGCCCTGGAAACGTCCCGGTCCCATCCCAGCTGAGCAGCTTCTGGTGGAGCACAGCAGGAGATGCTGGCACGGAGCATCCGAAGGGATGGAGGTGGGAAGAGCCAGGAAGTCAGGAGCACAGGCATGGAAGAAGCAAACCATGGGATCATGGGATGGGTTGGGATGAAGGCAGCTTAAAGCTCATCCAGGTCCAACCCATTAAAGCCGGTGAGGAATTGGCTGTATCCCGGGGGTTTTATGCAGGAGCAAGGGGGCAAAGCCCAGGAAGATCCCAGCTCCAAAGCACAGGAATGATGTGGAAAGGGAGGATAAGATCCAGGAGCTGGAAAAGCAGAGGGAGAACCCCCCCTCAAAGGGAAGGAATCAGCCGGAAGCAGCTTTTCCCAACTGGAATTTGGTCACCGGTGCTGGTTCCCAGCAGTGGAAGAGATGGAGATGGGTAAGGACCAGCTCATCCCTGGGAAGTCTCCCTCGCCTCCATCCGCACACATCCATCCCCGTGCCCGATCGGAGCCGCCCTGCTGGCTCCTTCCCAACCCAGATCCAATGGGAGCATCCCAGGACACCCGGAGCATGGAGCTGCTTTTCCAGCCGGAGCTGGGAATGTTCTGGGCAGGCCTGGCCGGGACCCAACACACACGGGGAGCAGTGACTGCGTGGAAGGCACACAAATACACTCCAATGGCAGCTTCCAGAGCTTGGGATGGTGTTATTCCCATCGGGATAGCGGTACTCCCATTGGGATTGTGGTACTCCCATCGGGATGGCGTTATTCCCATTGGGATGGTGGTACTCCCACTGGGATGGTGGTACTCCCATTGGGATGGCTTTATTCCCATCGGGATGGCGTTATTCCCATTGGGATGGCGTTATTCCCATTGGGATGGTGGTATTCCCATCGGGATGGCGGTACTCCCATCGGGATGGCGTTATTCCCATTGGGATGGTGGTACTCCCATCGGGATGGCGGTACTCCCATTGGGATGGCGTTATACCCATCGGGATGGCGGTACTCCCATTGGGATGGCGGTACTCCCATTGGGATGGCGTTATTCCCATTGGGATGGTGGTACTCCCATTGGGATGGTGGTACTCCCACTGGGATGGGTTATTCCCATCGGGATGGCGTTATTCCCATCGGGATGGTGTTATTCCCATCGGGATGGAGTCATTTCCATCAGGACGGAGTTCTTCCCACAGGGACGGTGTTATTCCCATCAGGATGGCGTTATTCCCATCAGGACGGTGGTATTCCCATTGGGATGGTGTTATTCCAACTGGCACGGCGTTATTCCCGTCGGGATGGTGTTATTAACATCGGGATGGTGTTCTTCTTTTCAGGATGGTGTTATTCCCACCAGGACAGTGGTATTCCCATCGGGATGATGTTATTCCAACTGGGACAGCGTTACTCCCATGGGGATGGCGGTATTCCCACTGGGATGGCGGTATTCCCATCAGGACAGCGTTATTCCCACCGGGATGGCGTTATTCCCACCGGGATGGTGGCATTCCCATTGAGATGGTGGTATTCCAATCGGGATGGCGTTATTCCCATCGGGATGGCGTTATTCCCACCAGGATGGCGTTACTCCCACCAGGATGGCGTTACTCCCATCAGGACGGCGGTATTCCCACCAGGATGGCGTTACTCCCATCGGGATGGCGTTACTCCCATTGGGATGGTGTTATTCCCATCGGGACGGCGTTATTCCCACCAGGATGGCGTTACTCCCATCGGGATGGTGTTATTCCCATCGGGACGGCGTTATTCCCACCAGGATGGTGTTACTCCCATCAGGATAGTGTTACTCCCATCAGGACGGCGTTATTCCCACCAGGATGGCGTTACTCCCATCAGGATAGCGTTATTCCCATCGGGACGGCGTTATTCCCACCAGGATGGCGTTACTCCCATCAGGACGGCGGTATTCCCACCAGGATGGCGTTACTCCCATCGGGATGGTGTTATTCCCATCAGGATGGTGTTACTCCCATCAGGACAGCGGTATTCCCACCAGGATGGCGTTACTCCCATCAGGATGGTGTTATTCCCATCGGGACGGCGTTATTCCCACCAGGATGGCGTTACTCCCATCAGGATGGTGTTATTCCCATCAGGACAGCGGTACCCCCACCGAGATGGTGTTATTCCCATCGGGATGCCGTTATTCCCATCACCACCCCGTTTGCCTCCTGCAGCTCAAAGCCAATGGGATGCTTTCCCTCCTCTGGACCACTTTGGGAGCCTCAACTCCCTTCATTTCCACCACTCAACAACCAGCCCTTGCCCTGGGGACAAGCAGCAGCATTCCTGAACCTGGGATCCCGTGGGATCCATGCCAGCCTGTGTCAGAGCAACGCGGTCCCGATGCTCCTCGAGTAGGAGCAGACCCTTTCCCAACGGGAATCACGGAACGGGATGGAGCGCAGGGACGGGGCACGGACGTCTCCCATTGGCTGCCACGGAGCATCCAAACCTCCTCCATTGAACCCATCCCGGCGCCCCAGCACCCTCACGGGGAAGCGCTGCCTCGGCGCTGCCGCCTCCATTCCCAGTGCCCTATCCCTGCATCCCTGTATCCCTGCACACCTGTACCCTTGTATACCTGTGCCCCTTCATCCCGGCATCCCTGTGTACCTGTATCCCTGTATCCCTGTATTGCTGCATCCCTGTATCCCTGTATACCGCTATACCTGTACCCCTGTAAACCAGCATCCCTGCATCCCTGTATTCCTGAATACCTGTACCCCTGTATACCTGTGTCCCTTCATCCCTGCATGCCTGTACCCCTGCACACCTGCACCCCTGCATCCCTGTATCCCTCCATCCCTGTATTCCTGTACCCCTGCATCCCTGTAAACCTGCATCCCTGTATCGCTGCATCCCTGTACCCCTGCATCCCCGTACCCCTGTATCCCTGCATCCATGTATCCCTGCATCCCTGTATACCTGTATCGCTGCATCCCTGTACCCCTGCATCCCTGTACACCTGCATCCCTGTATCCCTGCATCCCTGTACCCCTGTATCCCTGCATCCCCGTACCCCTGTATCCCTGCATCCCGGCATCCCTGTATCGCTGCATCCTGTACCCCTGCATCCCTGTATACCTGTACCCCTGTATCCCTGCATCCAAATATACCTGCACACCTGTACCCCTGTATGCCTGTGCGGCTTCATCCCTGCATCCCTGTATCCCTGCAACCCTGTATCTCTGCATCCCTGCACACCTGTATCCCTGTACCCCTGCATCCCTGTATTCCTGTACCCCTGTATCCCCGCATCCCTGTATCCCTGCATCCCTGTACCCCTGTATTCCTGTGCCCCTGTATCCCAGGATCCCTGCATCCCTGTACCCCTGTATCCCTGTGCCCCTGTATCCCTGCATCCCTGGACCCCTGCATCCCTGTACCCCTGTATACCTGTGCCCCTTCATCCCTGTATCCCTGTACCCCTGCATCCCCGTACCCCTGTATCCCTGCACACCTGTATCCCTGTACACCTGCATCCCAGGATCCCTGTATCCCTGTACCCCTGCATCCCTGTGCCCCTGGATCCCTGCATCCCTGTACCCCTGTATACCTGTGCCCCTTCATCCCTGTATCCCTGCATCCCCGTACCCCTTCATCCCTGTATCCCTGCATCCCTGTACCCCTTCCCCCCTGTACCCCCCCCCCGCCCCCCAACCCCCCCCCTCCCCCCCCACCTACCTCCTCCAGCTCATCCTTGGCATCCAGGAGGGTGGAAACCAGCAACTTCCCCCCCGCTCCCCCCTTCCCCTTCCCCATCTCCATGGCTGGGGGCTGGGGGGGGGGGGCAACGGCGCAGGGACCCCCCCCCGAGCGAGCCCCCCCCACCCCGCTCTTCCTCACCTGAGGACGAGGAGGAGGAGGAGGGAGGGGGGGGGGTATGGGGCTGTGCTATGGGGCTGCCCTATGGGGGGGGATAGGGGATATAGGGGGTATGGGGGGTATAGGGGATATAGGGGGGGATATAGGGGGGATATAGGGGGTATGGGGGGGGGGGACACAGCCCCTATGGGGGGGCCCGGAAGGCACCGGAGAGACACGGCGGGGCCCTAGGGGAAGAGGAAAAGCGGCGAGGCCGGAAGAGCCCGCCCCCTCCCTGCCCGCTGGCCAATGGGAGCGGGGATAGGGCTGGGAGTGAGGGGTGAGTGGCTGAGGGGAGAGGGGCGGGGATTAGAGGGGGGTGTGCAGCCAATGGGGTGGGAGGGGAGGGGCTTGTGGTGGTGGATGCTCCGCCCCTTCTGCGGGAAGGGGGAGGTGGGAGGTGACCGACGGGAGCCACGCGGTGTGGGGCGCAGGGATGGGACCCGATGTGGGGCGCAGGGATGGGACCCGATGTGGGGCTCGGGGATGTGGGGCGCAGGAAGGGACCCCCGATGTGGGGCGCCGGGATGGGACCCGATGTGGGGCACATGGATGTGGGGCGCAGGAAGGGACCCCCGATGTGGGGCGCCGGGATGGGACCCGATGTAGGGCTCGGGGATGTGGGGCACATGGATGTGGGGCGCAGGAAGGGACCCCCGATGTGGGGCGCAGGGAGGGGACCTGATGTGGGGCTCAGGGTTGTGGGGCGCAGGAATGGGACCCGATGTGGAGCACAGGGATGCAGGGGTGCGGGGATGGGACCCGATGTGGGGCTCAGAAGGGGATCCCCGGTGTGGGGCACAGGAAGGGACTCCTGATGTGGGGCACAGGGAGCGGACCCGATGTGGGGCACAGGGATGTGGGGCGCAGGAGGGGACTCCCGATGTGGGGCTCAGGAGCAGACCCCCGATGTGGGCCACAGGGAATGGACCCCAATGTGCGGCGCAAGAAGAGACTCCCGATGTGGAGCACCCGGATGTGGGGCGCAGGAGGGGACCTCTCCTGCGGGGGGGGGGGACCCCGATGTGGGGTGCAGGGCGGTACCCTATGTGGGGCACAGAAAGGGTCCCCGTTGTGGGGTGCAGGAGGGGACCCCCGCTGTGGGGCTCAGGGATGTGGGGGACAGGAGGGACCCCGCTGTGGGGCTCAGGGATGTGGGGCACAGGATGGGACCCTGCTGTGGGGCTCAGGGATGTGGGGCACAGGAGGGACCCTGTTGTGGGGCTCAGGGATGTGGGGCACAGGAGGGACCCCGCTATGGGGCTCAGGGATGTGGGGCACAGGAGGGACCCCGCTATGGGGCTCAGGGATGTGGGGTGCAGGAGGGACCCCACTGTGGGGCTCAGGGATGTGAGGCTCAGGGATGTGGGGCACAGGATGGGACCCTGCTGTGGGGCTCAGGGATCTGGGATGCAGGAGGGACCCTGTTGTGGGGCTCAGGGATGTGGGGCACAGGAGGGACTCTGCTATGGGGCTCAGGGATGTGGGGCTCAGGGATGTGGGGCACAGGAGGGACTCTGCTATGGGGCTCAGGGATGTGGGGCTCAGGGATGTGGGGCACAGGAGGGACCCCGCTGTGGGGCTCAGGGATGTGGGGCACAGGAGGGACCCCGCTGTGGGGCTCAGGGATGTGAGGCTCAGGGATGTGGGGCGCAGGAGTGACCCCGCTGTGGGGCTCAGGGATGTGGGGCACAGGAGGGACTCTGCTATGGGGCTCAGGGATGTGGGGCACAGGAGGGACTCTGCTATGGGGCTCAGGGATGTGAGGCTCAGGGATGTGGGGCGCAGGAGGGACCCTGTTGTGGGGCTCAGGGATGTGGGGCACAGGAGGGACCCCGCTGTGGGGCTCAGGACCGGCCCCATCACCCCATGTCCACATCACCTTTATTATAAAATTAGAGCTCTCGTGACCCCCCCCCGGCCCCACACCCCCCCACAACCCCCACCCCCCAGCCCCCCCAGGCCCCCCAAGCCCTGCACCCCCCCTTTCCGGTGCCCGTGCCCGGGGGGTCCCATGGGGTCCCCCCCGGAGCAGCCGGGGTGCACTGGGATGCGTTAGGATGCATTGGGGTGCATTGGGATGCACTGGGATGCATTGGGGTGCATTGGGATGCACAGGGATGCATTGGGGTGCACTGGGGTGCATTGGGGTTCATTGAGGACCGGGGAGGGGGGGGGAGGCTCGGAGGCGGTGCCTGGTGCAGCCCCCCCCGGGGGTCTGGGTGCTGCTGGGGGGGGGTCAGCCCCGGGTGCTGCCCCCCCGCTCCCCCAGCAGCCAATAGGTCCTCACCTTCCCCTTGCCCTATGGGGAGAGAGGGGGGGGGATCAGACAAAGGGGGGGGGGTCCCAGGGTGCCCATGGCCCCATCGGGGCTATGGGATGAGGATGGGGGGGGGGGGGGGATGGGGCCCATTGGGGCACCCATGGGGGTGGGGGAGGGGGCAGGACCCACCTTCATCTCCACGTCCCCCCGGAGCTCCAGCTCGAAGCAGCCGAACTCCTCCAGCACGGCCTTGGTCGCGGCGGAGATGTGGATCTTCAGGGCTGGGGAGCGGCGGCACCCATGGGTGCCCATCAGCACCCATAGGAGCCCATCAGCACCCATAGGAGCCCATCAGCACCCATGGGTGCCCATCAGCACCCATAGGAGCCCATCAGCACCCATAGGTGCCCATCAGCACCCATAGGAGCCCATCAGCTCCCATAGGAGCCCATCAGCACCCATAGGAGCCCATCAGCACCCATGGGTGCCCATCAGCTCCCATAGGTGCCCATCAGCACCCATAGGAGCCCATCAGCACCCATAGGAGCCCATCAGCTCCCATAGCTGCCCATCAGCACCCATAGGAGCCCATCAGCACCCATAGGTGCCCATCAACAACCGTGGGTGCCCATCAGCACCCATAGGAGCCCATCAGCACCCATAGGAGCCCATCAGCACCCATAGGAGCCCATCAGCTCCCATAGGTGCCCATCAGCACCCATAGGAGCCCATCAGCACCCATGGGTGCCCATCAGCTCCCATAGGTGCCCATCAGCACCCATAGGAGCCCATCAGCACCCATAGGAGCCCATCAGCTCCCATAGCTGCCCATCAGCACCCATAGGAGCCCATCAGCACCCATAGGAGCCCATCAACAAGCTTGGGTGCCCATCAGCACCCATAGGTGCCCATCAGCACCCATAGGAGCCCATCAGCTCCCATAGGAGCCCATCAGCACCCATAGGAGCCCATCAGCTCCCATAGGTGCCCATCAGCACCCATAGGTGCCCATCAACAACCGTGGGTGCCCATCAGCTCCCATAGGTGCCCATCAACAAGCTTGGGTGCCCATCAGCTCCCATAGGTGCCCATCAACAAGCTTGGGTGCCCATCAGCACCCATAGGAGCCCATCAGCACCCATAGGTGCCCATCAGCACCCATGGGTGCCCATCAGCTTCCATAGGAGCCCATCAACAAGCTTGGGTGCCCATCAGCACCCATAGGAGCCCATCAGCACCCATAGGAGCCCATCAGCACCCATAGGAGCCCATCAACAAGCTTGGGTGCCCATCAGCTCCCATAGGTGCCCATCACCGCCCATGGGTGCCCATCAGCAACCGTGAGTGCTCATCAACAACCATGGGTGCCCATCACCAACCGTGGGTGCCCATCAGCACCCATGGGTGCCCATCACCAACCATGGGTGCCCACCAGCACCCACAGTTGACCATCAGCACCCATAGGAGCCCATCACCAACTGTGGGTGCCCATCACCAACCATGGGTGCCCACCAGCACCCACAGGTGACCATCAGCACCCATAGGAGCCCATCACCAACTGTGGGTGCCCATCAGCTCCCATGGGTGCCCATCAGCAGCCATGGGTGCCCATCACCAACCATGGGTGCCCAGCAGCACCCATAGGAGCCCAGCAGCACCCATAGGAGCCCATCACCAACCATGGGTGCCCATCACCACCCATAGGAGCCCATCAGCTCCCATGGGTATCCATCACCAACCATGGGTGCCCATCAGCACCCGTGGGTGCCCATAACCACCCATAGGTGCCCATCAGCTCCCATGGGTGCCCATCAGCTCCCATAGATGCCCATCACCACCCATGGGTGCCCATCAGCTCCCATAGATGCCCATCACCAACCGTGGGTGCCCATCAGCTCCCATAGATGCCCATCACCAACCGTGGGTGCCCATCAGCTCCCATGGGTGCCCATCACCCATAGATGCCCACCAGCTCCCATAGGTGCCCAGCAGCACCCATAGGTGCCCATCACCACCCATAGATGCCCAGCAGCTCCCATAGGTGCCCAGCAGCACCCATAGGTGCCCACCAGCTCCCATAGGTGCCCAGCAGCACCCATAGGTGCCCAGCAGCACCCATAGATGCCCAGCAGCTCCCATAGGTGTCCCTCAGCACCCACGGGTGCCCTCACCTTCCCCATTGGACTCCATGCGCGAGGCCGTGTTCACCGTGTCCCCGAACAGGCAGTACCGGGGCATCTTGAGCCCCACAACCCCGGCACAGACGGGTCCTGGGGGGCACCCAGTGAGCACCCCCCATAGCTCCCACCCCACATGGCCCCACTGCCCCCTGGGCTCCATGGGAGGGCTGGGTGCCCATTGACCTGTGTGGGTGCTATGGCCCTGTCCCCATCTCTCCTGACCCATGTGGGTTCCCTCTCCCCATTGACCCATACGGCTTCCATGTCCCCAGCCCCACTGACCCCATATGGGTCCACATCCCCATTCCCCTCCATGGGTCCCCCCTCCCCATTGCCCCCCATGGGTCCCCCATTCCCATTGACCCCCCATGGCTTCTCTATCCCCATTGACCCACATTGGTCACACGTCCCCATTGACCCACATGGGTCCCATGTCCCCATCCCTATTGACCCATATGGGTTCTCCATCCCTATTGACCCCCATGGGTTCCCCATCCCCATTGCCCCCATGGCTTCCCCATTGCAATCACCCCCCATGGCTCCTCCATCCCCATTGCCCCCCATGGCTTCCCCATTGCAATCACCCCCCATGGGCTCCCCCATCCCCATTACCCTCTATGGGCTCCCCCATCCCCATTGTCCCCTATGGCTCCCCCATCCCCATTCCCCCCCATGGCTCCCCCATCCCCATTCCCCCCCATGGCTCCCCCATCCCCATTGCCCCCCATGGCTTTCCTATTGCAATCACCCCCCATGGGCTCCCCCATCCCCATTACCCCCCATGGCTCCCCCATCCCCATTGCCCCCCATGACTTCCCCATTGCAATCACCCCCCCATGGCTCCCCCATCCCCATTACCCCCAATGGCTCCCCCATCCCCATTCCCCCCCATGGCTCCCCCATCCCCATTGCCCCCCATGGCTCCCCCATCCCCATTCCCCCCCATGGGCTCCCCCATCCCCATTCCCCCCCATGGCTCCCCCATCCCCATTGCCCCCCATGGCTCCCCCATCCCCATTGCCCCCCATGGCTCTCCCATCCCCATTCCCCCCCATGGCTCCCCCATCCCCATTGCCCCCCATGGGTTCCCCATCCCCATTAACCCACATTGGTCACATATCCCCATTGACCCCCATGGGTCCCACGTCCCCATCCCCATTGCCCCCCATGGGCTCCCCCATCCCCATTGCCCCCCCATGGGCTGCCCCATCCCCATTACCCCCCATGGCTCCCCCATCCCCATTGCCCCCCATAGCTTCCCCATTGCAATCACCCCCCATGGGCTCCCCCATCCCCAGTGCCCCCCATGGCTCCCCCATCCCCATTGCCCCCCATGGCTCCCCCATCCCCATTGCCCCCCATGGGCTCCCCATCCCCATTACCCCCCATGGCTCCCCCATCCCCATTCCCCCCCCTGGGCTCCCCCATCCCCATTACCCCCCATGGCTCCCCCATCCCCATTGCCCCCCCATGGGCTCCCCCATCCCCATTACCCCCCATGGCTCCCCCATCCCAATTGCCCCCCATGGGCTCCCCATCCCCATTACCCCCCATGCCTTCCCCATCCCCATTACCCCCCATGGCTCCCCCATTGCAGTCACCCCCCATGGCTCCCCCATCCCCATTGCCCCCCATGGGCTCCCCATCCCCATTACCCCCCATGGCTCCCCCATCCCCATTCCCCCCCATGGGCTCCCCCATCCCCATTACCCCCCATGGCTCCCCCATCCCCATTCCCCCCCATGGCTCCCCCATCCCCAGTGCCCCCCATGGCTTCCCCATCCCCTTTTCCCCCATACGTCCCCCATCCCCATTGCCCCCCATGGGCTCCCCCATCCCCATTCCCCCCCATGGCTCCCCCATCCCCATTGCCCCCCATGCCTTCCCCATCCCCATTCCCCCCCATGCCTTCCCCATTGCCATCCCCGCCCCACTGACCCGTGTGCACCCCGATGCGCAGGCGCAGCTGCTGCTGGGGCCGGTGGCGGATGCGGAAGGAGCGCACGGCGTCGAGCAGCGCCAGCGCCATGCGCGCCACCTCGGGCGCGTGCTGCCGCCCGTTGCGCACCGGCAGCCCCGACACCACCATGTAGGCATCGCCGATGGTCTCCACCTGCGGACCGAGCGCCGTGGGGTGCCAACAACACCCAACAACACCCCCCAATGCGGGGGTCCCCATCATCCCCACCCCAAACCTTGTAGACGTCAAAGTGGTCGATGATGGCGTCGAAGCAAGTGTAGAGGTCGTTGAGCAGCGTCACCACCTGCATGGGCGTGCTCTGCGCCGACAGCGCCGTGAAGCCCACGATGTCGCTGAAGTAGATGGTGACGCTGTCGAAGGCCTCCGCCGGCACCGTCTCGCCCCGCTTCAGCTGCTCCGCCACCGAGCTGTGGGGTGGGGATGGGACATGGGGGGGGGGTGTCCACAGCTGCTGTAGGCATCCCCAGCCATGCAGGGGTGCTTGGATGCACCCATCAGCAGGTCCAGCCACCCATCAGAATGTCCAACCACCCATCACCATGTCCAAGCACCCATTAGCAGGTCCAACCACCCATCACCATGCACAACCACCCATCAGCAGGTCCAACCACCCATCACAGGAGGTCCAACCACCCGTCACCAGCTCCAACCACCCGTCACCATGCCCAACCACCCGTCACCATGTCCAACCACCTGTCACCATGCCCAACCACCCATCACAGGAGGTTCAACCACCCGTCACCACGTCCAACCACCCATCACCGTGTTCAACCACCCGTCACCATGTCCAACAACCCGTCACCAGCTCCAACCACCCGTCACCAGCTCCAACCACCCGTCACCAGCTCCAACCACCCACCCACCCACCCATCACCGTGTTCAACCACCCCTCACCAGCTCCAACCACCCCTCACCACGTCCAACCACCCCTCACCACGTCCAACCACCCATCACCAGCTCCAACCACCCATCACCATGTCCAACCACCCAACCACACATCACCACCTCCAACCACCCATCACCATGTCCAACCACCCATCACCAGCTCCAACCACCCGTCACCAGCTCCAACCACCCCTCACCACGTCCAACCACCCATCACCAGCTCCAACCACCCATCACCAGCTCCAACCACCCATCACCAGCTCCAACCACCCATCACCATGTCCAACCACCCAACCACACATCACCACCTCCAACCACCCATCACCATGTCCAACCACCCATCACCAGCTCCAACCACCCATCACCAGCTCCAACCACCCATCACCACGTCCAACCACCCCTCACCACGTCCAACCACCCATCACCATGTCCAACCACCCATCACCAGCTCCAACCACCCATCACCAGCTCCAACCACCCATCACCACGTCCAACCACCCCTCACCACGTCCAACCACCCATCACCATGTCCAACCACCCATCACCAGCTCCAACCACCCCTCACCATGTCCAACCACCCATCACCATGTCCAACCACCCAACCACCCATCACCAGCTCCAACCACCCCTCACCACATCCAACCACCCCTCACCATGTCCAACCACCCATCACCAGCTCCAACCACCCCTCACCACGTCCAACCACCCATCACCACGTCCAACCACCCCTCACCACGTCCAACCACCCATCACCATGTCCAACCACCCATCACCAGCTCCAACCACCCCTCACCATGTCCAACCACCCATCACCATGTCCAACCACCCAACCACCCATCACCAGCTCCAACCACCCCTCACCACATCCAACCACCCCTCACCATGTCCAACCACCCATCACCAGCTCCAACCACCCATCACCATGTCCAACCACCCAACCACCCATCACCAGCTCCAACCACCCATCACCACATCCAACCACCCATCACCACGTCCAACCACCCACCCACCCATCACCATACCCACCCACCCATCCCCACGTCCCAGCGCCCCCCCCAGCAGGGCAGGATTGTGTGCGTGTGTGTGTGTGTTTGCGCGATGCTGCCGTGGTACCCCACAGCGCGGTGGCTGGGGGGTCTCTATAGGGACCCCCATGGACGCTCACTGGGGCAGGATCTGGTAGAGCAGCGCCTCCGCCTTGCGCTTCTCCTCCAGGTAGGCCTGGGTGCGCTCCTCCACCAGCTCCTCCAGGTTGTTGGCGTACTGCTCCATGCGGGACAGCAGGTTGTCCAGGATGTTGCTGCTGCTCCCCCTGCGGGCAGGGGCTCAGCACCCATCTGGGGACCCACAGGGGTCCATCCGCCCCCCCCCCCCGCCGCGGTGGGGCTGGGGCCGGGGATGGGGATGGGGTCGGTACCTGTTGAACCTGCGGAGCTGCACCTTGATGTGGTTGAAGTCCGGGCGCTCCAGGGGGTCCTCGGCCCAGCAGAGCTGCATGAGCTGCCCCAGCTCCTCCAGCTGGCACCCCACGGCGGCCGAGGGGCGGAAGCTGGGGCGCTCGCCGCTCTTCACACGCTCGATGATCTCTGGGGAGGGGGACGGCAGCACCCGTCAGAGGGGAGCAGCACCCATCAACTGGTGCCAGCACCCAGCGATAGGTCAAAGCACCCATCGACTGGTCTAAGCACCCGTTGGTAGATCCAAGCACCCGTCGGTAGGTCCCAGCACCCATAGGTAGATCCAAGCACCCATCGGTAGATCCAAGCAACCATCGGTAGATCCAAGCAACCATCGGTAGATCCAAGCAGCCGTTGGTAGGTCCAAGCACCCATAGGTTGATCCAAGCACCCATCGGTAGGTCCAAGCACCCATCGGTAGATCCAAGCACCCATCGGTAGATCCAAGTACCCATCAGTAGATCCAAGCAGCCATCGGTAGGTCCAAGCACCCATCAGAAGATCCAAGCACCCATAGGTTGATCCAAGCACCCATCGGTAGGTCCAAGCACCCACCGGTAGATCCAAGCACCCATCGGTAGGTCCAAGCACCCATCGGTAGGTCCAAGCACCCATCGGTAGATCCAAGCACCCATCAGCTCATCCAATAACCCATCAGCAGGTCCCAGGACTCATCAGCTCATCCAAGCACCCATCAGGAGGTCCAAGCACCCATCAGAAGGCCCAAGCATCCATTGTCAGGTTCATGCACCCATTGTCAGGTCCAAGCACCCATCAGAAGGTCCAAGCACCCATCACAGCACATCCAAGCATCCATTGTGAGGCCCAAGCACCCATCAGGAGGTCCAAGCACCCATCGGAATGTCCGAGCACCCATCAGAAGATCCAAGCACCCATCAGAAGGCCCAAGCACCCATCAGAAGATCCAAGCACCCATTGTCAGGCCCAAGCACCCATCGGAAGGCCCAAGCATCCATTGTCAGGTCCAAGCAGCCATCAGAAGGTCCAAGCACCCATCGGAAGGCCCAAGCACCCATCGGAAGGCCCAAGCACCCATCAGAAGATCCAAGCACCCATCGGAAGGTCCAAGCACCCATCACAGCACATCCAAGCATCCATTGTCAGGCCCAAGAACCCATTGGAAGGCCCAAGCACCCATCGGAAGGCCCAAGCACCCATCGGAATGCCCAAGCACCCATTGGAAGATCCAAGCACCCATCAGGAGGTCCAAGCACCCATCGGAATGCCCAAGCACCCATCGGAAGATCCAAGCACCCATCGGAAGGCCCAAGCACCCATCAGAAGATCCAAGCACCCATCGGAATGTCCAAGCACCCATCAGAAGATCCAAGCACCCATCGGAATGTCCAAGCACCCATCAGAAGATCCAAGCACCCATTGTCAGGCCCAAGCACCCATCGGCTCCTGCTGCCCCCCAACCTTTGGGGCTGAGGTCCATGCCCTCCACGTAGAAGACCCCGTTGCGCAGGGCGATCTCCTGCAGGATGATGCCGAAGCTGTAGACATCCCCCTTCTGGGTACCACGGCCCGGGGGCTGCTCCATCCTCAAGAGCTCGGGCGCCGTCCACAGCTTCTCTGTGCCACCAAGAAGGGTGCTGAGGGCGAGCGGGGACCCCGGGGGTTGGGTGCTGGGGGGTGGTGGGGGGGATAGGGTTGGGTGCTCACTGGCGAAGAGGGCATGGGTGTCCTCCCCATCGGGGGGCAGGCGGAAGCTCTCCAGCCCATAGTCGGTGATCTTGAGCACGAAGCGGCTGTCCACCACGCAGTTGGAGGACTTGAGGTTGCCATGGGAGACGATGACGCCGTTGTGCAGGAATTGCATCCCCTGGGTGGGTGGGGGGGGGGTCAGGCTTGCGGCTGATTCCCGACGTCGGGAATGGGGATGCTGGGATTGGGCTCTTACCTTGACGATGTCGTGGGTGAGGGAATAGCGGAACATCCAGTCCAAGGTGATGCTCTCGTTCTCCAGGATGTCCTGAGGAGCACAGCACCGCCAGGGATTGGGCCGGGATGGGGACCAGCACCCATCGGCTCCGCCCACCCCAGGCACCCAGGGAGCATCGCCAGCCCCGATGGGTGCTGCAAGCAGCCCCATCCCCAGTGGGTGCTGGATGGAGCATCCCCAACCCAATGGGTGCTGGAAACAGCCCCATCCCCAATGGGTGCTGGATGGAGCATCCCCACCCAAATGGGTCCTGGAAGCATCCCCATCCCCAGTGGGTGCTGGATGGAGCATCCCCAACCCAATGGGTGCTGGAAACAGCCCCAGCCCCAGTGGGTGCTGGATGGAGCATCCCCACCCTGATGGGTGCCGGATGGAGCATCCCCAGCCCGATGGGTGCTGAATGGAGCATCCCCACCCTGATGGGTGCTGAATGGAGCATCCCCACGCTGATGGGTGCTGAATGGAGCATCCCCACCCCGATGGGTGCTGGATGGAGCATCCCCATTCCAATGGGTGCTGGATGGAGCAGCCCCATCCCATTGGGTGCCGGATGGAGCATCCCCACCCCGTTGGGTGCTGGATGGAGCATCCCCAGCCCGATGGGTGCCGAATGGAGCATCCCCACCCCGATGGGTGCCGAATGGAGCATCCCCACCCCGATGGGTGCCGAATGGAGCATCCCCACCCTGATGGGTGCCGAATGGAGCATCCCCATTCCAATGGGTGCCGAATGGAGCATCCCCACCCTGATGGGTGCTGGATGGAGCATCCCCACCCCGATGGGTGCTGGATGGAGCATCCCCATTCCAATGGGTGCTGGATGGAGCAGCCCCATCCCATTGGGTGCTGGATGGAGCATCCCCACCCCGATGGGAGCCGAATGGAGCATCCCCACCCCGATGGGTGCCGAATGGAGCATCCCCACCCCGATGGGTGCCGAATGGAGCATCCCCACCCTGATGGGTGCCGAATGGAGCATCCCCACCCCGATGGGTGCCGAATGGAGCATCCCCACCCCGATGGGTGCCGAATGGAGCATCCCCAGCCCGATGGGTGCCGAATAGAGCATCCCCATTCCAATGGGTGCCGAATGGAGCATCCCCAGCCAATGGGTGCCGAATGGAGCATCCCCACCCCGATGGGTGCCAAATGGAGCATCCCCACCCCGATGGGTGCTGAATGGAGCATCCCCACCCCGATGGGTGCCGAATGGAGCATCCCCACCCCGATGGGTGCCGAATGGAGCATCCCCATTCCAATGGGTGCTGGATGGAGCATCCCCACCCCAATGGGTGCCGAATGGAGCATCCCCACCCTGATGGGAGCCGAATGGAGCATCCCCACCCCGATGGGTGCCGAATGGAGCATCCCCACCCTGATGGGTGCCGAATGGAGCATCTCCACCCTGATGGGTGCCGAATGGAGCATCCCCACCCTGATGGGTGCCGAATGGAGCATCCCCACCCCGATGGGTGCCGAATGGAGCATCCCCATTCCAATGGGTGCTGGATGGAGCATCCCCACCCCAATGGGTGCCGAATGGAGCATCCCCACCCTGATGGGAGCCGAATGGAGCATCCCCACCCCGATGGGTGCCGAATGGAGCATCCCCACCCTGATGGGTGCCGAATGGAGCATCCCCACCCCGATGGGTGCCGAATGGAGCATCCCCACCCCGATGGGTGCAGGTGGTCCCTGGGGTACCTGCAGGCTGCCCCGGGGGCAGTACTCGGTCAGGATGCAGATGTTGGGGGGGTCGGTGCAGGCGCCGATGAAGCGGGTGAGGTGCTCGTTTTGGACATCCCGCATCTGAGAGAGGGGAGCAGGGGCTGGGAGCGGCCCCACGGCCCCACGGCCCTCCCCATAGCCCTCCCCATGGCCCCATAGCCCTCCCCACGGCGCCGCGCGCTTCACCTACGTGCTTCAGCTCGAAGAGGACCTTGCGCGTGAGCTCGATGCGCGGGCGGTTCAGGTGCTTCACGGCCACCAGGTTGCCCTGGGAGGGGGGCACAAAGGGGTGGGGAGGTGCCTCCCACCCCATATCCCCCTGGGAAAGGGGGGGGCTTTCAGGGCCAGGCCAGCCCGTGCCGGGGTACCTTGTAATAGGCGGTCTTGGCGTAGACCTGGAACTGCCCCTCTGTGGTCATCAGGGAGCCGTAGTTGGAGCCCCTCTGGATGGGGAGGGAAGCGGCGTGAGCCCTGCCCCTGCTCCCCATCACCTCCAAACCCTGACCCCATCACCTCCAAACCCTGACCCCATCACCTCCAAACCCTGACCCCACCGCCTCCAAACCCTGCTCCCCATCACCCCCAAACCCTGATCCCCATCACCCCCAAACCCTCACCCCACCACCCCCAAACCCTGACCCCACCACCCCCAAACCCTGCTCCCCATCATCCCCAAACCCTGATCCCACCACCCCCAAACCCTGCTCCCCATCACCTCCAAACCCTGATCCCCACCCCCAAACCCTGACCCCATCACCACCAAACCCTGACCCCATCACCCCCAAACCCTGCTCCCCATCACCCCCAAACCCTGACCCCATCACCCCCAAACCCTGCTCCCCATCACCTCCAAAGCCTGACCCCATCACCTCCAAACCCTGCTCCCCATCACCCCCAAACCCTGCTCCCCATCACCCCCAAACCCTGACCCCATCACCCCCAAACCCTGCTCCCCATCACCCCCAAACCCTGACCCCATCACCCCCAAACCCTGACCCCATCGCCCCCAAACCCTGCTCCCCATCGCCCCCAAACCCTGACCCCATCGCCCCCAAACCCTGACCCCACCGCCCCCAAACCCTGACCCCATCACCTCCAAGCCCTGACCCCATCGCCCCCAAACCCTGACCCCACCGCCCCCAAACCCTGACCCCATCACCCCCAAACCCTGCTCCCCACCGCCCCCAAACCCCGCTCCCCACCACCCCCAAACCCTGCTCCCCACCACCCCCAAACCCTGAACCCATCACCCCCAAACCCTGCTCCCCATCACCTCCAAAACCTGCTCCCCATCACCTCCAAACCTTGATCCCCATCACCTCCAAAGCCTGATCCCATCACCCCCAAACCATGATCCCATCACCTCCAAACCCTGACCCCATCACCTCCAAACCCTGACCCCATCAACCCCAAACCCTGACCCCATCACCTCCAAACCCTGACCCCATCACCTCCAAACCCTGACCCCATCACCTCCAAAACCTGATCCCATCACCCCCAAACCCTGCTCCCCATCTCCAAACCCTGACCCCACCGCCCCCAAACCCTGACCCTCCGCCTGCTCCCCACCACCTCACCAGGGACAGGGTGAGTTTGCTGCCGGCGCTCCGCAGGTGCTTCTCCAAGCTGCTCATCTGCACATCTTCCCACCGGATCCGCCACAGCTCGGCCGCCAGCTCCTTCTCCAGCGCCAGCTTCCTGCTCCAAGGCAGCATCCCCATGAGACCCCCCCCCACAACCCCAAAACCCCGTCCATCCCCACCACCTCTGGGCACAGCAGCACCTACCTATAGATGAAGAAGGAGGTGACGGTGATGGCCAAGAGGATGAGGCTCACCACAAGGGACAGGACCTCCAGGGTGGACAGGCTGCCTGCAGGGTGACAGGAAGCCGATGGGTGACCGGGTTGTGTGGGGGGGTCCATGGCCTGTGTCCCCCCCTCTATGGACCCCGCTCACCTTTGTGGCACTGGGGGTCACTGTTGTCAAAGCCACAGGGGGGGACATCGGAGGGGACCACGTTCCCCGGCCAATGGATGGCGCGGCCCGGCACCATCTGGAGCTTCTTGGTGGTGCCGTTGTAGTTGGCCACAATCTGATGGGGGATGAAGGGGGGAAGCGGGTGGGAGGAGGCCCCCGGTCGCCCCACGGGAGGGGTGCTCCCCTGTTGGGGCTCACCTGGAAGTCCCCCCGCACCGGGTCCATGTCCCAGAGGGAATAATCGCTCTCCCGGTCGCCGTTCTCATCGATCTTCAGGAAGCCGGTGACGCCTGAGGGTGAGAGGTGGGAGGTATGGATGGGGTGGGGATGGGGTGGGAATGGGGTGGGGATGGGGATGGGGTGGGATGGGAATGGGATGGGATGGGATGGGATGGGGATGGGGATGGGATGGGGATGGGGATGGGATGGGATGGGATGGGATGGGGATGGGGTGGGGATGGGATGAGGATGGGATGGGAATGGGATGGGGTGGGGATGGGATGAGGATGGGATGGGAATGGGATGGGGGGGAATGGGATATGATGGGAATGGGATGGGATGAGATGAGATGGGATGGGGATGGGATGGAGATGGGATGGGATGGGGATGGGGATGGGATTGGATGAAATGAGATGGGATGTGATGGAATGGGATGGGATGGGGATGGGATTAGATGGGAATGGGATGGGGATGGGGATGGGGATGAGGATGGGGATGGGATGGGGATGGGATGGGATGGGATGGGATGGGATGGGGATGGGATGGGATGGGATGGGATGGGATGCAGATGGGATGGGATGCAGATGGGATGGAGATGGGATGTGATGGGATGGGGATGGGATGGGACCCACCATAGAAGGTGCGGTTCCACATCTGGCGGGTGACGGCGGTGGCGTTGCTGATGGAGCCGCCGCGCTCCAGCGTCTCGTTGAGGGCCTGTGCGTAGAGCAGGACCCCGTCGTGGAAGGCGGCCGCGATGAAGTTCATCTGGGGGCATGGGGACAGCTCGGCATGGGGAACGGCTTCAGCTCCATCCCATGTCCCCTCGTCCCCATGTCCCCGTCTCCATCCCATGGCCCTCAGCAGCTCCATCTCCATCCCATGCCCCATCTTCATCCCATACCCCCTTGCCCCCAGCTCCATCCCGCATCCCTCAGCAGCTCCATCTCCACCCTATAGGATTTGTCCCTTATCCCAGTTCCCTTCACCCTTCAGCTTTCCCGTTGCCATCCCTATATCCCACCAAGCCGTCCTTCATGGAGAAGTTGAAGTGAGCCATGGCCTCCTCCTTCAGCCGCGCCAGGAAGGGCCGGTACTCAGGGTTTGTGGGCTCCTTGTAGGTGATGATGGTGACAGCCTGGGAAGGGGAGAGCGGGTGGAGCTGGGACACAGGGCCATCAACTGCAACCCTCCAAATGAGGAGCACCCATTGCATCATGATGCTCACACGATGGGTACTGGTACCACACATGATGGGTACCGGTATCACACACAGTGAGTACCAGTGTCACACACGATGGGTACCGGTATCACACACGATGGGTACCGGTATCACCCACAATGGGTACCGGTATCACACCCCATGTGTACCGGTATCACACCGACGATGGGTACCGGTATTACACATTATGGGTACCGGTATTACACACAATGGGTATTGGTGTCACACATGATGGGTACTGGTGTCACCCACCATGGGTACCGGTGTCACACACGATGGGTACCGGTGTCAGCCATGATGGGTACCGGTGTCACACACGATGGGTACCGGTATCACACACGATGGGTACTGGTGTCACACATGATGGGTACCGGTATCACACACTATGGGTACCAGTGTCACACACAATGGGTACCGGTGTCACCCACGATGGGTACTGGTGTCACCCACGATGGGTACCGGTGTCACACACGATGGGTACCAGTGTCACACATGATGGGGACTGGTGTCACCCACCATGGGTACCGGTGTCACACACGATGGGTACCGGTATCACACACTATGGGTACCAGTGTCACCCACGATGGGTACCGGTGTCACACATGATGGGGACTGGTGTCACCCACCATGGGTACCAGTACCACATATGACGGGTACTGGTACCACACATGATGCGTACTGGTATCACACACATGCTGGGTACGAGTATCACACAGGATGGGTTCCAGTGTCACCCATGACGGGTATCGGTATCACACATGATGGGTACCGGTATCACACACATGATGGGTACCTATATCACACATGATGGGTACCAGTATCACACATGATGGGTACTGGTATCACACACAATGGGTACAGGTATCACACACACAGTGGGTACCAGTATCACCCATGATGGGTACTGGTATCACACACAATGGGTACTGGTATCACCCATGATGGGTACCGGTGTCACACACATGATGGGTACCGGTATCACCCATCATGGGTACCGGTATCAAACACGATGGGTACCGGTATCACCCACGATGGGCTCCGGTGTCACCCATGATGGGTACTGGTGTCACACACACGATGGGTACCGGTATCACCCACGATGGGTACCGGTGTCACCCATGATGGGTACCAGTGTCACACACGATGGGTACCAGTATCACCCATGATGGGTACCGGTGTCACACACGATGGGTACCGGTATCACACACGATGGGTACCGGTGTCACACACGATGGGTATCAGTGTCACCCATGATGGGTACCGGTATCACACACGATGGGTACCGGTGTCACCCACGATGGGTACCGGTGTCACCCACCTCGAAGGCCCTGCGTGCGGCCGCGTCGTGGCGGTCCCCGCGCCTCCATGGCCGCTGGGGCTCGGGGAAGCGGCTCCCCTGCAGGCTGGCCCCGAAGATGTCGATGTAGAAGAAGACGAAGTCCCCGCGCGTGAGCCCCTCGCGCTCCGCCTGCAGCAGCAGCTCCCGCAGCGTGCCCGGGGCGCAGCACACGTAAACCACTGCGGGAGGGACACGGCGGCAGCCCTGAGACACCGCGGCCCGGCCTATGGCAACCGGGGACATCCCCATCCCTGCCTATGGCAACCGGGGACATCCCCATCCCTGCCTATGGCAACTGGAGACATCCCCATCCCTGCCTATGGTAACCAGGGACACCCCCATCCCTGCCTATGGCAACCGGGGACATCCCCATCCCTGCTTATGGCAACCGGGGACATCCCCATCCCTGCCTATGGCAACCGGGGACATCCCTGTGTCCATCCCCCTGCTCCATCCCATGTTCCTCAGCAGCTCCAGCTCCACCCCATTTCCACAGATCCATTCCATGTCCCTTGTCCTCATTTTCCCAGCTCCACCCCGTGTCCTGCAGCAGCTCCAACTTCATCCCATGTCCCAGCTCTATTCCATATCCCCATGTCCCAGCCCCACCCCATATCCCCTGTTCCCATGTTCCCCAGCTCTATCCCATGTCCCTCAACAGCTCTAACTCCATCCCACATCCCCTGCTCCATCCCACGTCCTGCAGCACCTCCAGCCCCATCCCATGTCCCAGCCCCATCCCATGTCCCAGTTCCATCCCATGTCCTGCAGCAGCTCCAACTTCATCCCATGTCCCAGCTCTATTCCATATGTCCATGTCCCCAACTCCATCCCATGACCCTCAGCAGCTCCAGCCCTATCCCATGTCCCAACTCTATCCCATGTCCCAGCCCCATCCCATGTCCCAGCCCCATCCCATGTCCCAGTCCCATCCCATGTCCCCTGTTCCCATGTCCCAGCCCCATCCCATGTCCCCTGTTCCCATGTTCCCTGTTCCCATGTCCCCTGTTCCCATGTCCCAGCCCCATCCCATGTCCCCTGTTCCCATGTTCCCTGTTCCCATGTCCCCTGTCCCCATGTCCCAGCCCCATCCCATGTCCCAGCCCCATCCCATGTCCCAGTCCCATCCCATGTCCCCTGTTCCCATATCCCCTGTTCCCATGTCCCAGCCCCATCCCATGTCCCCTGTTCCCATATCCCCTGTTCCCATGTCCCAGCCCCATCCCATGTCCCCTGTTCCCATGTCCCCTGTCCCCATGTCCCAGCCCCATCCCATGTCCCAGCCCCATCCCATGTCCCAGTCCCATCCCATGTCCCCTGTTCCCATGTCCCCTGTTCCCATGTCCCAGCCCCATCCCATGTCCCAGCCCCATCCCATGTCCCCTGTTCCCATGTCCCAGTCCCATCCCATGCCCCTGTTCCCATATCCCCTGTTCCCATGTCCCAGCCCCATCCCATGTCCCAGCCCCCCCCCGCCCCATGTCCCCTGTCCCCATGTCCCAGCCCCATCCCATGTCCCAGCCCCATCCCATGTCCCCTGTTCCCATGTCCCAGCCCCATCCCATGTCCCCTGTTCCCATGTCCCAGCCCCATCCCATGTCCCCTGTTCCCATGTCCCCTGTTCCCATGTCCCCTGTTCCCATGTCCCAGTCCCATCCCATGTCCCAGCCCCATCCCATGTCCCAGCCCCATCCCATGTCCCCTGTTCCCATGTCCCAGCCCCATCCCATGTCCCCTGTTCCCATATCCCCTGTTCCCATGTCCCAGCCCCATCCCATGTCCCCTGTTCCCATGTCCCCTGTCCCCATGTCCCAGCCCCATCCCATGTCCCAGCCCCATCCCATGTCCCAGCCCCATCCCATGTCCCCTGTTCCCATGTCCCAGCCCCATCCCATGTCCCAGCCCCCCCGCCCCATGTCCCTCGCTGCCCCCCCCCGCCCCATGCCCTGTGCCCGCTCCGGGCAGGGGCCGCAGGGAGCCCCCCCTTTCCCCCCCGTTGCCCCCCCCATGCCCGTTCCAGGTTTCCTGTTTTCCCGACTCCGCTTCCTCCTCCCCGGGCCCGATCCCGGCAGAGCCCGACCCCGGCCACGGAGCGACCCCGAGCCTGCCCCCGATCCCCCGGGATCCATTGGATCCAATGGGACCCCAGGGAACTGCCCTGTGAGGGGGGGGGGGGGGGGTGTCCGGCCGCGCCCCCCCCCAACCCCAGCGCGGCACCCACTGGGCACGGCCGGATGGCACCCACCCAGCGCCAGCGCCGCCGGCACCACCCGTTGGCTCCGGCTGGAGCGGATGGGGACGGGATGGGAGTGGGAATAGAATGGGAATAGGGAGGGAATGGGATTGGGATGAGAATGGGATTGGGATGGGAATGGGGATGGGATAGGAATACAGATAGGAATGGGGATGGAAATGGGATTGGGATAGGAATATGGATAGGAATGGGGATGGGAATGGGATTGGGATAGGAATGGGGATGGAAATGGGATTGGGATAGGAATATGGATAGGAATGGGGATGGGAATAGGAATGGGATGGCAATAGGGATGGGGATGGAAATGGGATTGGGATGGGAATAGGGATGGGAATGCAGATGGGAATGGGAATAGGGATGGGAATGGGGATGGAATAGGGATGGAATGGGGATGGGAATGGGATGGGGATGGGAATGGGGATGGAATAGGGATGGAATGGGGATGGGAATGGAATTGGGATGGGAATAGGGATTGGAATATGGATGGAATGGGATTGAGATGGGAATGGGGTGGGAATAGGGATGGGAATGGGAATAGGGATGGGAATGGAATTTGGATGGGAATAGGGATGGGAACAGGAATGGGAATAGGGATGGGAATGGGAAGCGAATTGAGATGGGAATAGGAATGGGAATAGGGATGAGAATGGGGATGGGAATAGAGATGGGAATGGTGGCCATGCTCAGCAGCCCCCAGTGGGTCACAACACGGGGTGAGGGCAGCACCCATGAGTGCAGTCATACAACACGCCTGTGCAGAGCCATGTAAAGTTGGGTAGAGCCAAGTCAAGGGGAATGGGGTTGGAAATGGGAATGGGGATGGGGATAGGGACGGGAATGGGGATGGGAATAGGGATAGGGATGGGGATGGGGATAGGGATAGGGATGGGGATAGGGATGGGGATGGGGATGGGGATGGGATGGGAATAGTGATGGGGATGGGGATGGGGATAGGGATAGGGATGGGGATGGGGATGGGAATGGGACAGGGGCTGTCGGCCGCCCTCATCATCTCCCAGCTGCTCACAGCACGGGGTGAACGCAGCCCCTTCAGCCGCCCGCACCCGCACCACCCCGAGCCCATCCCCGCTCATCCCCCTTCCCCTACCGATCCCCATCCCCATCCCCATCCCCGGCACCCACCGCGCCCCTTGTGCTTGATCTCCTGGATGATGAAGGAGAAGTTCCCCCCGCCGCGGAACACCACGTCCAGCACGGTGAGGTTGCGCAGGGCCGGCAGCTGCACGTAGAGCCCTTCGGCGGCGAAGAAGTAGGGGCGATCGTCGACCTTCTCGTCCCAATAAACCAGCAGCGCCCGGCGGGTCCAATTGAAGCGGCGGTGGAGCTGCACCCCCAGCTCGCCCAGCTTGCGGTGGCTGGGACCGGCTCTGGTCGTGAGCCCGAACTGCTCCCGTTTGTCGTCGAAGCCGTGAGCCTCGGCCCCGGCCGTCACCAGCGGCAGTCGCCAGTGGCTCGTGAAGCGGGCGACCGGCGCCGCCGTGTACACGCAGCCCGGCCCGAGGAAGGCTGCGGGGTGATGGGCGAGCTGCAGGTCGACGGCGGCCAAAGGCGCGGCCATCTCGGAGCAGACTCCGTGCCCGTCCTCGCTGCTGCCGAACACCCAGCGCAGGGTGAAGCCCGGCAGGAGGTCGGAGCGGGCGTTCACGGCGCCCACGGCCAAGCGCACGGCGGGGCCCACGCGTGGCCAAGCCCAGGGGTAGCTGAGGTTGCGCTCGGGCAGGACCACGGCCAAAGTCAGCGCCGTGGCCGTCGCCGTCGGTGCCGCGCAGCAGAGCGCGGCCAGGACCGCGAGCATCGCCCCACGGAGAAGGACTTTGGGACTGCCCCCCCCCACACCCCCCCACCCCACCTCCTCCTGCCCTCCAACCCAGCGGCACAACGGGGCTGAGCCCTTCCTTCCCCCCCCCCCCGTTATCATCCACACCGAGCTTAACCCCTTCCTGCCCGCCCCGGCGGAGCGCTGCGGGACGGGGCCGCCCCGTGGTGGGTGCGGGAAGTTCCACCCGTGGGGTGTTAAATGGGGGGGGGTGTGGGGTGTGTTAAGGGATGGGACCCCCATGGAAAAAGGGGGTGCTGGGACCTCCCAAACTCGCCCCACGGAGCCGCCCCGTCGGGGTTCAATGGGGCTCGGGCACCCACGGGGAGGTGAGCGCGGGGCGGTGCTGCTCCGGTTCCCCCCCCCCCCGCCCCATCCCACCCCACCCCACCCCACCGGATGCGAGTTGGGGGTTTGGGGACACGGGGAGCGCGGCCTCCCCCCGACGCTCCCAACGCACCGTGCGCCCCATAAGTGTGCGATGGGGGGGGGTGTGAGAGGAGCGGCGGCAAAATGAATGTCATTAATTAAAGTGTTAATGAAGGGGAAAAAAAGAAGCTAGCAGAGGATGGTTTCGATCCATCGACCTCTGGGTTATGGGCCCAGCACGCTTCCGCTGCGCCACTCTGCTGCTGGCGCTCACCGGCGCTATCAGCGCTGTAAGTACCGACTCCGCTTTGCGCATGCGCACCACCCGCTGCTGTGTTACTGCCCATCGCGCGCCCTCCAGCGGCCACCCGCGCCATCACCGCTCTTGTTCCCCCCCCCACGCTTTGATCGACATCTGCTTGAGCCAATAGCGTGTCACCTCCGCGCTGGCAGTGGGCGGGCCTAAGCCTGCGTGAGCCAATAGGGGGAGAGGTTGTTGCGTGGTGCCGGCAGCGCAGAGCGGCGGGGTCTCATTGTTGGGCACGGCGGGATCATGAGGTGCGGGGACGGGAATGGGAATAGGAATGGGGATGGGATGGAATGGGAATGGGGACGGGAATGGGGATGGGATGGGAATGGGGACGGGAATGGGGATGGGGACGGGAATGGGGATGGTGATGGGATGGGAATGGGGACGGGAATGGGGATGGGGATGGGATGGGAATGGGGACTGGAATCAGAATGGGATGGGGGTGGGAATGGGGATGGGGACGGGAATGGGGATGGGATGGGGAAGGGATGAGGATAGAGATGGGAATGGGGATGGGATGGGAATGGGGACGGGAATGGGGAAGGGATGGGGATAGAGATGGGAATGGGGATAGGGATGGGGATGGGAATGGGGACGGGATGGGAATGGGTATGGAAATGGGGATGGGATGGGAATGGGGATAGCAATGGGATAGGGATGGGGATGGGATGAGAATGGGAATAGGATGGGGATGGGAATGGGGATAGGGATGGGATGGGGATGATGGGAATGGGGATGGAATGGGAATGGGATGAAAATGGGATAGGAATGGGGACAGGGATGGGAATAGGATGGGATGGGAATGGGGATGATGGGAATGGGATGGGGATGGGGGGGTCCCGGTCCCCGTTAACGCCGTTCCCTTCCCTCTCCCGCAGGGGCGACCGAGGCAGAGGCCGCGGCGGACGCTTTGGTTCCAGGGGAGGCCCTGGCAGTGGGCGAGTCTGGCTTCTGCTCTAGCGAGGGTGGCTCTTTAGCACGGCAGGACCTAGCGGGGGGGGCCCGCGGCCGCTGCGGCCGCGCTGTGGGGCGGCAGGAGCCGGGGATTGGGGGGGGGAACGGAGCTGGCAGCGTAGTGCAGGAGAACGATGAGGAGTAGAGCACCGATGGGGGGGGGGGGGTTGGAATGGAGCGGCCCCTCCGGGCCGGTGGGCACAGGGGAGCCCCGGTGCGCGGCCATTGCCCGTAGGCACCGGGGTGTGGGGCTGAGCTATGGATAGCGGGGCTCAGAAGAAGCCTTTCCCGTTTCTATAGGGCTTTTCCGGCGTCTCCGGGCTGGGCTGTGGGGTGGTTGGGATCCCCCCCTTCCCCATCAGAGGATAAAGTTGGTTCTTGTCTTCTTTTATCCCTTTAGGTTCCGGCCCTTTGTGCCGCACATCCCCTTTGATTTCTATGTCGTGAGTAAGCTGTGTGCAGGGGACAACTCGTGTAAAGCTGCATCCACACCCCCAGTGTGCTGGGGATGGTTTAGGGTAGCCGGAGGCAAGGAGCACACTGGAGATGCTGTTGGTTCCGTAACCAACCCCACGTAGATCGCCTTGTGCGGAGTCTTTGTGTTACCTGGGATGCAGTGGGGTAGCACCCACAGTCAGTGCTTCCAGTGAGGCTTTTCTGCCTCTCCCCACCCCAGGACCCCCAGCTCTTTGTCACCCAGACCCTGGAGCTGGGCCCATCGGGTGCTCTCCAGGCTCTTTGGGCTGTGTCAGTGGTGGAATCGCGCTGCATTGGGAGGAAGGGAGCTTAAAACTCCTCCTGGTCCAAGCGCCTGTGTCCAACGTGGCCTTGAGCACTGCCAGGGATGGGGCAGGCGCAGCTGCTCCGTTCACCCCATTCCAGTGTCCCATCACCCGCACCGGGAAGAGCTGCTTCCTCACAAGGAGCAGCAGCAACGTGCATGTACCCCCTTTAGACGAGGACCTGATTCCCTCCTCCCGCCCCACGTCTTCCCTTTAGGACCTGTGACATCCAGAGCAAACAGATGCATTGAATCATCCGTTCCAGGGACTGAAACCCCTCTCCCTAAACCCCTTCCTCGTTAGACCTGCCCTGCCTGCATGCTGGACAACGTGACAGTGTGGTTCTGAAGGCACCACAGTGTGGTCCAGGCTCTGGGGGCAGGATGGAGCTCATCCCTGCTCCCTTTTCCAGTGTGAAATGGCTTTTCCCCGCGTGAAGCCGGCCGCGGATGAGACCGCCTTCAGCGAGGCCCTGCTCAAGAGGAACCAGGACCTGGCTCCCACTGCTGCCGAACAGGTTCTGGGTCAGAGCCCTTTGGCTGCATGGGAGCAGGGGGTTAGGGAGCCCGGAGCGTGGGCTGCAGCGTGCTTCAGGGAGGGGCCCTGCAGGTGCTACGGGAGCAGAGGTCTGCGGGCAGTGGGGTTTCAGTGTGGGTCTCCATTACAGAGCAGGGCTGTGTGCGTGGTGCTGGGTGTTCTGAGGGGGGGGGACGGACAGAACTGACCCACCCCCCCTTCCATGCACTTCCTTTCCAGGCCTCCATCCTTTCCCTGGTGACCAAGATAAACAACGTGATCGACAACTTGATCGTGGCACCGGGGACGTTCGAAGTGGTGAGGCCAAAAGCAGGGGGGAGATGGGGGGGGTGTGTGTGTGTGTGGAATTCCATGTTCCTGCTCCCAAACCTGCCTCCGAGGGATGCTCGGATGTGGCCCGTGGGTTGCGTTTCCTCATGGTTGCTCTGCTCTTCCCCACAGCAAATTGAGGAGGTTCGTCAGGTGGGCTCCTACAAGAAGGGGACCATGACCACAGGCCACAACGTGGCCGATCTGGTGGTGATCCTCAAGATCTTACCCACCCGTGAGTGCTGGCCGCGTGTCCTCCTCCTGGCGCCAGCCTCAGCCCTGCTCTCACCCCTGCTCCTTCTCCTTCTTCCCAGTGGAAGCGGTGGCAGCCTTGGGGAACAAAGTTGTGGAGAGCCTGCGAGCTCAGGACCCTGGTGAAGGTGGGATGGGGCCTCTGTCCCTATGGGCTTGAGGGGGGCAACCACTGCAGCTCAAACCCCTTGAGCCCTGGTGCCCAGCTGGGGTATGTGCCCCCTTTGCTGGTGTCCTGTCCCCCCCCCAGCCCTTCCATGAGGAATTCTCCCTCTGTGTCCCCAGTCCTGACCATGCTGACCAACGAGACGGGCTTTGAGATCAGCTCGGCCGACGCCACGGTGAAGATCCTCATCACCACGGTGCCCCCCAACCTGCGCAAGCTGGACCCGGAGCTGCACCGTGAGGGCTCCCTGCTGCCCACGGGGGGGAACCCTTCCTGGGGCCCGGGGAGCTTCCCAAAGGCCCATCCCTGTGCTCCTTCCCGTTAAACCCAACCCTTTGTGCTGTACTTGCAGTGGACATCAAGGTGCTGCAGAGCGCCCTGGCTGCCATCAGGCACGCGCGCTGGTTCGAGGAGAACGCGTCGCAGTCCACGTGAGTTGGGGCCTCCAGTGGGAATTCCGCCCTGGAAGAGCCTCTCCTGAGCCGCCTTCCCGTTGTCTGCCCCAGGGTGAAGGTCCTGATCCGGCTGCTGAAGGACCTGAGGATTCGATTCCCCGGCTTCGAGCCCCTCACGCCCTGGATCCTGGACCTGCTGGTGAGCAGACGACGGGAATGCCGGCAGCGGCGTTCCCGGCCTCTCATCCCAACGCCCTCTTTGTGTGTTCACCTCTGCAGGGCCACTACGCTGTGATGAACAACCCCACCCGGCAGCCCCTGGCTCTCAACATCGCCTACAGGTCTGGGGCTGCTTCCTTCCCTCCTAGAAATCCCTGTTTTGAACACATCCAAGGAAAGCAGCAGCATCCCATAGCCTTGGAGGGACCTTTCCATGCTGGAATGGTCTCCTAACCTCAAACCATCTCATCCCATAGGCTTGAAGGGACCTTTCCATGCTGGAATGGTCTCACTCCGAACCTCAAACCATCTCATCCCATAGCCTTGAAGGGACCTTTCCATGCTGAACGGTCTCCAGACCTCAAACCATCTCATCCCATAGGCCTGAAGAGACCTTTCCATGCTGGAATGGTCTCCGAACCTCAAACCATCTCATCCCATAGCCTTGAAGGGACCTTTCCATGCTGGAATGGTCTCCAGACCTCAAACCACCTCATCCCATAGCCTTGAAGGGACCCTTCCATGCTGGAATGGTCTCCGAACCTCAAACCATCTCATCTGATGGGCTTGAAGGGACCTTTCCGTGCTGGAATGGTCTCCCTCCTAACCTCAGACCATCTCATCCCATAGGCCTGAAGGGACCTTTCCATGCTGGAATGGTCTCCTAACCTCAAACCATCTCATCTGATGGGCTTGAAGGGACCTTTCCATGCTGGAATGGTCTCCTAACCTCAAACCATCTCATCTGATGGGCTTGAAGGGACCTTTCCGTGCTGGAATGGTCTCCCTCCTAACCTCAGACCATCTCATCCCATAGGCGCTGCCTCCAGATCCTGGCTGCGGGGCTCTTCCTCCCCGGCTCCGTGGGCATCACGGATCCCTGTGAGAGTGGGAACTTCCGAGTCCACACGGTCATGACCCTGGAGCAGCAGGTGAGCTCCTGCCCTGCTGTGGGACGGGATCAGGACCCCTCCGGGCCCTGACCGGGCCCTCTTCCCCTGCAGGACATGGTGTGCTACACGGCGCAGACCCTCGTCCGCATCCTCTCCCATGGAGGCTACAGGAAAATCCTTGGCCAAGAGGGTGATGCCAGTTGTAAGTGGGGCTGGGGCCAACGCCTGGCACCGTGGGGGCTCTCACTGAGCTGCTGGGAAGCCTCCTGGAGCAACGGGAAGGCTTCCATGGGGCTGGGGTTTGGCTGTGCTGCTCCAAGCCCTCCCCTCGTGTTGGGTTTGCAGACCTGGCTTCGGAGATGTCCACGTGGGATGGGGTGATAGTGACGCCTTCCGAGAAGGCTTATGAGAAGCCTCCAGAGAAGAAAGAAGGGGAAGAGGAAGAAGAGAACCAGGAGGAACCTGCTGCAGGTGAGGAAGAGGAGAGCATGGAGACGCAGGAGTGAAGGTGCCCATGGAAAGCCTTGGGGGCTGCTGCAGTGCCCCAAGCAGAGGCTGTGCTAGAACCTGAGCAGAGGAACGAGCCCACGACCTCTCCCTTGGCTGTGTTTTTATAAGCTGCCCATTAAAACGTTTCCCCCCTTTTGGAGCACGTCCTGGTTGGTTCGAGTGCAAGACCCACGATGGGAAAGGGGCCGGGATGCAGTCGTCAGCCCATCAGCACCTCCTTTATTACAGCACCTCCAGCTCTGCCCAGCCAACTGTGGCTCTCCCCTGCTCCTCACCCTGGAGGCCATCTCCATGCCACAACCAAGGCGGGGTGGGGGGGGGATCCCTGCTCCCCTCCTGGCCCATTCCCATCATTGTCCTTTTGTGGGGCTCACACCCCCAGCAGCCCCCAGCTCGTGGGGCTCTGGGCACAGCCTCACTTGCCCGGCAGCCCCTGGGGGTAGGCCCCGGCCGCCTCCAGCATCGCTCTCCTCCGCACTGTCTCCTTGGCCACGCTGTGGTTGAGCCTCCGCAGCCGTTCCTGTGCCAGGGGAGGAGGAGGAGCAGCGGCAGCCGTCAGGATGGAGGGGATTGGAACCCCCGTTTGCTCCCCATTCCCCCCCATTGGGATGCCTGGGCTGACCTGAGCGTTCTGCAGGATGTTGTTGACCAGCACCACCCGGCGCCGGGCGTTCAGCAGCTTCTTCACGTAGGGGTCGAGGTCCAGGGCCACCTTCTGGTCCTCATTGATGCGGCAGAGCTCTGGGGAGAAGGGGGCAGAGGTGGGGGGGGGAGGGGGGGGGGGCATGTCTTGGGCATGCCCCCCATATCCTGGAAGTGATGCCCCCATATCTTGAAAGTGATCCCCCATGTCTTGGAGAAGCCCCCCATGTCTCGGAGGTGCCCCCCCACGTCTTCGAGGTGATCCCCCCCATGTCTTGGAGGAGGCCCCCATGTCTTGGAAGTGACCCCCATGTCTTGAAGGAGCCCCTCATGTCCTGGAGGTGCCCCACATGTCTTGGAGGTGCCCCCCCATGTCTTGAAGGTGATGTGTCCCCATGTCTCAGAGGTGCCCCCCATGTCTTGGAGGTGGTGCCCCCCATGTCTCGGAGGTGATCCCCATGTCTCAGAGAACGCCCCCCCAGTCTCACCAGTGGCCAGGCTGTCGATGTGCTCCCGCAGCTCCACCTGGCTCTCCCTGCGGAGGTCACAGCTCCATGCCCCACGGCCCGGACACCCCAAACCCATCCCTGCTCCCTCCACCGCGGACCCAGCGCCCCATTACCCCTCCCTCCAGCCCCGTGCCCACCCCAAACGCTCCCTGCGCTCCCCACAGCCCAGCCCCAAACCCCTATGTCCCCACGCAGCAGCCCCGAGCTCCCCTCAGGCCCCGTCTCCCCCCAGGCCCCGTCCGCCCCGGTTCCCCCCCGCCCCGTTCCGCCGCTCCCGGACCTGACGGCATGGACGTGCCCATCGAGCTGCCGCACCGCCGGGCGCAGGAACTGCAGCAGCCCCTCCGCGAACAGCTCCCGAGCCGCGGGGCCGGGGCCGGGGCCGGTGCTGGGGCTGCTGCCCGCCGCCATCACGGCCGGGTGAATGGCGTCCCCTCAGCGCTGGGCGGGAAAGGCCGCTTCCGCGGGGCATGATGGGAAATGTAGTCCGGAACGGGGTAAAGGGAACGGGTTCTGGCTGGAGCCGCGGGGCATGCTGGGAAGTGTAGTCCGCAAGGGAGAGCTGGAAGCCTATTGGTCTGCGGCGCAGGGGATGCTGGGTAATGTAGTCCGGAAGGGACAGAGGATGGAGGCTTTGGTCCGTGCCGCGGGGGATGCTGGGACATGTAGTCCGCAAGGGGGCGCGCGCGGAACTCGTCGGCGAAAACGCGCTGAGGGCGTTTTTGGGTTTATCGTTTTGGGGTTTTTTAATCGTTTTTTTTTGTTGGTTTTTTTTTTTTTCTATCGTTTTCGGCCGTTCTACACTCAAAGCTCAGCGCAGGAGCCCGGCCGCGGGGGGGGGTCAAGGTGAGGAGCTCCCGGTCCAGCAGCTGCAGAGCGTGGGGCAGCAGCACCCGGACCCAGCACGGGCTGAGCGAGCACCTGAGGGATCCCTTAACATGGACAGGGGGTTCTCTCCATCCCTTTAACATGGACATGGGGCTCCCTCCATCCCTGGGACCCTTTAACATGGACATGGGGCTCCCTCCATCCCTGGGACCCTTTAACATGGACATGGGGCCCCCTCCATCCCTTAAACATGGACATGGGGCTCCCTCCATCCCTGGGACCCTTTAACATGGACATGGGGCCCCCTCCATCCCTTAAACATGAACATGGGGCTCCCTCCATCCCTGGGATCCTTTAACATGGACATGGGGCTCCCTCCATCCCTGGGACCCTTTAACATGGACATGGGGCTCCCTCCATCCCTGGACCCCTTTACTATGGACATGAGGCTCCCTCCATCCCTTTAACAGGGACATGGGGCTCCCTCCATCCCTGGGACCCCCTAACAACGACATGGGGCTCCCTCCATCCCTGGACCCCTTTACTATGGACATGAGGCTCCCTCCATCCCTTTAACAGGGACATGGGGCTCCCTCCAACCCTGGGACCCCTTAACACGGACATGGGGCTCCCCCATCCCTTTAACTCACCTCCTCCAGCCGGCTCTGCCCACTCGGGGCCCCGCTCCCGCTGCATCTTCTCTGGCTGCCTGCAGCCCTGCCCGCGGTCCTGTCCCTGCTTCCCGGGACCCCCCGCTCAGGGCCCAACAATCCCCCTTTGCATGGAAAACAAGGAGCACAGAGTCCACAACCGCTTTGATAATGACTTTTCCTTTGTTAACAACAAACCAGAACTACAAGATTCCATGGGAACTGGAACGGTTCACATTATGGCTGAATCCAACGGGGTACAGACCCCTGCCTACACAGGCACAAGGGAGAACTGGGGAGAGGGGGTTATACCATAAAGGATGAACGTTGGACCCCATTGTTTTAGGGGCCCAACTCCTTTTCACCTTCCCTGCTGTCATTTGAACTTCCTGCTTCCAATTCCTTTCACCAGATACGGAAACCACCGGCTCCAACGCAACGGAAAGAAGCCAAACTTTAATCTAAAAACCATCGGAAAACCCAACTAAAGGAAGTCTGCAACCTGGGCAGTGCCCTGCCCGCAACGCTGGCTACCGACAACGAGAGGAAACGGTGGTGGTGAGGCAAAGCCTGGCGTGGGGAACGCCACAAGGAAACCTGCCCCGAGGGTTTGTCCTCCTGGGAAGAGGTTTTTGTTGCTTCAAGATGGGTTCAAATTGAGCCCTGGGTGTAAGCTCGGCCCTGCGGTGGCGTTTGGGGATGGGGGTGATCCCAAAATGCCACCACGGAGCTTAAAAAGAGGCACGGAACCGCAGGATCGTGTCACCAGCACCAATGCCAGCGGGTTCACGTTCGTGTTGGGGGGGGGGGGAAGAGGAAAAATAAAGATATAAAAACAACCCCAAAGGAAGAGGTTTTCATACAACAGAGAGTATCAAAAGGTGAAAGGAAGACACTAAAGCCCGGGCTGCTCCCTACGCCGGCGGCTCCTCCCGGCAGGACTCGGGCTTTTCCCATGTTTAGCTTTACGGGCACCACACACCAACTTCCACAAGGTCTCTGGGAAAGGCCCTTCAGTCGTTGGACTCGGGGTCTGTCTGAGCCATGTAAGCATCCAGCTCGGCGTCCAGGTGTCCTTTCGTCTTAGACATGTAGGCATCCAACTGGTTATCCAGCTGCTCCTTGGTCAGCGCCGGCCGCGCCGATCCTCTGCCTCGGCCCCGGCCTCTGCCGCGGCCTCCGAAGCCGCCCCGGCCCCGTCCGGCCATGCCACGACCTTGGTGGGACACAAGAGGATGGTTACAGCCAGCATGGGCTTTGGGAATGCAGGTGCCTGATCCCAGCTCCAACACTCACCCCCCCGTTGAGATTCCCAAGATTCCACACGCCTCTGGGTCAGCCTGAAGCTTTTGATGGCCAAGGAGCAGCAGCATCACCCCTTATAAGCCCATTTTGCCATGGAATCCGGAGTTTTTCAGCCTAACTCAAATGTGTCAGGCTGAAGTTGTGGAGGGATCAGCAGCTTCCTGGGTAACTGCTCCCACAAACACGGAGCCAATTCCACAGGATCATGAGAGCACATCTGGCTGAAACACGAACCACCACCCAGCACAGCTGTCTCGTTTCCTCCTGCTTCCCCCATCCCTGTGGTGAAGAGGGTTCACTTCCCCAAACTGATTCAGTTCCAGAGGCTGAATTTGAGTTTATTTTGCAGGGTTCAGACTTTCTCCTCTGCTCATTTCCCCCTGACTGATGGGTTTAAGAGCCTCGTGGTCTGCACAGGCCCTGCATCACGTCCTTCAGCACGAGGAGACGGAGCGGTCTTCCTCAACAGGAGTACCTGCTGCCTCCCCACTGTTCCAAGCCATGGGTACAACTTCAGCAGCCATGCCCAGAGCCCTCTGTGGACACAGTCAGGGAGCCCCAGTGGGTGTTTTGGGAATTAAATCCCTCATTTAGCACTATGCCATGCATGGATTCAGAGGGGTTGGGGGCTGCACCACAGGAGAAGGAATTACAGCTGTGTGTTATTACCCTTGTGAGCACCAACCTCTGCCTCCGAGTCCCCCGCGGCCCATCGCGCCTCGGCCCAGACCTCCTCTTCCAGGGCCACCACGGCCTCGAAGGCCACCTCTCCTGAGGCCCATCCTGGGGGATATCCCTCGTCCTCCACGCAGCAGGCTCTGACCTTTGAGAGGGAATTCCAACGGGAAAGCGATCAGTTTTCCGACAGAATCAGAGTCACGCTGTCCACAACATCCCTGGTGACAGCCCAGCAGCTCCAGTGCCACACGGATTGGGATCTGACCTCGGAGCGGAATCCCTCCTCGCAGCAGAGCTCTGGCTCCCCGGCCTCCACGCATGGCTCCCCGTGGCAAACCCCTCTGCCCCATGGACAATCCTCTTCCCCCCATGGCTCCGCGAGCGAGGGGCCCCGCTGGTCGGCCTAACCGGGCCTGGATGTTGCTTTTCCCGAGGCGTTGCTTCAAGCTCTTCTGGAATAAAAGATGTGTAAGAAAGGGGAGAAAAAGTCATGCAGCAATCGTGGACTTGCCCCACAACCAGCACAGTTGTCACCCATCAACACAACAGGGGTGATGCCCTGGTGTATCTCACTGTAAGGAAACCAGAGGGCTACCAGCTCTCTGCAATGGATGATCAAGCTTCAAAGGCAGTCAAATCTGGTCTGGGAGGGAGAACTGGTGCAGGGCAGAGAGCAAAGCCCTGTGTCTGTCCAGAGACAAGGAAGCACTTCGCTCTCTGCTTTCAGCAGTGCTGCTCAGGCCAAAGCCAAGCAGATCCTTCATCCTAAAGGCAGCCCAATGATCCCTTCTGCTGGGATAGTCCAAGCTGATCCCTACTGCACAAACCCAGCCTCCCTCCACGGAGCGAGTGACATCTGTGAGCCACACACCATGGATATCATTCCCTAACCCCATCCTGTTTCCATACAAAGCTAGGAAAAGCATCCACTTTTCTGTTTATACAAGCAGCAAACTATACTGAAGAGATTTACCCTCACCAGAGCAGCTGCAGAACAGTCATCACTGTGTGTTTGGCTTTTGAAGTGGGCTCTTCACCAGAATCCATTCCCTGGAGCTCCTGCTCCCAAATGCTCACACAGAAGGGCTGCAGACACGGCTCAACTCCTCACCAAGGTGGGCTTTACATCCCAGCTTAAGACAGTTTACATCCCAGTTTAGTCATATTCCCAACAGCCTAAACCAGGAGCCTCTCTCCTGCGCCCAGCCTCACCAGCAGGAAGGAAAGAGAAAGCATGTGTACGATCCACATCCAACTACTCCTTGATGTCACTTACCACCCGAGTTTAAAGTTAAGCTGCTGGACCTGGGGCTGAAACAGGCCCGAGAGGCTCAGCCCTTCTGCTCTGCCCCAGAGCACCTTGGTCTGCTCCAGCTACTAAACAAAGGCACGTCCAGAACCAGTCAGTACAAACGGGTTTGCATTAAAGACAGAACACGGGAGGTTTATTTAAGCACTCGTGCACTCAGCTGCAAACCACAGACCCAGGAATCGCACACCAAGTGCTCCACAGGAGCTCAGAATGGTCCCTTCGCAGAGCACTCACATCCCAGAGGATCAGAAATGCTCCTGGTGATAGCCTGCACTTGGGAAAATCCCATCGCCACATCAACTTCCAGAGCCCAGAGAGCAACACAACAGAATCCAGGCTCCGAAATACCCCCACGGCCCCCCTTTTATGTGCAGAAATCCATGGAAGTACATTTACGCTGAACACAGAAATCACAGGGGTTTAGGAGCTAAGCCAAAAGATCAGTTCTTCCCTGCTCCTTTGCAGCACTTCAGCACTAAGTTCACCCTTTAAATCCAGTTTCACTTATCACTTGTGAAATTCTTAGCTTTCCAAACATCCTGAAGCCGTTTCCAGAGCTGCTGTTTCCAGGCTCTGTGAGGCTGCCTGCCACCACAGCCTGCTCTTAACAACAGGAGCCTCAAGAGATCTTAAACAGGAGCTGCATTCCTCTTTATCAGAGTGAGCCCCCAACGGGGCAGGCTGAAGAATTCCAGCTATGTGGGGAGGCAGCTCAGCTGAGACATTTCCAAGGAGACACTCCCAAGGCTTCCTCCTCATGTGGGAGAGAATGTACAGAATTACATGGAACTAATGGTGCAGTCAAGTCATGCGATGCTGCTGCTTGAGCTCGCGGCAGAGCTGAGGCCCTACCCCACAGGCTTCCATTTCATAGGATCCCAGACTGGTCTGGGTTGAAGGGAGCTTAAAGCTCTTCCAGTCCCATCCAACCTGGCCTTGAGCACTGCCAGGGATGGGGCAGCCACAGCTTCTCTGGGCACCCTGTGCCAGCGCCTCAGCACCCTCCCAGGGAAGAGCTTCTGCCTAAGAGCTCATCTCAGTCTCCCCTCGGGCAGGTTAAGGCCATTCCCCTTGGCCTGGCCCTACAGGCCCTTGTCCAAAGCCCCTCTCCAGGTTTCCTGCAGCCCCTTTAGGCACTGGAGCTGCTCTAAGGTCTCCCCTTCAGGAGCCTTCTCTTCTCCAGGCTGACAGAGCCCAGCTCTCTCAGCCTGGCTCCAGAGCAGAGCTGCTCCAGCCCTCGCAGCAGCTCCAACACCCCACATCCTTTAATGCTGCGCCCTACACATCCTCTTTAAGCTTCTCTTACCAGCCACCCCTCCTGCCACTTCTTTCAGTCCAGAGTTAGGGAGAAACACACTCATTTCAGCAGGGAAATTAAGATCTAACAATTGTGCTCGGGTCTTCTGCTCTACTGCCAGAAAGCAACTGGAGGAACACAATCTGTAAGACTCAGCACCGAAAGGTGAAATGATAAATACTCTTTATCTAAGGAGAATTCAACCCTGTGCCTTAAATCCAGGCCTGCATTCTAGCGTTCAGCCCCACATCAGTTTGTTCCTCTGTTCCTCGCAGCCAGCTGCTATGAAGGGAGTGCACCAGGAGAGGATGGAGCTGGGGATGGGAGCAACCAGCCTCAACTGGCCAGTAAGTACTGGGAACAACCCACAGCAGTTGGAACTGCAGCTAGAGTGTGAGGCGAAGCGCTCGCAGATCCAGAAACCCAGACTGAGAACCACTGCTCTGAAAAAACAGAGAGGAGACATCAACAACCAGCACAAAACACCCCCAACGTGAACCACTGAGTCACAAAAGCATTACTTATCTAAAGGGAAAAGCGGCATCTCCTGCAAGGCCCTTCCAGGTCTCTCAGTTTGAGCATCCAAGGCCATTTTCCCCCATCCACGTGCTGCTGGCAGGCATCAGAACCCGTGGCCGTCTCTCACCTGTTTGAGCTTCAAAGCCGCCTGGACAGAAGGTCTGTTCTCCATCTGCTGGGCCAGTCTTCTGTTTCTGGCACTGGCTAGCTGCTGCTGCTGCTGCATGGTAGCCCGAATATTCACTGGCATCGGCTGTTTGTTCTTCAGCATGTTAGTAAAGCTTCAAGGTCGAATAAAACGGGTGTTTAAAGAAAGCTTTTATTACATACATTTATTGGCATTTCATGGTTCTCAAGACTGGATCTCCAGATCCCATGAACCTTACGTAAAGAGTGGTACTTAGGTCACGGCATATGGGATTAGGTATTCCTCGTTTTCCACAAGTGTGCAAGAACTGGAAACTCAGAAATGATGCTGCGTATTAATCGAGAAGTGAGAAAGCTTTAGGTTACTGAGGTTAGAAATGGCAGAAGGAATGACAACAAGCAAGAAGCAGAGATGGCCGTGACAGATGGGAGAGGACATCACAGGAACACAAAAGCAAAGGGAAATCTGACTGCAAAAGACAAAATTCACCCCCCAAGAGGGTTAAAAACTCAAGGCCAAAAGGCACCTTAACAAAAGACATCCCCCTAAGGACAGTCTGGTGGCCTCTGGTGCCCCATAGGAGCAATGCCACGACCCAAGCGTGGCTGCTCAGAGAAACACTTCACTTGGCAGTTTCTTTGGGGCACAAAGGATCTTCTCTTTAGGAGGATCCAGGAGCAGCAAGATGGCAAGCCTCCTTAGGAGCAGCCCATCTGCATCCTGCTGGGTGCTGGGGCTGGGAAACAACACTTAGAGATGGGGAATATGGCCTGAGCAAACCAAAACGGGCTAACAAGGCCTCCCCTGCCCTGCCCCTCATCTTGCCTAGGATAACTCTGAGCACCAGTTTGGCCTCTCCATCCATCTCCCTGCAGCACTTGCTAGAGCAGGGGCAACACAAACACGGCTCTATTTCCCCCTGGCTCCATGCTACCAACAAAAGATAATCCAAGAGTGGTTAGGAGGAAAGTGAAACAGAACTGCATTGCTGTTAGTGACCACTGTCGAACTGCACGAGCTCAACAGCATGGAAAACCAGAGGAATACTCAACAGAAGAAATAAAGGAATCGAGGCAAGAGAGAGAAAAAGAGATGGAGATGAAGCAAAGCATTTGCCTCTTACAAGGCCCAGAACGTTGTTAAAGGGCCTTTGGGCTTGTTCAGCGGCCCGCTGCCTGCCTCTTACAGGCCAGACCACATGCACGTGTGTCTGCCTTGGACAAAGCAGCAAGCCTCCTGCAGCTTGGGTAACATGCTACCGTGCTGCAGCGTCGCCTCTATCAATGTAAAACACACGTGGAAGAGAAAAGGGAGGGTGTGAGCTTTTCTCTCTCTCTTGGGTTATAACACATCCCACCACATTTACGTGTCGCAAGGGTTTCCTATTAAACCGCGACGGATCAAACCGCTCCGAAAACGCTCGCCCTTTAAACCTTGCGTGCCACCTTTGGCGTGGTTTAAGGCAGAGGTGCACAGCCATCGGCTTGCTTTAGTGAGCTTAAAAGAGGGCCGAAACCAGGCTGGGTGGGTTTGGTTTTTTTTTGTGGGCAGTGATAACTAAGGACAACGATTTCTTATGAGCTGAAGCTGCTGTTGGCTTCCTCACCGCTCGTTCAGAGACATCTTGGTGGTGCTCTTGAGCACGACCTTCGGCGCTGACTGTGCAGCCATCTTCAGCTCAAGAGAATCTGCAAGACAGGAGAGGCGGCCTCAACCAAACAGCACTGAGGATCTCCCACGGAACCCCCCCGAAATGACCGCATCCTGCCTGCCTCGAGGGGCAGAAACAACGACAGGTATTGCAGTAATGCGCTGGGTAGCACGAAACCCAGGATACAGCGGGCTTCACACATCCCCAAGTCAAACTTAACTCATCCTTACTAAGAAATGGGACCACTGGCAGGGGCAATGATGCAAAACCCACCCCCCCCCCCGCCACCAAACCAGCACCTCAATGCCTTCTTTAGGGCAGGCTCCAACGCACTGCCACGCTCCCTACGCTCCCAGCATCAGCAACAGGGAAAGGCCACCTTGGTTTAAGGCAGGTATCACCCCCTCCGCAAGAAAACCTCGACATTACATTACAGAAGTCCCAAATGGCTTAAACCCATTGAGGTTTCACCCTCTGAATGTGATTACAACCACCTGGGACAGATGTAAGCGGTAAACAGGGGGGGGTTAGGACCTAACGCTGCTCTAATGGGGCTCTCCACCACAGGAGCTGCCTATGAGCGCAGCACAGGGATTTAACGGGAGCTGCTCCCGATGCTCCAAGCCCCAGTGAGAAACCGCTTTCTTTACCGAGTTTTAGCACAGATCACATAGAAACGGAGCCAACAGGCAGCCGGAACCCGCTTTTTAACCAAAAAATGCGGTTTAAAAGCATTTTTTTTTTTTTCCCCTTCCTCAACAACGCAGAGGCAGGGGAGAAAGGTGAGGCCTGCCCTGGGCCGGCAACCGAGCCCTACAAGCCCCTGGCAACGGCAACGACAACGGCAACAGCCGCCATCCATGGAAGCAAGGCTCAACCTCCCCCCCTCACCCCCGGCACCGCCTCACCGCGCCCTGCGGCCTCCCGTTCGCAGCCGGTCCCCGTCCCGTCCCTCCCCGCCCCGCCGCAGCCCTCGGGCAGGACCGGACGCTCTCACCGAAGCCGACGGTCGCCAGGTCCCGGCAGCGGTGGCTGCGGGTGGCGCGGGGCAGACTCAGCGCCCTCCGCCCGCTCCCGCCGTGCTCGAACGGCCGCGACAAAATGGCGGCGGTACCACAGGAACAGCCCCCCCCCCGCCTTCTCCCTCCAGCGGCCAAAATGGCGGCCGCGGCGGCGCGCAAAGGGAAGGGGCGGAGTCAGGCGCGTCCCGACGGCCTCTGCTATTGGGTGGGCTGCGGTGACGTTGGGGTTTCCCGCGCGGCTATTGGTTGGTGACGGGAGGGGGTCCCTCGGGCGGGCGGGATAGGGATGGGGAGGGGATGGGGATGGGGATGGGATGAGATAGAAATGGGGATGGGATGGGATGGAGATGGGGATGAGATGGAAATGGGGATGGGATGAGATGAGATGGAATGGTCTGGGGATGGGATGGGGATGGGGATGGGGATTGGGATGGGGATGGGATGGGATGAGATGAGATGAGATAGAAATGGGGATGGGATGGAGATGGGATGGGATGAGATGAGATGAGATAGAAATGGGGATGGGATAGAGATGGGGATGGGATGGAGATGGGGATGAGATGGAAATGGGGATGGGATGAGATGAGATAGAAATGGGGATGGGATGGAGATGGGATGGGATGAGATGAGATGAGATAGAAATGGGGATGGGATAGAGATGGGGATGGGATGGGGATGGGGATGAGATGGAAATGGGGATGGGATGGGATGGAGATGGGGATGAGATGGAAATGGGGATGGGATGAGATGAGGTAGAATGGTCTGGGGATGGGATGGAGATGGGATGGGATGAGATGAGATGGAAATGGGGATGGGATGGAGATGGGGATGGGATGGGATGGAGATGGGGATGAGCTGGAAATGGGGATGGGATGAGATGAGATGGAATGGTCTGGGGATGGGATGGTAATGGGGATGGGATGATGAGATGATGAACTGAACTTAAAGCTTATCCAGCTCCAAAGCAGGGACCCCTTCCACTAGAGCAGGGTGCTCCAAGCCCCGTCCCACCTGGCCTTGAGCACTGCCAGGGATGGGGCATCCAAACCTTCCCCATCCAACCCATCCCAGTGTCCCACTGCCCTCCCAGGGAAGAGCTTCTGCCTAAGAGCTCATCTCAGTCTCCCCTCGGGCAGGTTAAAGCCATTCCCCTTGGCCTGGCCCTACAGGCCAAGCCCCTCTCCAGGTTCCTGCAGCCCCTTTAGGCACTGGAGCTGCTCTAAGGTCTCCCCTTCAGGAGCCTTCTCCTCTCCAGGCTGACTCAGCCCAGCTCCCTCACCCTGGCTGCAGAGCAGGGATGCTCCAGCCCTCACAGCACCTCCAACACCCCACATCCTCCCTCCCCTGCCCTACACATCCTTTTTAAGCCCCTCTTACCCCCCCCATCCCCTTTAAATGAGCCAAACCCTGCAGCGAGCAAGCGCACGAGCGGCTCTTCTGGGTATTAAAGTGGTTTCTACCCTCTTGCCCCCCTGCCTCTCCTCTAGCCCCAGAGAAGGGCACTGATTGCAGCAGGGCAATAAGGATGCAACCAGCGCGACCCACATCGCTTCCTTCCCATCCCATCCCATCCATCCCATCCCTTCCATCCCATCCACCCCATCCCATCCCTTCCCATCCCTTCCCGTCCCTTCCCGTCCCATCCCACCCCATCCCATCCCATCCCATCCACCCCATCCCTTCCCATCCCTTCCCGTCCCATCCCATCCCATCCACCCCATCCCACCCCATCCCATCCCTTCCCATCCCACCCCATCCCATCCATCCCATCCCGTCCTATTCATCCCATCCATCCCATCCTATTTATCCCTTCCCATCTCATCCCATCCATCCCATCCCACCCCATCCCATCCCTTCCATCCCTTCCCATCCCATCCCATCCCTTCCATCCCTTCCATCCCATCCCACCCCATCCCATCCCTTCCATCCCTTCCCATCCCATCCCATCCCACCCCATCCCTTCCATCCCATCCCACCCACCCCATCCCATCCCTTCCCATCCCATCCCACTCCATCCCATCCATCCCATCCCATCCCATCCCTTCCATCCCTTCCATCCCTTCCATCCCATCCCACCCCATCCCATCCCTTCCATCCCTTCCCATCCCATCCCACCCCATCCCTTCCATCCCACCCCATCCCACGGCCGGGATTGCCCCACGGGGACCCGACGCCGTCCCCGCTACCCCCCCCCCCCCCCCAACCCCGGGAGCTCCGCAGCGGGCCCGGCCCCAGCCGCGGCAGGCGATGGCGCTGCCGGCCCTGCGCGGGGCTCAGCGCGGGGGCCGCTGGCTCCGCTCCCGCTGGGCGAGCCGATAAGAACCGGTTCCTCCAGCCCCGTGGGGCGCAGGGCCCGGGACGTGCCACAGCCTGTGGGGGCCCCCCCATCCCGGACCCTCAGAGCCCCGTATTCCCCCCCCCCCCCCCGCTATGTCCTGCACCCCAATGGGTGAGACCCTATGGGGCAGGGTGCGATGGAGGGAGCACGCTGCCCTCAGACCCAGGGTGGCTTTTTCCCTATGGCTTAGGAGAGGGAATGCTCCCGGTATCCCCAAGGAAGGGGACAGCCTTGGAAGCTGGGTCGGTGCCTTTATTATGGAGCTGGATGCCAAGGGGATGCTGCGGGCTGGGAAGCGGAGGGGGAGAGCTGGGGAAGGGCTGCTCTGTGCTTCGGGGGTGCTCGGCCGGGATGGGGGTCAGGCGTTCTCCCAGAAGAAGGTGTTACAGGCCACGGTGAGGGCGGCCACCAGGACCACGTATTCCTGGAAGTCCACTTCCCCATCGCCGTTCTCATCCAGGTCCTGCATGATCTTCTCCACGGCACCCGTGTCCTTCTGGGTCTGTGTTTGGGGGAGGGTGTGTGACAGCGTCAGCATTGGATACCCCATAGCATGGAAAGGAAAACGGGGACCCCCCCCCTGCATCCCATCGCATCCCTACCTCCAGGAAGCAGCCCAGCTCGCTCTGCAGCAGCTCCTTCAGCTCCTTCTTGCTCAGCTTGTACTTGTCCCCCTCTTTGCCCGAGTAGTGATGGAAGACGTTGATGAGCGTCTCCATGGCCCCTTCCAGCTGCGATGCCATGATTCCGGCTGCGGGGAAGCACCCACTGGGTTACGGGGGGCACCCACCAGCTTCCCCCTTTAGCATAAGGAGCATCCCTCGATCGCATCCGCTTTGGCCTTCACTATAGGGCAGAGCTGGCTATGGGGGGGGGGGTGTCTGCACCTCCTCTCCTTGCATCCCACCCATGGACCTGGGCTCACCTGAGCTCTGCGCTGCTCCGAGTGCTCCAGGCTGGGCTAAGCGGGGCCGTTAAATAAGCTCCAGGCCCCCTCCCTGCGGGAGGATCCGATACCGGGGCTGGACAGTCCGGCTGGCACCGCCGGGCCCCCCTCGCGGGGGCCGGGATACGGGGAGCCCGCATCCATGGTACCCCGGGGCCTTGATCACCCCACACCGGTCCAGGGTGGTGGAGAGGAGCGCGTCCAGCCCCATCAGTGCTTATGGGATGGGGATGCTGAGTTACTTTGGGGGGTGTTTGGGTCTCGCTTCCACCTTCGCCATGGATGTGCCCTGTGGGTCATAGGATCGTGGAATCGTGGGAATGGCTTGGAAGGGAGCTTAAAGCACACCTAAAACCATGGAATGGTTTCCTGGAAGGACCTGGCCTTGGATGCCCCAGCGCCGGTGGGATCCCGGCATCCCCCATCACTCAGCACCGCACTGCCGGCTCCATCCCTTCCCTCCTCCCGCCGCCCGGCCGCTGGGATCCGGTGTCCTCAGCGGTGCAATGGGAGCCGATGGAGCCGGGGGGAGCCCGGGGGGGGCTATCGGGTGACCCGCACACAGAGGAGCCTCTTGTGAAGCGAACAAGAGCTCCCCAATCCCAGCCCCGAGGTTGCCGCAGCAACGGCTCCGCCGGGAAACCGGATTCCCCATCGCAGGCGCTGATAATCCCGGCTCTCGTTACGGAGCGGGAATGCGGAGCCCCCAACCTCGGGATCACCCCCCCCCCCCCCCCCCCTTTCCTTTGGGAGCTGCCCCGTGTGGCTTTTCGCAAGAGCCGGGTGGTGCCAGGCTCTTTATCCCGGATTCCAGCCCTAATTTGGGGCTAATTATATCCTGCTCCCTCCTTTGCCAGCTCCTGCGCTTCCTGTGCTTGGGAAACGCTGTGTCCCTGCCTTGGGACCCCAAAAGGAGCCTGAGGACCCCCTGTGGCACCCGGTGCATGGGGGGGGGGCTGGAGGGGTTGGGGTGATGGGGAGGGTCTTGGTGGGGGGGGTCTTGTCCTGTGCATGGAGCAGTTGAGTTGGGAAGGGGGGGCCCTGCCTGGTGTGTATGTAGGGTTCTGGATGGAATTGGGGTCCTGGATGGAATTAGGGGTCCCAGATGGAAGTGAGGGTCCTGGCTGGAATTGGGGGTCCTGGCTGGAAATAGGGGTCCTGGCTGGAATTGGGGTCCCAGATGGAAGTAGGATCCCAAATAGAAGTGAGGGTCCTGGCTGGAATTGGGGTCCCAGATGGAAGTAGGATCCCAAATAGAAGTGAGGTTCCTGGCTGGAATTGGGGTCCCAGATGGAAATGGGGGTCCCAGACCGAGCTGGGGGTCCCAGATGGAAGCTCGGGTCCTGGATGGAAGCTCCGGAGCCGCTTCCCAGCAGGACACAGCTCCCAGGCTGGCTTTGGCAGGGACGGGGGGAACCCTGGGGCCGGGGATCCCCATGGAAAACCGGCTCCAGGGCCTGGAATAGGCTTTTCCAGGGGGAAGCAGGGCAGGACCCGGTGGCACTCACTTGGCCGTGTCCCGTCCCCGGTGCGGCGGCCGCGGGCAGGATCCGGCCACCCCTTCCCGGAAGCCTGATCCCAATTGGGACGCAGCTGCCCATGACGGGAATGGGCATCGCCGTTGGGTCCTGAGCTTAAATATAGCCCCGGTCCGGGTGTGTGCAGTGGCACGGGGCCACCATGGGCTGAGTGTCCGACCCTGGCTCCCATCCATCCCCAGCCCTGGCCGGAGAGCAGGATTGGGCCAGGCTATTGCCAAGCACGGGCGCCAGGGGCCATGGCTGCGGGATGGAGGGGCCATGGTCCTGCTCCCGGCGGTGCTGGCAATGGGATGAGCGGAGCCGGCGCGGCCGCCCCGGCGCATCCCCAGGACAAGCTCTTACCAAACCGGGAGCAGCGAGGGCCGGGCCAGGAGGTTTACACACAGCTCGGAACAGGTTTCAGCCACTGCTCCACTTGCACCCAGTTCAACCGGTTGCTCCAGTTGCTGGGGCCGGGGCTGGGTTGATCTTGGTTTTCCAGCCCATTGCCGGAGCAGGGAAGAGGCTTTTCCATGCCTGGGGTTTGGAGCTGCTGTGGCAATGAGGGGGGGGGGTCATGATGGCACGGAGCATCCCTCAAATCAGTGCCGTGCAGTGATTCCTGATAGCTGGGGGGGAACACGGACACGCACAGGGGTTGGGATCCAATGGGACAATGCATGGGGACAGGGATGCGCCTGCATCCCGAGCTCTCATCCCAACACAGAGGCTCCTGGCAGTACCAGATCCCTATGGATGGGTCACTGTGCCCTGGCCGTGGGGACAGCCCTGAGGAGGGATCCCCACTTCAAGCCTGTGACTTGGCCGCATCCTGTTGCGGGGCTGCTGCAGCTCCTTGCCCCATCCTGGCACCCCGAATTCCAGAGGCAGGGAGTCACGGGCCCGCCTGGCTCTTGGGGCCGGTGATTCACCCCAATTGTCCCCGTCCCTGACTCACCCCGGAGCTTTCCCAAGCCACCATCCCTGTCCCCTGACGTGGGGCGCAGCGGAAGTCCCGTCCCCATGGCCCCCATCATCCCGGGAAGGGGATGGACCGGATGGGGCTGCAGGAAGCCAATTCCTGCCCCGTGAGCTGGTGTGACGGCTGCGGGGTGGGGACCGGGCCACCCATCCCCATCCCTATGGAGAGGGGCAGGGAGTGGGTCAGGGCTCAGCAGTGCCAGGGACCTCTGTGGGTCCCCAGAACACTGCTGGGGCGGGATCCCCTTCCCATGCGCTCTGCTGGCGGTGCTGGCATGGAGATGGGGATATCCCCATGGATACGCTCCCCATGGCATGCAGGGAATCCGGGATGCCTCTGCCATGCTCTGTGCAGAGATGAGACCCCCCCCGCGTTGGCCAGATCCAAGGAGCAGCCCCGGGACATGGGATGTGGCCGTGGGAACCGCGGTGCCATGGTTTGGAGCTGCTGCGTATCCCGGCTGGAAGCGTGCCAGCGCTGCCATGTTATAAATACCCCATGATTAAAGGGGAAAGGCTCGATCCAACCCCCTCATTAATGCGGATTAATTAATTTCCACAAAGCCCACTGTTAATAGGGGTGATGCCAGTGGGTGGCTGAGTCACAACTCTCACTCCGTGCTGGTCCCCACCGCGGGATCACAGCCTGGGATGAGCCACCGGGAATGGCAGGACATGAGCAGGGTGCTGGGGGCCTCACAGGATGAACCCCCTGGGATGCTCAATCCCTATGGGATGCTTGAGCCTGGGGGATGCTGGTGCGAACCCGCTGTGTCCCCTCATGTCCCTCTGCATCCTGGTCCCATCCTGGCGCATCCCAGCAGTGCCGTGGAGCCCGGGGTACGTTCACATCACACTGAGCTTGATCCCTTGCCCACAACGGGGAGGGAGCAGAGGAGGACGTGGGTGCGTCCGGGCAGCGTCGGTGCCTCCGTCCATCCGGCTGCAACAGGAAACCTTATTCCTGAGGCACAGAGAGGGGGAAACACGGGTCTAAAACCTCCCATAGGGCCTAAAACATCCCTGGGGCGGGGGGGGGGGGGTGTTGAGAGCTTCTCTGCCTGCAAGAGCCAGGGGTAAGTAGGGAATTCCTGCAGGGAATCGCACTGAGCACTGCGTTTGCAGCAGGAAACCTCCGCTGTGTCCCCATCCCTTTCCTGCCATGCCCCCATCGCACGGGAACACTAAAGGGCTGTGGTCCCCCCCTGCGCCCTGGGCTGGGGAAGGGGAGTGGGGTCCCCATCTCCTCATGCATCACATCCGTGCCCCCGACCCCTCTCAGCCCCGTGCCGCCGCCGTGCCCCATGGCCACGGAGCTGACCGAGCTGGAGCTGGCCATTGAGAAGCTGGTGACCGCGTTCCTGGACCATGCGGGGCAGGAGGGCAGGAAGGGCTCCCTGACCCCCAGCGAGTTCAGGGCCCTGGTGCAGCTCCAGCTGCCCAACCTGATGAAGGTGAGGAGAGGGGCAGGGTCTGTGGGGCAGTGGGGGGGGGGGGGGGTGTGGGTGGGGTTTGGAGCTGGGGCCTGCTCTGGTACCCTGGGATTTGTGAGCAAGAGCAAGTCGCAGCTCCTGCACCCCCCATCCTCATCCCGGTGCCCATCCCCTTCCCATCCCTTCCCCATCCACATCCCCACTTGCATCCAATCTCCATCCCCATACCCAGCCATCACCAACCCTTCCCCGTCTCCATCCCCATGCCATCCCCATCCTCATCTCCATCCCATCCTCATATCCATCCCATCCCCATCCTCATCCTCATCCCATCCCCATCCCATCCCCATCCTCATATCCATCCCATCCCCATCCTCATCCCCATCCTCATATCCATCCCATCCCCATCCTCATCCCCATCCCATCCCTATCCTCACATCTATCCCATCCCTATCCCCATCCCATCCCCATCCTCATATCCATCCCATCCCCATCCTCATCTCCACCCCATCCCCATCCTCATCCTCATCCCATCCCCATCCCCATCCCATTCCCATCCTCATATCCATCCCATCCCCATCCCCATCCCATCCCCATCCTCATATCCATCCCATCCCCATCCCCATCCCTATTCCATCCCCATCCCCATCCCATCCCCATCCCCACATCCATCCCATCCCTATCCTCATCTGCATCCCATTCCCATCTCCATCCCCATCCTGTCCCCATCTCCGTTCCATCCCCGTCCCCACCCCCATCCTCATTCCATCCCTTTTCCCTTCTTTCCCCTTCCCCATTCCTTCCCCTTTCTCTTCCCCATTCCTTTCCCACCCCCATTCCCATCCTGCTGGGCACCAGGACACAGCCGAGCCTCCCCTGTCCTCCCTGCAGGAGGTCCCCTCCCTGGAGGAGAAGATGCAGGAGCTGGATGTGAACCAGGACGGGGAGCTGAAGTTCAGCGAGTACTGGCGGCTCATGGGGGAGCTGGCGAAGGCCATAAGGAGGGAGAAAGCCGGGAAGAAGTGATGGGAATCTCCTCCAGCACCGAGCTAATAAAGGAGGATCCCCTGAGCCTGAGCATCGCTGCTGTTCTTAGTGAGGGGCTTTGATTCGGGCGACCCCACCTGCATCCCCCCATCACCACCACGCTGTGCGGGCTGGGGCTCACCCTGCTCTTGTGGTGACGGGGCCCTTCCCAAACCACCCTCTGCCCCCCACAGACACCTTCCTGCTCAGTGCAACCCCGACGGGTGGCAGGGATGTGGGGCTGGCGAGGAGCTCAGGACCATCTCCAGCAGCGCTGCCGCCGCCGCGGTGCCCGCGGTGGCCTTGGCACCTCCACGGCATCAGCGCTCCTCATCTTGGGCAGCGTTGGTGGGAGAAGCATCTCCCAGCGCCCCAAACCGAGCTGCCATTCCCAGCATCCAGCTCCCAAACCCTGGCATTGCCGGGAATCCCTAAACCCCCCTCCACGGGGGTACCCGGCGGCTGTTCCCACGCGGTGCCGCGCGGCTCCGACCATCCCGGCTTTGCCTTTGGAACCGTCCCGGCTTTGCCTTTGGAACCATCCCTGTGGCCGGGAAAGGAGGCGTTTCCCAGCCCCACGCTGGCTCGGGGCCAGGCTCTGGGATAAGGCCTTGCCCCACACCGCAGCCGGAGCGCAGGGAGCTCCCACTCACACCTCCCCTGGTATAAAACCCCTGCGCGCCGCAGCCCGCGCACACCCGGCGCAGCCCCAGGAGCAGGTGAGTGACCCAGCACCGCCATAGGGGTGAAGGGGAGGGGGGGTCCCAGCAGCACCCATCCTGCTCCCATTGGCTTTGCCATGACTTGTTCCCGCTGGGACGTGTCCCGGCAGCTCACCGCATCCTTGCGCTGCGCTGAAGGAGGGGAATCTTCGCCCCCTCACCAAGCCCATTGCTGAGCCTGGCTTTCTCCTGCAGCTCCCCGTTGGAGAGGACAGCCCAGCACCGCTGCCAGCGAGGACCCGCAGACCCCGTGCGGAGCAGCAATGGGCCAGTGCAACTGCCGCAAGAAGCGCAAGGTCCATGAGCGATGCTGTTGTTGGCAATGGGAGGGCCGGGACCCCCGTTGGGATGCGGGGCGCAGGGCCCCATCCCTGGGAATGGGGGGGACTCGGAGCATCACGGCCCCGTCCTGGAGGCAGACTCCGGTAGAGGAGCCAAGGGGCTGCTTTGGGCTCGGAGCCGCTTGAAAGCCCAGGGAAGCAGGCAGCTCCCATGGATTTGCCTTCGGGAGCCGTGCTTGCTCCTTGCGACTGCTCTGAGGATGCCCCCTGGCACAAAGGCTCCTGTTTTCCTCAGCTCTCAACCAAGGGGCTGCCCTCCTCTTGCACCCCCTTGGCACCTGAGCAGGATTTGGCCGGGGCTGAGGCTCTGAAGATCGCTGCCTGCTTCCTAATGGGCTTTGCCTGCTGTGGTTTGAGAGCGTCGCAAGGGGAAACCGCAGATGCCGAGTGAATCACCGCCGTTTCCCTCCCGACACGGCTTTACCCATTGAGTGCATGGGGATGCTGAGCGCACGGGGCTCTGCCCCCCTCAAAACCTGCTTGGGAAAGGGGAGGTGGTGGTGGTGGGGGGGTTGTTCTGCAACCCCAATGGGGCTCCTGCTGCCTCCGAGCCCCAGCCCGGCACTGACTCATTGCCTCCATCCACCGCTTGTGCAAAGGAGAGGAAGAACCAGTCCGGACGGCAGCGGCGGCCCCCGCGCGCTCTGGGTGTTGACGCCGGGGTGGCTGAGCCTCGCTGGCCCCGGGCAAGGAGAAGCCCGGGCAAGCAGAGGCAGGGGGGTGACAACGCGGCAGGGATGTGGGGCACAGCAAGGTGGAGGGGTACGGGAGCTCCAAGGCAGGGGGGCTGAGGCTGGGCAGAGCTTGTACGGAGGGATGCGACATCTGGATGGGAGGGATTCACATCTGTATAATGGGGTTTCGCATCTGGATGGGAGGGTTTCACATCTGTATAATGGGGCTTCAGATCTCTACGGTGGGGTTTCACATCTGGATGGTGGCGTTTCATATCTGGACGGTGGGGTTTCACATCTGGATGGAGTGGTCTGGCATTGGTATGGAGGGGTCTTGGATCCATACGGAGGGGTCTCACATCTGGATGGAGAGCTCTGGAGTCAGGACGGAGTGGTCTTGCAGCTGTGTAGGCTGGTCTCGGGCCAGTACGGAGGGGTATCACATCTGGATGGAGTGGTCTTGCAGCTGTATGGGGGACTCGCATCTGTGCAGTGAGGCCTTACAGTAAGAGGGGGTCTCACATCTGTGCTGAAGGGGATCGTGTTGATAAGGGGGCTCATGGCGTTGTTTAGGGGTAGAACATCTGGCACATCTGCTCGGAGCCTTCCGCCCGTCTGAGCCTTCCCTCTTTTCCCTGCTCAGGACTGCCAGGAGCTCACCGACGTGGAGCGCGCCATCGAGACCGTCATCAACCAGTTCCATTGCTACGCCGTGAAGGGGCAGAAGGAATACCTGACCCCCAACGAGATGCAGGAGCTCGTGGTGCAGAAGCTGCCCCACTTGGGGAAGGTGAGATCAGAGCCTCGGGGTGGGCAGGGTAAGGGGGCCACGGGCTGCCTGCGGGACCCCACAGCTCCATCACCCCAATGCTTTCTTCCCCCCTCCTCATCCCGCTGCAGTGTGTTGGACCACTGGAAGAGAAGATCGAATGCATGGGAGACCCTGATGAAGCCAAGCTGGAGTTTGGAGAGTACTGGGACATGATGGGGGATGCGGCCAAGGGCTGCCGGAGGAAGTAGAAGGGCGGCGGGGGGACGGGAAGGCGCCCGAGGCCTCAGGCTCTGCACCGTGGGTGCATGCAAGAGGCTGCTGGTCCCGGTGGGATGCGCTTGGGAATGCACAACGCTGCTCATCTCCTCCCCGCATCCCTGCCCGGGGCAGAGGGATCCCCCTCGCCGGCTCCCTTCCTGCCCTCTCCTTCCCGTCAGGACACCTCCCTTCCCATCCCCAGCAAGGGTGTGGTAAAGGGGGTTCCTGGCTCCAGCTCCGGAGCCGCCTTTCTCCGTCCTTTGCTCCAGAGCCTTTATCCCAGGGGTTATCCCACCTCCGGCCCTGAAAAGCCTCTGGTTGCAGGTCCCCCAGCCCCGGAGCAGCGCAGCGAGAGGGACTCGGCTCCTTTCCCCCTTCCTCCCCCCCCTTCCCCCCCCCCCCCCAAATCCCTTGGATGTTTGGGCTCGTCCCCCTGCCACTGATGGGACCCCCTGTGCCTTGTGCTTCGAGCACCTCCGGGGTATCCCAGGCTCCGGGGCCAGCACCAGTGTCTCCATGCCTGGCCTGGGTCTTATTCCCTGCTCTTCCCGCAGTGCAGGGACCGTGGTGCCTTGCTCCTGGCCAGGTTTCGGGGGTGCTAAGCCAGGGGGGTACCGTGGTGCTCCCCCATTTGCCCCTCTCCAGGGATGCTGGCCCCTGGCTGGGCTCGGGGCTGGGATGGTGGCGGGTTGTTACCAGCTTGCAACCAGTTTTGTATAAATTAATAAAGGAAAACACTGGAAAATCCCAGCCAGAATGGGGTGATGTTGTTTGTCTTTGGTGGGAGAGGGAAAGGGGGGGGGAAAAGAGGGATGGGGCTGCAGCCACCATGGCTTTGAGCATCGCTCGCTGCTGGGTTGCTGGCCCCAGTACTGAGCTTAGGGTACAAGGGCTGCTGCAGGGGTAGAAGGGATTCTGTGGGGGTACAAGGGATGCTGCAGGAGTACAAGAGATGCTGTGGGGTACAAGGGATGCTGTGGAGTACAAGGGATGCTGCAGGGTGCAGGGGATTCTGTGGGGGTACAAGGGATGCTGCAGGGGCATAAGGGATGCTGTGGGGGTGCAAGGGATGCTGCAGGATTACAAGGGATGCTGCAGGGGTACAAGAGATGCTGTGGGGTACAAGGGATGCTGAGGGGGTGCAAGGGATGCTGCAGGGGTACAAGAGATGATGTGGCATACAAGGGGTGCTGTAAGGTACAAGGGATGCTGCAGGGGTACAAAGGGTGCTGTAGGGTACAAGGGATGGTGCAGGGTACAAGGGATGCTGCGGGATACAAGGGGTGCTGCGGGGTACAAGGGATGCTGTGGGGTACAAGGGATTCTGTGGGCTACAAGGGATGCTGCGGGGTACAAGGGATGCTGCAGGGTACAAGGGATGCTGTGGGATACAAGGGGTGCTGTGGGGTACAAGGAATGCTGTGGGGTACAAGGGGTGCAGGGTACAAGGGATGCTGTGGGGTACAAGGGATGCTGCGGGGTACAAGGGATGCTGTGGGTGAGCATGGTCCTGCTTTAATGGTTCTTGGTTCCTGGGGTGGCTCCTGCTCAGTGGTCCCCATTTGTGGGCACCCCACAAGCAGAACCAGTGTGGTGTGCACAGACCAGGCACCCCCAAAGCTCAGGGCACGGGCTCAGAAGGGTCCCCTCCATGTCACAGGAGGTGGGATTTCGCTGTCGTTGCAGCACATTGGAAAGCAGGGAATGCCACAAAGTGGTGGCTCAGCGGGATGGGGCTGAGTGCGTGGACGGCCAAAGAATGGGCTTGGAAGGGTGCAGAGGGCTTTAAGTTATCCCCCTCTTCCCTCTTCCACTGCTGTGCTCTGTGTCCTGGAGGCATCTCCATGGGATGGAGACCCCTGAAACAGAGCTGGCGGAGGGGCCTCAGCAGCGTTGGTGCTGCAGGGACAAGCCCAAAGGTGAACAAACCCAACCCAAACGTGATAGGACCCGAGGCAGGGCCATGGTGGCTGCAGCGCCGACACCGTGGCTCGGCTGTGGCCACCCTGTGTCTCCTCTCACCTTGGGCTGGATTTCACAACGGGAATGACTATTTATTGTCCCTGCCTTGGCAACAAGTCCATGGAAATGAAGCAGAGAGGTGTGGTGTGTGCTTAATGAGGCAGGAAATGTGTCAAATGGTTGGGGTGATGATGGGGGGAAAAGGGGAGCCGAGGCTCCGGGATCTTCTTCCCAGCACCAGGCTGGGAACGTGCCATGGGCCTCTTGGCTCCCATTTGTGGTTGGGAGACCGGCTCCTCGGCGTGACGGGGCTGTCGGGAGCTCGGGAATTCCTGCAGCGTGAGGCAGCCTTGATAAGGATCTGTTGTAGATGGGAAGCCCTTGGAGGTGGGAGGAAGAGCTCAGGCCAAGGTGGTCGGTGCTCCTTGGGGAGCCAGTGTTGACCATGAGGGCAACGCCATGCAATGCGCTGTCTGTGCCGGGAGCACCATCACGGTGGTCCCCCAGAGACCCCCAGATCTGGGTCTCGTTGCCCCCCCTTTCCCATGGAGCAGCGCTCGTCCATGAGACACCAAAGTGCTCCTGACCCTTCAGACCTGAAGCTGGTGGGCACCACCGGGGAGCCCCAACCCCATGGGGAAGTGCCTTGTGATGGCTCTGGATGGGACGTGGCTGCTCCGAGCACCCGCACACGCCCTGGATGCCTTGTAAAAAGAAGGGCCTGGATGCGGTTGTGACATCTGCCAGGCCCAGGAGGATAATGAAAGGCCGTGATTCAGAGGTGAGCTGTCTGCCTGCAGGGTCCGGGAGGGATTCCCACCCTCCTGGGATGTTGCATCAACGATACGGGAGCATCGCGGTTGAGAGCCGGCTGCTTCCTCCCAACCGAGATTAGGAGGAAGCCAGTGGAGAGCCTCTGCGATGACACATCTGGGGTGTCCCTAAAGGTCCTCTGAGCAGGTAGCTCCTGCCTGGAATAGATCACCTCCTCCTGCGCATCCTTAAATAGGCAGCTCCCAATAACGCCCCTATCTCATCTTGGCATCAAATCGCTGGGCCATGGCGCTGGGAGACGTACAAGGGTACAATTTGCTGGGACAATTAATTATGGAGGTGACTACACAAGCACAGCTACCAGGTGGGGAAGAGCTTTAGCTGGCCCAGTGCACCTAGGGATGGTTGAGAGATGGAGAAAACCCTGCTTGGAGCCGGTGCTGATGCTTCCAGCCCCCCAAAGAGCAGCCCCAGCCCCTTGCACCCTTGAGAACAAGTGGTTTTGGTTCAAATAAATGACGTCTGCACCTTGTGGGACAGCTCCCGTCCCACACCAGCCCCATAGTGGGTGGTTTGGAGTAAGGATGGGTGATGGGGATGCACCAGGGGATGGAGGAGCTGGGTTTTAGTGTGGTGCGTGGCTGGATGGGAGCCCACCACCCCTTCGGCATAATGGGGTCTTTTGGGGTGGTCCCCAAGCACCTTCCATCACCCCTCTTCCATGCATGGGAAGGAGCCGGAACCGGGTCCTGCTGCTCGCACCGACCCGTCTCGGGTGTTGCAATCGCACGGAGCCATTTCCCAGGTGAGCTCCGGCCTGGGAACGCCCCGGGAACGTCAGGGAGGGGTGGGAGCCTCTTTAAAAGCCCTGCTGGGCCCCGTGCTATGGGTGCAAGGTGAGCAGAGAGCGGGTGCCGTCGGCTCCCATTGACCGTGCTGCCGGAGCGGGGACAGACAGACACAGCGGGACCCACGCGGGCTCTGAGGTGGGGAGCAGGGAGCCAGCATGGGGATACTGGGGTGGGAATGTTCAACCAGGGACGTGCTGGGGCACGTCGGGTGCTGGAATCCCCTTGAGCCCTTCGGCAGCTCCAAGTGTGTGGGGCCGGGATGGAGGGGACCCGATGGATACAAGGGGAGCGTCAAGGGGGTGCGTGGTCCAGAGTGGGGCTCAGCAGCTTCCATCGAGCTCTGCTGCCTATGGAGGGGCAGCACATGGGGGGGGCGCCGGGGGGATCTGGCCCCTGGAATAGGGATATTTGCTTCCTGCTGTGGGTACTGCCGAGCATGTGAGGAAGAAGAGGGAGAGGTGAAGGAAGAAGGGGGACCATGGGCAGCCTCGTCCCCTTGTCCCCCTATGGGGACAATGTCCCCGTGCCCCTGCCTGGCCTCGGGGGCTCGTGGTGGGGCTGGGGTGCAGGCAATGGCAGGAGCTGTGAGTCAGCACTGAAGCAGCAGCCACGATGCCCCAAGGATGGGCTGGATGTTGGTGGCCGGGGATCGGTGATACCAGTGTGGGGTCTGCACCCAGTGGGTGCAGGGGGTGGGTGCTAGCTCCCAGGGTGCTGCTGATGAGCTTTTGTTGGCTATTAATGGCCTGGAATGAGGAAGGGTCGGGGCTGGAGATCTCCTGTGAGCGGTTCCAGCTCCCAGTACCCTGCAAGTTGGGGATGGTCCTGCAGGATACAGACACAGCAAAGGCTTTCATGGGGACAAGGATGGCTTGGGAGGGCACCCAGCCATGCCAAGGGATGCAGGGATGAGCCTCGTGTCTCCTGTCACCACCCTGAGGTGCCGACGTCCCCGGCCTGGAGCTGGATTGGGGAGGATCAGTGCAAAGGGAGAAGGGACCCGAGGCAAGTCTGGGGCACGGGGCAGGTCCTGCCTGCTTCCAGGATGGAGTCACCCTCCTGGATGATGCCCCAGAGCAGGGAACGTGCTGGGTCACCCCTTTGGGGCCGTTCGTGCCGCCCCGTTGGCTTCCTCCACTGCTGCGATGGTGGCCATGGGCTGGTGTGGATCAGCATGGATATTGAAGTGACTGGGAACAGCATTCCCAGCTCAGCCCATTCCCTGCCATCGGCAGGGCAGGAAAGAGCCGAGGCCGGACAAGGTGACGCAGTTTCCTTCCCTGCCTGCATCCTGGGCAGGATGCGGCCGCCGGACCCCGTGACGAGGCCCATCCTGTTGGGTCCATCCATAGGAACGAGCTCGGAACCCACCGGGAAGAGAGAAAGGGGACCCGGGACATCGAGCAGAGAGGCAGGATTGGAGCCGGGCTATGGGGCTGCTGTTGGCTGGGGGGGCTCGGGCAGATCCAGACCTGCCCTGGGCAGGGTGTTCCCGGTGCGGTGAAGCAAGAGGAGGGCTGGCCGGTAATTCCTGCCCTCATCCCATCGCACGGCTCCTCCCTAGGCAGCCCTGGGAAGCCGCGGCCCCGCGGAGCCCCGGTGCCGTAATGACTGCCCCGACCCACGCATGGAGGCGGCCGCCCCGAGGGGCAGGAGGGGCTGATGGTGTGGGGCGGGTGCACGGAGCAGCGCCTGCCCATGGGCACTGCTGGCTCTATGGAGCCCTTCCATAGAGGCTGGGGTTTGCCTGCGTTGGGGCTTGCGGTGCCCCCCATGGAGGGAATGGGTTGGGTTGGATTGGGTTGGGTTGGAAGGGAGCTTAAAGCTCATCCAGCTCCATGGGCAGGGACAGCTTCCACCGGAGCAGGGTGCTACTTGAGCACTGCCAGGGATGGGGCATCCAAACCTTCTCCGTTCAACCCACCCCATGTCCCACCACCCTCGCAGGGAAGAGCTTCCTAAGATCCCATCTCCAACCCCCCTCTGGCAGGTTAAAGCCATTCCCCTTGTTCTGTCCCTCCATCCCATTGTCCAAAACCCCTCTCCATATTTCCGGCACTGGAGCTGCTCTGAGGTCTCCTCTTCAGGAACCTTCCCTTCTCCAGGCTGACCCAGCCCAGCTCCCTCAGCCTGGCTCCAGATCCTCCTTCTCTTGCCCTCCTCTATGATGGGCACACAGAGGCTCCCACATCCCCATGCTTGACCCCTAACCCGCCCCACAGGCATCCATGGCCGAGTGCACGGAGCTGGAATGGGCCGTCCAGGTCCTGGTGAACAACTTTGACAAGTACTCGAGCCGCCGCTGCTGCTGCAAGAAGCCGCGGCGCATCAGCAAGAAGGACTTCCGCAAGATGCTGAGCTGCGAGCTCAACCACATGCTCACGGTGAGCTTGGGTTCATGGGGTCCCCCCCAACACCCACGTCCCCCTTGGTCCCCGGGCTGAGCCCTCTCCGTGTCTCCTCCCCTTCAGGACACTGGGAATCGCCGGGCGGCCGATAAACTCATCTGCGACCTGGATGAGAACAAGGACGGGCGCATCAGCTTCGAGGAGTACTGGACCTTGATAGGCGGCATCGCCAGCCCCATCGCCCAGATCATCCGCCAGCAGGAGCAGAGCGTCAAGCACACCAAGTAGCGGCTCCAGCCGAGCCTCCGGCATCACCTCCCGCTCCTCCATAGCTCCCTGCTTCTCCCCCCAATCCCATTGCTAAGCCCTGCCCCGAGCCCCAGCTCGCCCCGGGGCACCCTGGTCTCCCAGAGCCACGCCAGGGTGTGATGGGGTGGGAAGACCCTAAGGGTGGGAGTTGGGGGGGTGCGAGGCCATGGCAGCCTCCGGGGGCCCTGGGCCGTGCTATCCCTGCCTTCATCCTCACCCACAAGAAGGGATGGGATGGGCTTCTCCTCATCTAGGACATGAGCTCTGTCTGTTCTCAGCCCTCCGGGGCGCCAAGCCCATCGCAACCCGGACCCCCTTCAAAGCGATGGGGTCTTTCTATGGGATGAAGGGTGCCTTTCCCCTTGCCCAAGCTGGTGAAGGCTCTGCCCTGCTGGTGTCCTTCAGGCTCGGGGAGCGGCGCGGTCCCATCCGGCCAGCACCACCCGGGGTTATTTATTGCAGCAATAAAGAACGGAGGAGCAGCGGGTGATGCTCAGGCTCTGCCTTCCCTCCATGCGCTCTGGGGACATGTGTGGGGCAGAGGGAGGGGTCTGCCCTGGCCCCATAGCCCCCGAGCCACCACAAGGTGTCAGCAGACACCGCGGTCTCCCAGCCCCATAGCACCCAAACCCATTGCCTGCGGCGCTGGGCACGGATGCTGCTGCCCCACACCATGATGGGGGGGGGGGGGGCACTCTTCATGCCCTCATTGAGGGGTCCATCCGGACGCTACAGCCCCACATCCATGGGGTGCATTGGGGATGCATCTCGGCACACTGAGATTCCCACTCATCACTCCGGGATGAGAAAGGCTTCGCGGCCCCGCTTGTGCCGGGATATCCCGGTGGGAAGCGCGCTGCAGCGCATCCCTGCCATGTCCCCATCGCTGGCATCAGCCCAGCGCAGCAGCCCTGGGGATTTTCCACTGGGATCGGACTCATCCCAGGGTCTGTGAGCAGGGAATGCCCCCCCCCCCCCCCCCCCCCCACGGCAGCCCCTTGGAGCCGGGATCCCGTTGGAGCCGGGATTCCCTTCCAGCCGTTCCCCCTCCGCTTCCCACCCGAAGCAGGAGCGCCGCTGGTTCCTGCAGCACCGAGGGTCCAGGGCAGACCGGGGGTGTTCCCATGGGATGCGGTGATGGGCAGGGCTGCGGCTGAGTCATGGAGCAGGAATCCCGCTGGGCGAGGGCAGGGCTGGTGACTCACGGGCTGGTGATGGGGCTGAGCGGGGTTAGGCTGCACCCACTGCTCACACGGGAACCCATGGATTAGGGATAGACCCTCAGGGTGAGGGGCAGGCAGCTCCCAGCTCCCTATTCCTGGCTGCAGACTGTGCAGGATGCAGGCATCCGGGCTGGGACCTGAGCAGCCTCTGTGTCCATGCTGGGTGATGCTGGGTGAGGGACCCAACCCTTTGGAGCAAGCAGGAGGGGATGTGTGGGTCAGGGACAGGGCTGCATGGGCACGGGGTGCGCTGTGTGCCTGGCTCATCCCATCTCTCCCCACCGCTGCGGAAGGGCTGGGGGGCAAGGAAGGGCTCTGATCCTGAAACTGATCCCCCCCATTTGCCAAACCCACACATTGAGGTTGATGCCGTGGCCAGGGAGCACCATCTGTGACTCCTCCGATGCCCTGTGCCAGGAACAAGTGGATGAAGGACCTGGAGGACAAGGAAAACACGATGGACATCAATGGGCTGCTTTATCATGCTCTGCATTGACTTCTACACTGAAGCCAGGCAGCATTGAGCCCTATGGCTTGAATAAAACCATTGTCACCTCCCCAAACCCTTGTGGAACGCATTAAGGGGGGGGGTGTGCTTGGGACCATCTGTCTTGAAAAGGGACCCCTTGGTGTGGGGGACAGTGCAGTGATCCATGGAATGGGTTGGGTTGGAAGGGAGCTTGAAGCTCATCCGGTTTCAACCCCGTGGAAGGGAACCCTTCCTCTAGAGCAGCTTCCTCCAAGCCCCATCCAACCTGGCCTTGAACAGTGCCAGGGATGTGGCACCCACAGCTTCTCCCTTCAACCCATTCCAGTATCCCACCACCCTCCCAGGGAAGAACTTCCTTATATCCAGCCTGAACACCCCCTGTTCCCCCTTGTCCCATCACTACAAGGGAGGAGATGGGCTGAGGAGCCCCTAGGGATGCCCCATCCCTTTGCTCGCGCCTCCATCCCCAGCCTCCCCCAGCAGCACCCAAACCCATCCACCTCTTCCTAATGGGATCACTCGGCTCGGTAGGCAAAAATGAGGTGTGGATGAAAGCACCTGCATGGAACAGCCCGGAGGCAAGAGGGCTCCATGGGCTGTGCCACCAGAGCTGGGCTATAAATGCCCATCGAGCCCCGGCGGCAGCATCCTGACTCCTCACTGCTGCCTGGTCCCTGGTGAGTCCCTGCTCCCCTTCCTCTTCCATCACCCCTTGTCGCTGCCCCTCTGCAGCATCCTCACTCCTCACTGCTGCCTGGTCCCTGGTGAGTCCCTGCTCCCCTTCTTCCATCACCCCTTGTCGCTGCCCCTCTGCAGCATCCTGACTCCTCACTGCTGCCTGGTCCCTGGTGAGTCCCTGCTCCCCTTCCTCTTCCATCACCCCTTGTCTCTGCCCCTCTGCAGCATCCTCACTCCTCACTGCTGCCTGGTCCCTGGTGAGTCCCTGCTCCCCTTCCTCTTCCATCACCCCTTGTTGCTGCCCCTCTGCAGCATCCTCACTGCTGCCTGATCCCTGGTGAGTCCCTGCTCCCCTTCCTCTTCCATCACCCCTTGTCGCTGCCCCTCTGCAGCATCCTCACTCCTCACTGCTGCCTGGTCCCTGGTGAGTCCCTGCTCCCCTTCGTCTTCCATCACCCCTTGTCGCTGCCCCTCTGCAGCATCCTGGCTCCTGGCTTAGGCACCGTTCGCATCAGGGTGCTGGGAATTGGACCCGTCCCCATCCTGACCCCGTCCCCGGTGCTGTGCCCTGCAGGCACACGGCAGGCTGGCGATGGCGTGTCCCCTGGAGCAGGCGCTGGCCGTGATGGTCACCACCTTCCACAAGTACTCGGGCAAGGAAGGGGACAAGTACAAGCTCAGCAAGCAGGAGCTCAAGGAGCTGCTCAACAAGGAGCTGCCCGTCTTTGGGAGCGTAAGTGTGGGGACGCACCCCTTGGCTCTAGGGGCTGTAGGGGCGGGAGCAAACCAGCCTTGGGTCTTTCCATGGATCACACTGATCTGTGCATCCCTGCCCGAGGGATGCAGCCCATGTGGAGCCATGGAATGGTTTGGATGGGAAGAGCTCTTAAAGCTCCCTCTAGAGCAGGTTGATCCAAGCCCCGGCCAACCTGGCCTTGAACGCTGCCAGGGATGGGGCAGCTTCTCCATCATCCCATTGCAGCTCCCCATCACCCTCATAGGGGAGAACTGCCCCAGATCCCATCTTAACCTCCCCTCTAAGCCATTCCCCCTTGTCCTGTCCCTGTGTGCCACAAAAGGCAGGATGAAGCAGGGAGGACCTGAGCTGGAACATACTTGGACCTGAAGGAAACTTGGCTTTCTTGTGCTCACACCAATATTTTGCTTGGCAAGGAGAAGCCTGCTCCAATTTCACTGTTTTATATTGGGCTTAACCCTTAATTCCCTTTAAAATGGGAGGTGAGATGTTTTAGCCCAGCTCCTTCATGCCCAAGAGGCGCATTTGCTGTACCCATGCCGGCACACCCCACATCTCAGTATCCACCTGCATCCCTAAAGGCCCTTTCCTTCTCCTTGAACCCATAGGGATGGAAGCCAAGGCTTTCACACCCATCCTTGTGAGCAGTGGGGCTGGATGGGGAGCACCTCACTCATCCATGCACCCCAAAACCCCACTTTTCCCCCCTCCTATAGAAGCAAATGGATGATGCCGAGTTCAAGAGGCTCATGAACGACCTGGACCACGACAAGGACAGCGAGGTGGACTTCAAGGAGTACGTCTGCTTCCTGGCCTGCATCACCATGGGCTTCAACGAGTTCTTCAGGGATTGCCCCACCAAGCAGCACCGCAAGAAGTGATCCCATCGGGGCTTCCAATAAAGGCTTTCCCAAAGGCTGGCGTTGTGCTTGGGGTGACTCACATCTTCCTCCTGCTCCTTGGGGTTTTCCATGGAAGCATCCTTTGGAAAAGCCAGCCCTGGCTGCAGGCAATGGATTGGGATATCCCCCCCCTGCACCATCCCTGCTGGCTTGGGGGGAGGTTTAATGCATGTTGGGGTTAAACCCGAGCTTCCCTGAGCCTGGCTTGGCTTAAAGCTCAGCACAAGCTCCCATTGGGTTTGGGGAGGGGAAGCTGGGCTGGAGGAACCACAGCAAGACGCAAGGGCCATGCAAAGCGTAGAAGCCAGAGCGCATCCTGCAGGGAAAAGCTAAAGGAGACCCTCGGGGTATGGATAAACCCATGGGGATCACCCTGAGCCCCCCAGGTTTACCATGGGGCCGTGGTGAGCACATCAGGCTATGCCAGCGCTTGTGGAGCTCGGGTTTTGCCCCCCTTCCACCCATGGCCACAGCAGACGATGCTGCAGCCCCGCTTCAGCCTGCCCCCATAGCCCCAAAGGAACCATCCTAGATCCAAAGAGCTTTCATCAACCCCCTACAGCATTGCATGGTAAAGAAGACCCTAAAGTCCTCCCTGAGCCCCAGACTTCACTTTGCCCCTTCCCAGGGTCTTTATAAAGAGCCCCTTGCAGTGATTTACACCACTTTGCACTGGTTAATAGAGGGATGGGGGTCAGGTTTGTGCCTTTCTCTTGCCCATATGGTCCTTAAAGAGCCCCCTGGCCTGGGGAAGCTTCATCCCCTGTTTTCCCTCACCCTTCTAAAGCCTCATTTCCAGGCTCCAAAAGTTCAGCTTTAGCTCACAAAGTCTCCTTTTCGCATCCAAGTGCTTCAGTTCTAGGCTCTGGATTAAGATTTTTAGGCTCCAAGCAGTTTCTTGAGTGTCCAAACCCTCTTTTGGAGGCTCCAAGCCCCTCTTAAAGGGCTCAGAGCCCCCTGTTACCCATTGCTCTTTATCCCGGGGGGGTCAGGGACACTTTGGGTGTTTATCAGGGGATTCCAGGCTCCCAGCTCCTGCTTTCCCCTTGCCACGTGCCCGGGGCACGCAGTCAGCAGCATCATTCCCCGTTACACAACGGGGCTCTTGTGACTCATGGCCCTTGCACTTAGGAAACAGAAACCGAGTTAAAAACAGAACAACTCCCCCCCCCCCCCCCCCCATTCCCAACCCGAACTCCAGCACAACAACAAACCCATGGATAAATCCTGCTCGGCTCCAGACATCCCTGGGGATGCTGCCAAAACCATCTTGCCCTGCACTGCATCCCCTGCCCTCGCTGGCAAGGGTGGGATGAGGTGCCCCCCACTCCCTTGACTTCATCCCTTATCCATAGGGATTCTCCTCCGCCCCATCCAGCCCCATTGTGCTCTTTCCATCTACTCAGTGGTGCAGGAACGGGATGGTCTGGGGGGGTCAGGGCTGCTCCTGTGGTTTTTTCCTCTCCTCCCTTGCCAGCCAATGTCCAGGCAGGCTCTGGATCAGCATTGGTGCCTTCCCAACCGGATAGCGAGGGAGGTGTCCCAGGCAGGGCTATAAATGCTGCCTCATCCTGCCCTTCCCATCCTTGGCTGTTCCCTTTGAGCTGTTGGTGAGTTGCTTTTCCCCTCTTTTCCCCCTTTATCCCACTCTCCAGATGTTGCTAAAGGCACATCTGCCCCATCCCACAATGGGGTCCTCCTATAGAGGTTTTCCCCTTGGGGCTTCTCCTGCAAGGAGCTGAGTTTGGAGGCTGGGAAAGCTGCTTCCCCCCATGTTCTCCCCTTTAATATGGCTTTTTTGGGGGTACCCAATGTGGGAGGGTGAAGCTAACGGGGAAGTGGTGATGCAGGAGTGGGGCATCGAAGAGCCTGCAGTGTCTGTGGGGTATGGGGGTGCATGGGGGTGCATGGGGATGCTGCTCTCTGTTCTCACCCACTGGTGCTGTTGGTGCCTCCAGGCTTGCTGCTCTTCCCCATGGCATCTCCCCTGGAGCAGGCGCTGGCCGTGATGGTCTCCACCTTCCACAAGTACTCAGGCAACGAGGGGGACAAGTACAAGCTCAGCAAGCAGGAGCTCAAAGAGATGCTCACCAAGGAGCTGCCCAGCTTCAGCGTAAGCATGGGGCAGGGGGTACCACATCCCACGGTGGACGCTGGGATGCGGGGATGCGGCCAGATGGGATGCAAAACCCCATTTAACCCCCTTTGCTTGCAGAGACAAGCCAGTGAGGCCAGTTTACAGCAGCTCATGAGCCATCTGGACAGCAACAGCGACAGCGAGGTGGACTTCCAGGAGTACGTGATCTTCTTGGCCTGCATGGCCATGATGTGCAATGATTTCTTCCAGGACTGCCCTGATAAGATGCCTCGTAGGAAGTGAGCAGGGAGCCTCCCGTTGTCTTCCTGATGCTCTTGTAATAAAGGATGCTTTCAACCCAATGCTTTTGCCTGCTTTGCAATGGGGGGGTTGTTGCCTCAGGGACACTGGAGAAAATCCCGGTTTCCTTGGTTTCCTTTCCGTGTGAGCATTCCAAGTTCTGCTTGGGAATAAGGAGTCTGGGCACTGCGTTCCCTGAGCCCTTGTAAAGCACCCGTTAGGATGAGTCACTGCCCTGCAGCCCTGATAACCCCTTCGTGGCCAGGCAAGGCAGGAGCTTCCCCAGGGATTAACGGGTGGATAACTCCTTGTTTCAGCCGTAATCACATGGAATCAGCATCTGTCCCCACGGGGCAGGACCTGCCATGCTGGGAATCAGTTTGTCCCCCATGTGAATCCTCCTGGAGCAGGGTTTCCCTGCATTCCTGCTCGGGGTGGGGCTTTGACGTGCAGAGCAGTGACTTCCCCATGCACCCAGCCAGCCCTGCGGGTACGACTCAGCCCGTGGCTATAGACGCAAGGAGCAGCACAGCCACAGCCCCCCCCTTCCTGCTCATGTCTTTAAGTCCCGATTTCCTCCTTCTGAGCTCCGTTTTCCCCACTGAGCAGCTGAGAACAACCTCATGTGCTGAGTCCAGATGTGCAGCCGGATGCCCCCTTCCAGATGTGCAGCTGGATGCCCCCTTCCAGATGTGCAGCTGGGTGTCCATCACTGGCACCTTCATCCCTCTGCTCCCAGAGGCACTGGTGAATGGAGATGCCCCAAAGGCTTCACCCCCTTGCCCCCATCACACCAGCCCTGGGGCTGTGTGTGGAGGCAGACAGGAGCCACGTCTGGGATGCGCCCCATGAGTCAACCTGCAGGCACCAGCCCCAGCTTGCTCCAGCATCCCAGTGCAGCACTATGGGGGGATGTGGGGCAACCTCTTATCTGCTTGGGGCCAGACCCATTGAGCTGGCTCTGAAGGGGCTTTGCCCAGGCACCAGGGCAAGGTAAAGGGCTGCAGAGCATCCTGCTGCGTGGAGAGGGAGCAATGCCCCCCACATCCCTGTGCTGCCCAGAGCTGTGACTTGGGATGGACCTGGGCCATAACAATGACAAGGAAGTGAAGTTCTAGCAGGGCTTCACCTTCCTGGGTGCCCTGGCCATGAACTGCAGCGATGCACTGAAGGAATGCAGATATAGGGCTGGGCAAGTGGCAGGGTGAGGAGGGGCCCTGGGGGCCTTTTGGGGTCCTTTTGTAAGGACCTTTGCAAAGTTTTTTGTCCTTTCCTATTACAAAGCTTTGTTGCTGTGTTCCTGGTCATTTGTGAACCACAAATAGGTTAAACCCTCATGGGCTGCACTGCTCTTGCCCTTGCCGGGGGGGTGCTCATGTCCCCACTGATGGATCCTGTTGGGTGCTGGTGATGTTCTTGCCCACCCAGGCGCTGCACCCTCATCTTTACAAGGGCTGGTTTGCCAGGAGACCGGGGTTGAAGCTCATCCCACTGCTCCCCCAGATGGAGGGTGAAGGGGCTGTTCTACGAACCTCAGATTCTGAGATCCAGTGCTCACCCGAGCATGGATACTAGGGAATGAACCACACATCCATCCCTCCAGCTCACTGGGACACCCGAGGATGGGGCTGCACTGCACTGGTGAAAGGGAACCCCCGCAAGCCCTTGGCTCTTTTCTGCCTGACCTGTGACTGTCTGAAGCTCTGCTCACAGCATCCCATCCTGCCTGCATCCATCCGCACCCTGTCACCGCCCTGCTGCTCTGCCCTCGGGGCTGTGCTGGCTCCCTCCCTGTGGCACCGACATCCCAGCCCCATGGGCACTGAGCCATGGAGCAGATACCAACACCCAGAGCACCGGAGCGTGGGCCCCAGGGCAGGGCATGTGCCGGGAGCCATTGGTGTGTGGGTAGAACAATGGATCCATACAATGGGTTGGGTTGAAGGGAGATTTAAGCTCATCCACTTCCAACCCCCTTGAACACTGCCAGGGATGGGGCATCCAAACCTTCTCCATTCAACCCATCCCGGTGTCCCACCACCCTCCCAGGGAAGAGCTTCTGCCTAAGATCCCATCTCAGTCTCCCCTCTGGCAGGTTAAAGCCATTCCCCTTGTCCTGTCCCTGCATCCCTTGTCCAAAGCCCCTCTCCAGGGTTCCTGCAGCCCCTTTAGGCACTGGAGCTGCCCTAAGCATTCCCTTAAGTGGCTTCCATGGCAGGTCGGGCAGCAATGGCAGCATGAGGACCCACAGCCCACACTTGTCCCTTCTTTCCTGCCCCACAGTGTACGCATAGAACAGTTTGGGTCGGAAAGGACCTTAGGATGATCTCCATGGCCATATCTCCTCCCACCTCCCCACATCACAGAGGCGCATCCCTTCACACCTCCCCACACAGGTCCCATCACCGATGGTGCACCCGTGTCTCGCTGATGCCCTGCGTGGGTCCCCTTCCTGGACAGGACGCGCCCGTCTCCATCCCACAACCTGCCCCCTGGTTTCAGTCTTTGCAAGGCAAGCTTTGTTCTGGCATCAGTTCCTCCAACACCCAGATTAGGAGCTCATGGGGAGATGTTTCACCACCGCCTCCTTTAAAACCCTTGACGGCTTTCTTGTGCCAGACCCATGAAGCACAGACTCGGCATGAGGGCTTGGGCATCCTCAGGTTCCTTTACCCCTTTACCCCAAGACACACCAGGTTTAGCAGCCCCTGCGTGCCAGGCACTGGGAACACCATGGGGTTTCCCACATGTTGGCAGCATCCGCCCGACAGTGGGAATAGGCAGGAATTGCCCCTGACCTCGGTTATCATCAGGCAGCAATTACGGCTACCAGGAAATGCCACCTCCTAAGAGGGTTCCTGGCACTTGGTGTGTCTGGATTTGGCAATCCCTTGGCTCCCTGGTTTGCTGTTGGAAATGATTCAGGAGGCATCACTGCTCCTCTTTACGGAGGGGATGTGCTGGCCAGTGGGATGCTGGGGACACACATCACACCTCCAAGCCAAATTGAACCTCTTCAGGGCACATAACGGAGTGATGGAGACCATTCCCCATTGGGAAGTAACAGCATTACCCCATTGGAGACCCTCACCCAGCACCTTCTGTGTGATGCTGAACAATTCCTCTTCCATCATCTCTGCAAAGACCCCCCCAAACTCTGCCGGAATGCCCCACGACCTGGGAATGCTGCTGCAGTGCCCCCAGTCCATGGTGCTGCAAATCATGGAATGGTTTGGGTTGGAAGGGAGCTTAAAGCTCATCCAGCTCCAAAGCAGGGACCCCTTCCATTAGAGCAGGTTGCTCCAAGCCCCGTCCAACCTGGCCTTGAACACTGCCAGGGATGGGGCAGCCACAGCTTCTCCCTTCAACCCATTCCAGTGTCCCACCACCCTCCCAGAGAAGAACTTGCTTATATCCAACCTAAATCCCCAGTTTCAGTTTGAACCCATCAGCCCTTCACCTATCACTGTAGTCCCTGAAGAAGGCCCCTCTCCAGCATCCTTGTAGCCCCCTTCAGACGCTGGAAGCTGCTCTGAGGTCCCCACGCAGATTCTCTTCTCCAGGCTGAACAGCCCCAATGTTCTCTTTCGGCATCCCCTTGTTTCGGTGCTTCCCCTCCCTCATTGACATGGGGAGCAACCAGTTCCTGGAGCAAGAAATTGCTGCCTGGGCGTGCTGCGTGGCCTTGCACAATTCCCGAGGTTATCACCCCAAAGGGAATGGGAGGGTGTCACAAATCCGAGCTCAGGGAGGGTATAAAAGAGCCCTCCCCTGCACCGCAGCATCACTGCTCCTCCTGCTCCATCCCGTGCAGCACTGCCCGTAGACATCAGCCCCAGGTAAGTAGGTCCGTGCCTATGGCGGCTCCAGTACCCATGCTGCTGGGGGTGCCGCTGGGATGAGTGGGCTCTGATGGGGTTTGATGTTTTGCTGTCTTTCTCTTCCTAGCAAGATGAAAACCGACCTGGAGCTCGCCTTGGAGTGCGCCATCAACATCTACCACCAGTACGCCATCAAGAACCCCATCGATGACTACCTGGACAAGCCGGAGTTCTCCCAGCTGCTGACGGAGACTGCCAAGCCCTTCCTCCAGAACACCAAACCGGTAAGAGCCAAGCACAGGCCAGGCTTCAGGTCTTCAAAGTGGCCTCCTTGGGGCATGGGGGTGGCTGGGAGCTCCCAAAGCTCTTTTGCCCCTGGGGTTTTCCTGACTCTGTCCATGTTTGTCACGCTGCAGCCCAACGTGTCCATTGATGAGTACATCAGCAACCTCTTTGCCAAAGCAGACCGCAACCACGACGGTCGCCTCAAGTTCACCGAGTTCCTGACCACGCTGAATCTTGTCGTCATTGATGCCCACAATAGGTCCCATGGGAGACACGACCACCATCACGGTGCCGGCCATGGCCATGACCACGGGCATGATCATGGCCATGACCACGGCCACGGTCCCAGAAAGTGAAGTGCTTCCTATGTCTGAGCCCATGGGATTATGCTTTTCCAGCAGCATTATCCCTTCCATTTGCCCTCCAGCACAGGCAAACCTGTAACCAAAGCTTTATCGTTTGCTTCTACCTATGTCATTGAAATAAAATGTCTTTCTTCAAGCACCAAATGCATCTGTATTATGTGTCTTATCTCCAGGATGCAACACGCATCAAAGGGTTAAATCTGAGGGGTTTAATGCAGGTTGAACTGAAGAAGCAATGGGAATGGGAAGGGAAGGTGGCGTGGAGGGATCTCAGCCTCCAGGACAACAGCACTGCTGGGTCCCAATGAGCTGCACAGGGTCCCTGTCCTAAAGCATGTCACAACCCCAATGTGTTCCCACTGCCTTTGTGAGGCTCAGCAAGGTCCCTACACAGAGTGGTTGGCCCCAGCACCCTTAGCCTCAGCGGACAGTGGGGTGCTTAGAACCCCATCACAGTGGAAGCTCCTGCGAGAGAGCATCCTCAGCCTTGGCTCTCCCAGCCCCTCTCTGTTTTAGCTTCAGGATGTGCCAGGGATGAAGTCCCCAAGTGGTTCCCAAAAGCCAGCTCTGGAGCTGGGGGAGCAGCATCCTGGGGGTTCAATGCTTTTGGAACCTGCAGAGCAACCAGAGCTTACCCTGCAAGCCCTGACCGAGCAGAGGACGAGGCTGAGGGGCTCTGGGTTGCTGGGGGTATCCCTGCACCATAAAGCTGGATGCTTCTGTTACCTGACTGCGCATTGAGTGGGAAACCCTTGCAAGGCTCCAACACCTCCAATGTCAGCTGAAAGCAGCAGCTTGTCCCACGTGGAACATAGAATCTTAGAATGGGTTGGGTTGGAAAGGACCTTAAGATCATCCAGTTCCAACCCCCCTGCCATGAAGAGAAGCACGGGGGTAGTGTGTGGGTTATTGTGTACTCAGTGACACAAGTGATCACACTCTTGCAGCCCAGAGGTGGATGCTATTCCAGGGCCCCCCGGGTACCCTTCCCCTTCTGGGGCTGGGCATCATGAGCTGCATCCCCTGATGGGTTTTGAGGAACATGGCTGGCAAAGATGGGAATGCGAAGCCCATGGGTCTGTCCATGTGAGGACTCTGCAAGTGCACAGGGCAAAGGCAGGAGGGACTTGCAAAGGGAATGAGGACACAGCTTTGGGTTCCTGGCAGTCCCTAATGAGTAGAAAGCCGTTAAGTGAGTCAGGGCTCCCAAAATAGACCTCATGCAACAGCTCTTGGTACTGGCCCTGAGACACGCAAGAAGCATCCTCAAACAGGAATGGTGACCCTTTTGTTTTGCTGTCCCTACCCTCTTCCTGGCACCTACCACCTTATTCTTACATTGTTTTACAGTTCCTTCATTCTTCTAGTACCTGTTCTGCTAACGCAAGATGGGTGGCAGAGGTGACCATTGCACAACGCTTGCTACTCAACGCTGTAGCCACTGAAGACCCTAAAAGACCTCAGATATTCTTCTTTCTCCCCCAAGTTGCTGGAGCAAGAGGAAAGGTCTGGTCCAAGTGATGTGAAAACAGAAAGCAATGGCAAATACACTGGAAAACAACCCGGTAGATGTTGCCTTTGCCTTTGCTTGTGCCCAACCAATTATTTGTGGTAGAAAACAGAGAGATCAAGTTAAAACCAATCAAGGGACAAAGTCAACCACGTCTCTATGAAGCAGTTCATCTACACAGCGCATTGTGGGGCTTGTAAAGCCTTGGACTTGCCCTTTGTGCTCCTGGAGAGGGCACGTCCAGTGTTGCCCCCATTCTTTGCCCAAGACAGGAACGGCTCAGCCCTGTCGGAGGCGATGGTGGGGTGGAAGGACAACATTTCCCCAGGCTGGTGGGTGCAACCAGGAACAAGGTGCAGAGGTATGAGGTGGGGAAGGGTTCATAAGTTCCCACCTTGCAATTTCCAGGTCTGGGAAATGTTAACTCAAGCTGATGCTTGCCGCAGGTGTGTCACTACCTCTGATGAAAGAGGACCTCAAACAGATATAAAAGGTCTGCAGAGGCTCTCGGATCACTGCGACAGATCCATCCTCTGCAAAGCCTCTTTGGAGATAAGGGTAAGTAACACTGCGGTGGCTCTTGCAGGAAAGAAGGTGAGGGGAGAAGTGATTTGGAGTATGGGATGTCATTCCATGCCTGTTTCAGTCCAGGGTGATGGTTTTTTATTTGGACAGGGTAGGAGGTTGGTTTTGGCTACAAGATAAGTATAAATGAATGGCATTTCCATGCCACCCTTAGTGGAGGTGTATTTGTCTCCATGGGCAAAGAGATTCAGAGGGAGATGAGGAGGAGATGAGGCTGAGGTTGCAATGGAGCCTGTACCTGAACCAAGCTCCCTGCCTTAAAGTCATTGTCCCTGCCTGTAGCATGATGAGGATACATGACTGCAGCCTCATGGGTTTGTCTGATGTGCCTGACAAATGCCTTCAGGTTGGGAAGAATGAGTTGCTCCTTGGCTGAACCTAAAAGTAGAGGTGTTTTGGGTGATGCTGTGAAACGGTGATACTCCTAAACCCACTTATTGCCGTGCTCCTGGTGCAGATCCCTTGGGGCACCTGTGGTGCTGGTCAAGGTCATGCCATGGGGTTTTGGATGCATCTCACGGCTTGGGGGTTTCTCCACACAGTTTCTCAGGACCTCAACCATGTCTGTGAGCACCCAGCCCAAGAACACCTCTCCTGAGACTCGGCAGTTCCCTGGAAACTGCTCTTTGGATCAGGCCCTGAAAACCATCGTGGATGTCTACCACCGCTACAGCATCCGGGAGGGCAAGCTCGACCTCCTCAACTTCAATGACTTCAAGACGCTGATGACTGAGCAGACACCGACCTTCCTGCAAGCTTGTGTGAGTGTTCAGGAGCTGTGTTGTGCTCTCCTTGGGAGGCTGCAGTGGGATGAGGCTGAGGTTGCCTCCAAGGATGCTCCCTGGGGAATGGGGTGCAGTTCCCATCACGGCTGTGGTCCACAGACGCAGCTTGTCCATGTGCTGCAGGTGCCTATTCCTCCTGATGTTGTGGGGGTATAGAGCTTGGAAAGAGCTCTATGTCCATCTAGGGCTTTATCTAGGGGCTAAATGCAAGGTAGGAGAGAGTCACAGTGATCCTGCAGCTTTCAGGATCATGGAACAGCAAAGCTGGTTTCCATCAGGGGGGTGTGCAGCCCAGGGTGGGGGTATTCTGACACATGTCCTGCTGCCCAATTTCAGAACAGGAACCGTTCTGACTACCTGAATAAGCTCTTCCAAGAGACTGATATAAACAAGGACAAGGACCTGAGCTTCGAGGAGTTCACCATCGTCTTGGCCAAGGTGACCGATGATGCCCATCGCATCATCCACAAGGATGACCGCTGCACACCAGACAAGGATTGAGCCTCCATGAAGACTGGGAGGGGGTGGCTTGTAGGAGTTGGGCTCTTCTTGCTTTCTGTCTGCTTGGATCACTCATGCTTGTGAGACAATAAAGTATCACTTGGTGTTCATTGAGATCCTAGCTCAGCTCTCCCTTTTGTACCCATCTAATGGGCACCACTGCAGAGAATGCGTGGTCCTGCTGGAGCTAAATACCCACATGAGGTACCCGAAAAGCCCATAAAGGAAGAGGGTGAGACGTGAGTGGGCAGGAACTGCGCTGCTCAGTGTCTGAGCCAAGCTGATGGGCTAGGAAGGTGTTAATGGGCAGAAGAGCAGCACAAGACACTGCCTGAGCTCCACGAGGGTTTTACTCATCACCTGCAACACGAAGGAGGTGTATTAGAGGTTCTCCAGGCAGAGGAAGTGTTGTGCATGGGCTGGGGAGAGCAGAGCCAGCCCAGCTTGAGGAAGCACCTCCTGTTTGCTCTCCTCATGCAGCTTTTTCCCCCTTGGCTGTGCCAAGTGCATTCTCGGGATGCGCAATCGCCTCTGAGCATTAATACCCATGACAACAGGAGTTCACAACAGGGGACAGCCCTTACCACAAGAACAAGCTGTTTTATTAGTATCTGTATGCAGAGCTTCTGCTCCATAGGAAATTCCAAGATTTTGGGTTTTCTCCCCCTAAATCCCAATGGAAACTCTCAGAGTTTTCCCACACAGAAAAGTGACCTGGAGTGCTCCCTTCCCAGCCCTGCTCCATCACTTGCTACCCAGCCAAGATGAGATGCCCAATGGACTCCATCTCACCAAATCCCCAATGAGCTCCTGCAGGGCACAAGGATCTTGTCCCTGGGTAAGCCACCAGGGAGATGTCTTCCAGCACCAACTGAAACTTTTCTGGGTACTAAATATGGTGTAATCCAGCTCTTCTCCTCAATGAATGCTTGGGTACCACCACCCCAAGGACCAAGGTAGTGCTTGCTGAGCAGTTTGTAGCTGTTTGCTATGGCTGAGACATATACAGGTGCTTTTTGGCTTGAGATAAAGGCTTGGAAAACCCTTTACCTTGTGGCTCCGAGGATGGAGAAAGCTCCTGCAGGGGCTGCATGTGCTGGGTGGCAGCTGGAGCATCACTGCTCTGGTGATGCTCAAAGGAGATCAGAGTGCATCCCATGGCTTCCCAAGCTAAAACCACATCTAGCAACCAGAACCAGCCTGGCTCAATCCTTAAGGTACTCGTTCACATGGATCAGATCCCCTCAGAGCCTTCTCTTCTCCAGGCCCAGCTCCTGCCTCACCATGATCCTGGGCTGAACACAGCAAAGCCCATGGTGACCAACCCTGCCGTGCCCTCTTCCCGCATCAACCAGCTGCTTGCCCGTAAATGGCTCTTTTGAAAGAGTTTTGCAACCAACCAGCTCCTCGGGGCACAACCAATCCCAGTCACCTCCAACCAGCTCTTTCTGTGTCTATCTGGCTGCATCCTGATGTCTGCTTCCTGCTCCTTCCCTTTCCAGCCAGCAAGTGGATGCTTGCCCAGTGCTGTCAGCCTTGGGGCCATTGCTGCATTGCTCACAGGCACAGCTACACAGGGAAGCTCCCCATGAGAGGAGACAGGGCTCCACCATGCTCCTGTGACCCTCAGCAATGGCCAGGCTCCATGGTCACCTTAGGCTCTCCTCCCTGTTGCCTGGTGGGCACATCCGATGGTCCAGGCACCATCACTCTTTGGAACCCCCTGACCCATCCCACCCCTGTAACCTCTCCTTGCTCTCCAGGAGGCTAAAAATGACTCAAAATGCCATTTCCTGAAGTTGCTACAAGAATTCTGCAACCCAGCAGATGGTCCCTGTTGGGAAACACCCCAGCCCTTCTCCAGGGCATCAAAGCACTCCTGTTGTGAAACGTGTACCCCAACCAGTGAGGCTCGGGGGGTCACAACGATGGACCGCTCATAGCTGCGTCCCCCCATCTCCCTGCACAGCGCAGCCCCACATGGAGCTCCCAGAGCTTGTCCATGGCCCTGTTTTCTCCTCCTCTTTGTGTCTGAGATCAGCATCGTGTCTGGCAGGTTAAACAACCCCCCAGGCTGAATCAACAGCAGAGCATTCCAATGTAGGAGCACTGGAAAATCCGGTTTTGCACCCGATTTAGCTGCTTCGTTGCCAGCTGGGGTTAAACCTCAACAAGTGCCTGCCTTGGGTGTCTCTAACACAGGGAAACAGCAGGGAAATAAGGTACAAAGTGAGGACTTGGTCTTCAAAGGTAAAAATAGACCTTTGAGCCGCGCCTGGTCTGCGCAGCACCGAGCAAAGCACCTTTGGCACTGGCTGTTGCTAAGCTGAGGAGCTGAAACGAAGCTGGGAGCCTGCCCTGTGTTATTTGCCTTTCAAAGAGCTGCTTGCTGCAGGCAGGGGATGGTTCCCCAGCACCAGGGCATCGGACTCAGCACCAGCTCTGTGCCTGTGTCACAACAGCAACGATGTCAGTGAAGCACTGAGATGCTTCTGGGTGCACCAGGTCTACAGGGATGGGGATGCGATGGGGCCAAGCAGGGCTGTCTCATTGAGATATTGCCTTGAGACAGCCCCTGCATCCTGCATCCAGCTCTGGAGCAGCAGCACAAGAGGGATGTGGAGCTGATGGAGCATCCCCATCCCTGGCAGTGTTCAAGGCCAGGTTGGATGGGACTTGGAGCAAGCTGCTCTACTGGAAGGGGTCCCTGCCCATGGCAGGGGTTGGACCTGGATGAGCTTTAAGGTCCTTTCCAACCCAAACTCTTCCATGATGCTTCTTTGTGTCACTTTGGCATCCTCTCTGCTCAGGACCTGCAGGCTCTGTTGGGATGAAAGGGATGTGTGCAGATCCGGGGACAGCTCTGCTATCACAGGAGGACGCTCTGCTTGCTCACAGCCCTGCACTGGTGTCCCTGTGCACTCAGTGTGGTGGTTGCTTCCTCTGGCCTGGTGGTCCATCACCCCACTGTGTGACACAACAGGAGTCCTGCACCCTGCTCAAGAGAGCACAAAGTCCATGCTGTGTTGGCAAACATCCTGTTGCATCAACCCCATAAGCTTTGAAACTGGTTCCTGCCTTGCTCCTATGGGCCAGCCCTGTTCCTGGAGGTGATGCTTTTCTGCCCTGGCAGGGTGGTGGCAATGAACCAGCTCCACTCTCTCCCTTGGCTGTGAGGCTCTTACCTGCTTCAGAGCCCCTGAAGTGCTGCAGGATCGGGTGCATCACCCATGTTGAAGTGCAGGATCTGCTTCCAGTAGGGATCTGCCACCCTGGGCAGGCTCAGGCAGAGCTGAGTGGAATCTGAGGGCTGCAGATAGAACCATAGACTGGCTTGGGTTGGAAAGGACCTCAAGGTCATCCAGTTCCAACCCCTGCCACGGGCAGGGACCCCTTTGGCTAGAGCAGGTTGCTCCAAGCCCCATCCAGCCTGGCCTTGAGTACTGCCAGGGATGGGGCAGCCACAGCTTCTCCATTCAACCCATTCCAGTGTCCCACCACCCTCACAGTAAAGGGCATCCTTACCTCCAGCCCAAACTCCCACTGTTTCAGTTTGAACCCATCACCCCTTATCCTACAGCTCCAGCCCCTGCTGAAGAGATCAGAGGTCTGAAGGTGCTTGAGACCTCAAGATGTCAAAACCAACTCCAAAGGAAGCTGAAGCAACCTGGCCGGCGGTGGTGAAGCAAACCTGCGGCTGCCTTGTGTCAACCAAAGGGGTTGCTTCAGGGCTGCTGCTTTGGGGAAGCTCATGGCAGGTTCCTTCCCGGAGCAGGGCGATTTCAGAGCCTTAGGACATCACCAATGTTCCTTTTCCCCATCCTCTACAGGACGCTTGCAAATCAGTACCAGGCTCTAAGCACAGACAGCACAAGGCCCACACTGAAAGCATCTCAATACCAAACTCCTCTGATGGGGATGCTCTGAGTGAGGAGTTGAGGTTGGTCTCAGCTCTTGCCCACAAGGAACTGGACCCTGCTGCTGGCTGCTGCACTAGAACTGAGCACATCCACCCCCAGCTCCCTTCCAGCCTCATGCAAAACATAAGTGCCCTAAAAAAGGGTGGTCCTCCAGGGAAGAGCATTCTTCCACCCTTCTCCATCCTTCCAGCTCTTTGCAGCTCACTCTTAGGAGATGCACAGGGTGTTTTCAGGCCAAAACAGGCTTGTTTTCCTAGTTGGAAATGGAAAGACCTGTCAATTCATACAGCCTGAGCTTCAGAGCAATGATGTGAGAAACATAGTGAGCAACGAACCCTGCTCTTCCCAATGTCCACCTACAGCCTGGCTCCAAGGTCCATTGAAAGCCATGCCGGGAGAGAGCAGGGTGCAGGACCTCAAGGAAAACCCATGCAAACACACACAAGAGCCTCACAAACCTCATCTTTATTTGGCAGCAAAACCATCACACTTGAAGGGGAGGGATGGAGGGAGACGGGAAGGGAAGGATGGATGGGGGGGGAGAAAGCCAGGGGTGACAAGCACCCCTTGGGTGCCTTTGGCCATAGACCACAGCCCACCTCAGTGGTGGTGTTGTTGCTGGTGCTGGTGCTTGTGCTGCTGCTGCTGGTTCTCGACGTCGTGGAGATGCTCATGGGTGGCAATGGTCACACGGGTGATGAGCAGCATCACCTCGCTGAAGCTGAGCTGCGCATCCTTGTTCATATCGAGGTCCTTCATGATCTCGTCAATGGTGGCCTTGCTTTTCACGTGCTGCAAAGGAAGGGGCAGGGTGAGGGCAAAGTCCACAACTCAAGCCTCTTGCTGGGACCCTCACAGGGGTCAGGTCCCCAAGAACCTGGTGCTGAGAGTGGTTCCATCCTGGTGCCATCACCATCACCTGTTGCTTGGGGTACAACAAGAAGGTTGGAGAGCAACAGGGCAACATCAGTGCGAGGATACCGGGCAATGAGGAGCCCTATGAAGGTTATGGCTGCCACAAACCTCCCCTTCAGTTGGCTTAAACCCACTTTGCCTTCTGCTTTAACAAAGAGTGATCAAAATTGCACTTTTGGGCTGCTATTTCTGATACCCTTGCTCCTGGATGCCAACAGAAGCCCTGATTTTCCCAGGCAAGGTGATGAGGGTCCGTATCTGCCCATAGGTTCACGCAGACACGGTTGGGTTTCCTTCATCTGGCTTTATGGAGCATGTTTGGAAGGTGGCAGCCCTACAAGGAGGGTCCAGGCAGGAGAACAGTGGGAAGGGAGTGAATGGAGATCCTATTCAGGCAATGGGGTCCTGCCCAGCTCCCTCCCTCCATGGGCCACCAGAAGCCCTGCTTTGCCTCCACTCACCTTCAGGTAGTTGGCAAGCTGCTTCTCAATGAGGAGCTTCAGCTCCGTCTTGGTCAGGGTGTCTCTGTCCCCCTCCCGTCTCGAGTACTGGTGGAAGACATCAATGATGACATCCATGGACTTCTCCAACTGGGAGAGGGGCTCCTGGGCCTGGGAGGTCTGGAAGAGAAACCATGACACTGAATAACATCCGGAGCCACAAGAGATAGGGAATCAGAGGATCACAGGAAGCCTGATGCAAGCTTCACACCCGCTGAGGTCACAGCCTGCTTTTGTTCATCCTTCTGTTTTGGTGATGAATTAGAGCCGTTTGGTTTGAATTCTCTCCTCTCTACAAGCCAAAGGGAGCGGCAGCCTTTGTCTGTGTCTGCTCCGGGATGTGCAACCACAGATTCTAGCTGAGATCCCATTTCCACCCCCCAAAAACAAGTGCCTTCTCTAAGACAGGCACTGGTGGAGCAAGGCCCCCCAAAGGAGCTGGTGGCACTGCAGAGACCTCTGTAGAGATACAGAGAATGAGGTCTGATGTCCAGGAGCCTCTTCAATGGCTTGATTGTGCCATGGGGAACCTCCTCCAGGAGGAGACCTTGTGGGTTTAGCTCCAATGAGCCTGAGTTGAGATGGTCATCCTCTGCCAGCAGCACCCTCAATGGTCCTACCAGCACCTAGAAAAGAGCAGGGAGACCTTAAATGCCCACACATTCCCATTGGACTTGCCTTGCTCATCTTGATGAAGGAGCCTGGATCCTCTGGGGCTGCAGTGGGGCTGGTCCCACGCGCAGCGTCTCTTATAGCCTGACCTGCGTTGTGAAATGGCCCTGTTTCACCCAGTTCCAGTCCCTTTCATGACACACTCGTGTGTTGCTTAAGGCTTCGAGGTAGTTCCCCAAAAAGAGGTCTCTGTGGCTTTGCTTGCATGGTCCGTGTGTCACGTACTCGGGCTGGATGGCAGGGCAGAGCCATGGCCCCGCTGCTGGGTGCCCTTCACCTGCCTCTTGGGGCTGCAGTTCTCCATCAGCTCTCAACCCCAGTGCATTCCCTTTGCTGCTTCAGGCTCACTTCAAGTTCACTTCCCTCTATAGTGGTGTTCTTTCATGCCCTGAGGTAAAGGGGACCCACAGCATCATTCCGGCACATCGCCAATCACAGCACCACAGTCTGGTTTGGGTTGGAAGGGACCTGAAAGCTCATCCAGTTCCAAACCCTGCCACGGACAGGGATGCCTTCCACTAGACCAGCTTGCTCCAAGCCTTATCCAGCTCCCAAAGTGAAAGCATCCTGCTCATACACCTAAGGTGTCAGAGCTGAAAGCTGATGCTGGGCATGCTGAGCTCCAGAATGGTGCCATCAACATGGCAATTCACTAGTACTTTGCTACCTTAAAGCTCCTCTCTGGTAGTGCTCTGAGGCTCATATAGACCTCAAAGAAAGGAGGATTGTGGCAGGTTAACACTTGCTCTTTCGCAGTGAAATGATTGCTCCGTGAACTAGATTATATATATTAATTATATTTTTATTATATATATTATATAGTTCATTTTAATGTGCTTGTGGCTACTAACATAAAACAAGAATGCGTGTATGTGAAGCCTCAAGTCAAAGGTTCAGAGCACCTTAGTTTAAAAGGCAGTAAAATTGAGGACCTTCAACGTGAAATTCCCTGGTGCTTCTTTCAATAGTCTCAAAACACAACTCTGCAAAGCTACAAAGGCATTAAATTCATTGGATTGAGCTAACAGAGAATTCAGCTTGGCCATGCTTTGCTAAGAACCCTCATCTGTAAGACAGACAAAGGCAACCACACCTTTCAGCCAAACCATAATGTTAAATCAAGCACCAGGCTGAATAAATGAGAGAATAGATGTTGAAGAATGCCTTGGCTTCCTTTGGATTTGCTTTTTAAGCATAAAGCCCCACAAGCAACAGCCTGGAGGTGCCAGCCCCTCTGTTCCAGATGAGAAAAGGTCTTTTCTGCACTCTTTATCATATATTTTATGTATATATGCTTACTATATATTTTTCTGCACTGTTTATTTTATATACATATTATATTACATATAATAATTATAGAATCCCAGACTGGTTTGGGTTGGAAAGGACTTTAGGATGCTGTAGATCCAACCCCCCAGCAATGGGCAGGGCCGCACCACCCTCGACCCTGTTGCCCAAGGCTGTGTTCAACCTGGCCTTGATTCATTACATTGCTACTGCCATCTAGGTGCTCGAAAGATAACTGTCCTATCCTGACACCACATAGAACTAAAACCTCAGCTGTACCTACAAAAAGAAAAGGCTTTGTTCAACTTGCCCATAAGATTAGTATGAAGAAAGAGAGGAGAAACAGTCCAAAAGGCAGTAAGAGGCAGCACTTTATCACAGATGAAAGTTCATTCTTGAAAGGGACATTCTTACCTATGGAGGGACCAGGTCAGGAGCAAGGCATGCTCTGTTAACTGCAATCTTCCATCAGCTTTCCTGCACACTAAACCAAACAAGCACATTAACATGAATCATGTATATAACTATGTAGAGTGAATAAGTACAATAAAAATATCAGATATACATATATGATTTTTATATAGATGATTTATATACATATATATAAAGCACAGAGGAAAATGAGCAATGCATCAAGTCATTACTGCATAGAGAGAACAAAGGTTAAGGAGAAATACATCACCCATCAGCACCGAATCATCGAGGCCCACACTTGCCATTGCAGCCGATGGAACCTCAGGTCATTGGGGAAGTTCCTACACAATGCATCCACCCATAGGTGAGGGGTCGGATTCGGCCACAAGAGGGTCCTGGAAAGAAGGTTTAGGAAAGCAACCGGCTTTATGCCACTGTTTGCTTGTGGGGCCATGCAGTTTCTCATCGTCTCACTGTTGGCTGCATTGAGAGCCTTGGTCAGGCACTGCAGGGCAGCCAAGTGTGAAGGTCATAGAAGAGCTACACCCTCATGTTTTCCTGCCTCTTTCCAACAGTCACAATGAACATAAATCTCTGTTCTCCCTATATATGTTCATATTTAGATACACTCTACCAAATGCACTTTAACAACCCCCCCTATACTTTGCTATGTCTCAGCCATGAGCAGGAGCCAACCCCTCAGCTGGGTTCCCCTCCATCACAGGCCCTCCACCAGCTCACTTAGTGCCTATTCCTGAGCCCCAACACCTGGCTGCAGAACCTCAGCTCCCCAAAACCTCTGCGCTTGGCCTCCGAGCCCGTGGATGCACCACTTAAACCGCGTGAGCCCCAAAACCAAGCCCCAGGACCAGAAAACACTGCCCCGAAAGCAGCGCATCCCATTGTGCGTCCTCACCCCCCTTCGCAGCCCCACGGAGCATCCCTCGGTTATTGCTGCTTCAGACCCGACCTCTCCGGCAGCCCCAGCATCACCCCCCGAGCCCGGCCCCCCTACAGGAAGCCCCGACGGCAGCGATGTCCGGCCCCAACGAGGAGCAGCCGAAAGCCGGATGAGGCCAAGGGCTCGGCCTCCAGTAGCCCCAGCACAACCGGGGCCTCTTCTCTCCCCTCTTCCGCAGCCCCAGGAGAACGGAGGCTCCCTCCGGGGCATCCCCCCCCGCCTCTCCTACCCATCACCGGCTCCGGCGAGCTCCGCTCCCGCATGGTTACAACCCGCTCCGGTCCCTCCGCTCCGTAAGCACCGCCCGGTCCCGGGCTCCTCCTTCCTCCCGGGCCGCCTCCATCCGCCTGCAGTCCCCTGCATCCCCCCCTTCTGTTCGCAGTTCATCCTTGCTAAGGACGAAAGGAGCAGGGCTCCGCGCTTGGGGAAAAGCGGCTGGGAAAGGACCTGGATTGATGGAGCTGACCATGAGCAGCTTGTGCCCAGGCAGCCAGGAAGACACCAGCAGGGCCAGGGCAGGGATTGTGCCCCTGTGCTGGGCACTGGTGAGGCTGCACCTCGAATCCTGTGTTCAGCTCTGAGCTCCTCACTACAAGAGAGAATTGAGGTGCTGGAGCGGGGCCAGAGAAGGGAACAGAGCTGGTGCAGGGCCTGGAGCACAAGTGTGGTGGGGAACGGCTGAGGGACCTGGGGGGCTCAGTGTGGAGAAGAGAAGGCTCAGGGGGGACCTGATGGCTCCCTAGAACTGCCTGACTGGAGGATGGAGCCAGGAGGGGCTGGGCTCTCCTCCCAAGGAACAAGGGATGGGACAAGAGGAAACGGCCTCAAGCTGCACCAGGGCAGGTTTAGATGGAGCTAAGGAACAATTCCTGCCCCAAAGGGTGCTCAGGCATTGAAACAGGCTGCCCAGGGCAGGGCTGAAGTCACCGTCCCTGCAACTGCTCCCAAACCATGTAGACAAAGCCCTCAGTGCCATGGCTTAGCAATGGCCTTGGCAGCGCTGAGGAAGGGCTGGACTTGATGAGCTTAAAGCTCTTTCCAGCCTGGTTGATTCTGTGATCCTATGAAAGGACAGAGAGGAGATTCCTCCTTCCTGCAGCATTACTGCATCTATCTCATGCTCAGCAGCCGCTGGCACCTCCAGTCTCCGATCCCATCTATCGCCTGGGAAATCCCAACAAACTAAGGGCACATCCTGGACAAGCAGGAGGACCAAGGAGCTGCTCTGCAGGCACCACGCAGCCATACACTTCACCCATTACAGAGAGGAGATGGAGGGTGGGAGGGATGCAGGTAACTCAGTCAGAAGGAAAAACCACCGACAGGTTATTATAACATCCCAAATCCCAGCAAAACCCTCAGGAAGATGCATGAACAGAGAGAGCAGTTCCTTGGCAGTGTTCAAGGTTGGACACAGGAGCTTGGAGCAAGCTGATCTAGTGGAAGGGATCCCTGCCCACGGCAGGCGTTGGAGCTGGATGAGCTTTAAGGTCCCTTCCAGCCCTCCTCTCTCACACTCCTTTATCAAATTAGGGTTGATCAGCTCTTCTTGCTTCTATCCTACAGGGAGCAGCACCACATTGCCTCCAGGGTACAGCTCAAACTGTGGATGCAGATAAATATTAAATCCTCCTTCTTTTCCTGTCTGGTGGGGCTGCATCCCCATTCCTCTCCCTGAGCTTTGCCCTGGTGCGGTGCAGTGCCATCAGCTTGCATTTGTACCCCACTGAAGGACTATGTCCCATCAAAATAGCTTTGGAATAAGCACCTCACAGTGCTGACCCCATCCCAAAGCCTGGAGAAAGAAGGGCTGGACCTCCCAGGGCTGGTCTATATGAGTGACTGTAACAAGGAGATGCGATCCAGCTGGGAGCCAGCATCCCCATCCTGCCTCGTCCCTCTGCCCACCACAGCCCCTTCCCACCCACTGTTGACCTCCTTCCCCTACTTCAGCCCCCATTCACCCCCACAGATCCCTCCACATGGGGCCAGCAGCCCAGCGCTGACACAGGAAGGGCTGTGCAGTGCCCACCGTGTGCATCGCATTCATTATCAGTGTAGAGATGCTGATAAGGATGAGCCACAGTGGGGCAAAACTGGTCAGTCCTGGGGTGCAGGTGAGGCCCATGGCCAGGAGCTGCTCCACCACCATGGGTGCTCAGAGCCCAGCAAAGCCAGGCTGACGCTGCTGTGGATGGGGACGTGCTGCCACGGGATGGCACCGTGGTGGCAGCAGGCTCCATGGGAAGGGCCTGGCTCAGGGTGATTCAGAGCAATTTGCTCCTAATTCCCCTCGTGTCCTAAGTGGAGGGAGGAGAAGGGTGGTTGTAGGTGCCATTGCCATGCGTTGCCCTCCCGCCCTGTGGAAGTGCTTCCTGCCCAGTGCATGGCTTCTGGGCCATCATGCCTGGTCACCCGCAAGCATCATCCAGGTCCTTCTCATGTGGGACAATGCACTATTCCCATGGCAGAGAAATGCTCTTCCAGCATCGTTCATACAGAGATAGGGACCTGCCAACACAGAGCCTTAACCCCTGCGCACTTGGGCATTGGCATGAGGCCTCAATGCCATGGGTTAGTGGTGGCCTTGGGGTAATGGTTGGACTTGATGCTCTTGAAGGTCTTTTCCAACCTGGTTGTTTCCATGATTCCATGACACCAGTGAATGAACTCCTTGGCATCTCTATCAAGGGCTTAGCCAGGAGCAGAACGTTCTCTAGCTCGTGGAAGAGACACCATGGCAATGCCATTCTCTCTGTGGGATTTGTGTTACGCAGCACGGTTGTACCCCCAAATTGGGGTGCATTATGCTGCTGCCTGTGCCCAGTATATCCCAAATACAGCCCTGAAGTGTCTGGGGCTCTCCCAAACCCTCCAGCTCCAGGGACCCATAAAGCCGTGAGAGCAGCCCTTGGGGTGATGCAGCTTCCGCACCGCTGTGCCTCGCTGCAGAGGGCCTGCAGGGACTTGCTGCCTCTCCTCCCTCTTGTTAAATTTAGCTCCAGACCATGGGGCTGCCTCTCATTCACAACCCACTGCATCACAGGGACGTCTTGCGCGGTGGCAGCGGCGGGACGGGGGAGGCAAAGTTTGGCTCCAGCAACCCCTCCTCTCCCAACCACGCCGCTGCGAGCCCAACCCTGGGAAGACCGATGCGGAGCGTGATCTCATCTGCCTTTGTACCCTATCTGCAATCTTGGGATGGTGCCTGAGCCCTTAATGAAGGCTGGCACACCCTTCCTAGCTTGTTACACCCCCTTCCCAGCTCAGCAACCCTGGGGTCATTGACTTCTTGGGAGACCACATGGAGATGGATGAGCGCCAAGCATCCCGCAGCCCCTCTGCCTGGGGCTCCAAGGGCTCCCTGGGGTAACCAGGCCCCATGAAGTGCTCCATCAGGGCTGAAATGCAGCCTGGCACCGAAGGCATGGTGCTGGGATGGGTGGTGGCTGTCCCTGTGCCATTCACATGTGTAGTAAGGGAGTCGCCCATGGGAGGGAGCTCATAGCCACGTTGTTGTCTAGGGGCACCTGGGGCTGTCCCCACTCTGTTGTCATTCTTTGAATGGGGCTTCCCTGTTTGAAAAGCAGCTTTCTCTTTCCTCGTGGTGGGCAAACGTGACTGCACTCTGCTGCCAGCGGCAGCCCACATGAGACACATGAGGACAGTGCCAAAACTAAGCTTAAACCAAATTTTCTGCAGGAAGACTTTTTGTCAATGCCATTTCCTACACCTTGGTGTTGCAAAGCCCCAAGAACTCACAGATCATAGAATTATGGGATGGTTTGGGCTGGAAAGGAGCTTAAAATCATCTAATTCCAACCCGGTTGGAATTAGATGGTCTTGAGCACTGCCAGGGATGGGGCAGCCACAGCTTCTCCCTTCAACCCATTCTAGCTCCTCAACACCCTCACAGGGAAGAACTGCCTCCTTATATCCAATCTAAATCCCCCCCTGTTTCAGTTTGAACCCATTGCCCCTTGTCCTATCACTGATGAAGGCCCCTCTTCAACATCCTTGTAGCCCCTTCAGACACTGGAAGCTGCTCTGAGGTCCCCACGCAGCTTCTCTTCTCCAGGCTGAACAGCTCCAGTGTTCTCAACCTGTCTCCTATGGGAGCTGCTCCAGCCCCTGCTCATCCTCATGGCTCTAAATCACTTCTGTTGTAAAAGGGGAAAAAAGCCTTTTGGGGGAAGCTAAATGCAAATTTATGCATAGGAAGAGAAGTTCTGGTTTGTTCTTTTGCTGTTGATCCGAGGAGGTCCAACCCCAGTGCAAAACCCTCTGTATAACCCTGCACTCCCCATTCAGGTCCCTGCGTAACGCCCGTGGAAAGCAGAGCTGCGCACTGACCTACATACACCTTTCCCAGGCACGCTGGTAAACATCCTCCTGGGGGAAGGATAATGAGGGAGGCTCCTTGGGGAGCGCAGCAATTCCAGAGAACAGGAATGACCGGAAGAAATCCTCACCCTCCACCCACTCCTGAACAGCCCGCAAGGAGCTTGCGCCGAGCTGCTGCTACTGGTCCCATCCGCGCCCGTCGGCTGGTTGATGCAGGTGAACAGGGTGAGTCTCTGAGGGCTCCTTTTTGGGCTTGAAAGGAGCTTTTATGTATTTAGGGTCATTTTGTAACAGGAGCACCGGGGTCTAAAGGCACAAGCGCAGGATGAACTGGTCGGGCTCCCTCCACCCAGCCCTGAGTGGAGAAACGGCACTTTCCTTTTGCTGCAAGAGCTGATTCATCCAACCCAACAAGTGCCTGTGATGGCTACAGGGAGCTTCAGCCTTTTAATTTAAGCAGGGACAGGGAAAGTGGGGAAATGAAGTGAATTGAGGTGAAAGTCCTGAGGAACCTTCAGCAAAGGGAAGTTTTACCTTTAGTAAGGCTGCAAGTGAACTGAATGTATTTTGAGCTATTGGAAATGAAAGTAGGGGTTTTCCTGCAGATCTGTCCCTTGCCAACTTGTTGTGTCCTCAATGCCTTCCCTTTTCAGGACTGGAGACATGTCTAAGCTCATTAAAGCCATCACTGACATGATGGAGAGTTACCAGGGCAATGCCAAGAAGGGGAAGAAATCTGAGCCCTTCAGTAGGAGTGAGTTCAAGAAGCTGATCCAGCAGGAGTTTGCTCCAGTCAAGGTAACTGTATGGCTTTGAGGGTGCAAAGGTGGATGGCAAAGGTGCTGGGCTGATATTTAGGGGTGGTTGGGGGTGATGAGGGGTTCTGCAGCACCCACCCCACATCGGGCTCTGTGCTCCTTTGCTCGCTGCAACTCTCCTTTTCTGCTGCACTGCCCTTGCAATAAGGGGACCTGGCCTTCACTTCACCACCTTGCCCCTTTGGGAAGGTCTGATGTGCTCCTGTCCCCTCAGAGGTCACCCACCAGCAAGTACAGGTACATCACCAGCCCGCCAGATTCGGACACTGAGCCCATCAACAAGAAGAAGAGGGGCTCTACCAAGCGCTGCGTGTACTGAAGGGTGGCTGCTGCTGCTCCTGGGGCACAGGGATGAGGAGGTAAGGAGGAGCTCAGGGGATGCAGCACACAGGCAAAGCTCCTGGACAGCATTTACATTGTTTCCTAGGTGGGGACAGATCCTTCCTTGGGACCAGTGTCACCCCAAACCGGTGTGGTGGTTGTGGGTGAATTCCTCCATAGGTTTTCTTCCCTCTCTTATAGGATCCCTGACTTGCCCTGTGAGCGAAGGGCAGAGGCACCAGCAACATGTGGGCATGGTATGATCACCTTCTGGGCTCCCTCTGCTCCCTCACTGCAGGCAATGCCTGTCCTTGCACTGGTGGTGGTGAAGATGTGAAGACCATGCCCTGCTCCATATATTACCTCCATGAGGCAAAAATAACCCCAGGTCTCTTGTTTAGTCCTGATGCTCCACGGGTGTCTCTTTGGGGTGCTTTGCAACTGCAGTTTGAAGGCTGGGTGGGTTCAGGGGCAGATTTGCTGCTTTCTTCTCATCAATGCAATGGCAGAGCGATGGCTGACCCATCAACCCCTTCCTCTGTGAGCTCCTTTTGGTCTTAATGGGTAGAAAGTGAGAAATCGCTAGGCAATAGGGCTGGAATGAGCCATGCAATTAGTTGACTCAGGCTGTGCATTCATCATGAGCAGAGAGTGGCAATTCTTCAGGGCAAATGGGAGGTCTATGGTTGGGAGTTCATCCCCAGCTCATTGGAAGTCAACAGCAGGGTTCCAACGGGTGTGCAAGGGGACCAGAAATGCTCTGCAGCGTGTAGAGGGTGTTTGTACCTATGTCTTTGTGCAATTAACCCGCACAAAGACATGTTAATAGCAGTATAGTACAGGCAGTGCTATTAGTAGTGAGTGGCCAGAGGAGGAGGAAGCAGGACTGCATTACTCAGCCATGTTAAGTCAAGCTAATGAGTGCAGGATCTGGGCCTTCAGCTGAAGGGGTTAATACATCAGCTGCCTTACCTGTGATGTTTCTGCATTGCAAATATCCCAAAGGAACTTTTTTAGGGCTTATTTTTCTCTTTCTTACATGAATGATTGTAATACCATCAAAACCCAATAAAAACCATCCAACATGCCGCCTGTCTGAGCCTCCCTGGGTAGGAGGGGGCTCAAAGCTGTTGTGATGGGGAAGCCTCAAGGGGGTGGGGCAGGAATGCAAAGCACTGGGAGTGTGGGGGCATGGGGGACACCCGCAATTGGTGACATTGGTGTGGGATGGGGAGATGCTTTTATGCTTTCCCGTCACTTGGGATTCATCGGTCTCGGCTGATGGTTGTAAGCACCCAGGGATGATCCACACCAACTGTGGCTTGTGACTGGAGCATCACAAGGCCTCGGAGAGAAAGCAACTCTGCACAAATGGCATGAGCATGTTTGTTAATCTCATTGAGCCCCTGTATGGAAAATAGGGATGAGGAGGTTAAGGAAGGACCAACACAAGAGAAGTCTTGCGAACTCAATGCTTTATTTTCTCATGGGCACCTCACGGGGCCAAGGAACAACCTGGGTCATCAGGCAGAGGCGGCAGCAGGGACCACAAGTGATGCCCTTTCCCCAGGGAGCGATGGTCCTGGAGGGCAAAGGAGAGGGTTTGCAGCCTGGGGCTTGCAAAGCTTTGGGGGGACCAGAGGGAGCTGGTCCATGCGTGGCCTTTGCGGCTGGAGCTGGGGCAGGTGGGACAGCCCATCACTTCATCTTCTGCGAGGGCAGCTGGTGGACCTGCTGCTGCTGCTGCTGTTGCTGCTGCTGGTGGTAGTGGTACTGGACCTGTGGCTTCCCGTGACAGCCACCACCACTGGAGCTATGGCACCCACCGCTGCCACCGGAGCTGTGACAGCCACCGCCACCGCCGGAGCTATGGCAGCCACCGCCACCACCGGAGCTGTGACAGCCACCGCCACCGCCAGAGCTATGGCAGCCACCGCCGCCACCGGAGCTGTGGCAGCCTCCACCGCTGCTGTGGCAGCCGCCGCTGCTCTGCCGGGTGTAACGCTCCTGCTTGTGGCACTGGTCCCTGTCCTGGCGGGAGCACATGGCTGTGGTTTGGGGTGATCTGCTGGGAGAGGAGAGCCGTCAGGCGCTGCTGCGTGCCCCATCGCCCCCATTGCTGACCCTGTGCCTGTCCCGTTTGCAATCCCACCCCCAGCACTGCTATGCAGGATCCCAGAGGCCTGGAGCATCCCCTGATATAGGATCCCAACAGCTGCTTGGTATGGCCCAGCATAAGACAGGTCCTCACCTCCCTCCATGCATCCCACCACCCTGCAAGCATCCCAGCAGTGGGGTTTGCATTGAACCTGCGTTCTGCATCCCATGCAAGGAAACCAGCCCCCAAAGAAGCAGTATCCATCCGTGTAGCCAGACTTACCTGAGCTTGGGAGGAAAAGAAGCGGAGGGAATGAAGATCCGAGGGACAGGAGCAGTTTTATAGAGATCTGGGATCCCTTTCCCCGGAAATGAGACAACTCTCTGTCACAGCCAGCTATTAGTTTAATACCCAATCCCCATCAAACCGCCCTCTGTTTACATTGCTCGCTTGACTCATTCCTGATGGCTATCATTCCTTTTCTATCTGTTTCCTGGGTGCCACATCAGTATCTAATTGCCAGCCTCACCTGCCTGTAATAGGAAAAACCGTGGGTGCCTGCGTTTCCAAAGGCTCAGCTCTTTGAGATGTGTTTTGTTCAATGAAATCCAGGTATAATTATAGCCCGGTCCCATAAGGCTCTGCTCTCAGAATCTAATCCCTGCTATTGAAGTGGCACCAGATAAAGCCAGAAATGATCCAGGTAAAAAGGAGTGTAAAGTTGTTCTTCCTTCTTCCCTAGATGATCTGATGATCTTCTTCCGCAGATGATCGTAGGGACTGAATGAGGTGCCGCAGCCATGGGTACAAAGCCCTCCTGGGCTTCCTGTAGAGAAGGCCTCATGTATTCAGAAGGGGTTTTCGAGCTCCCCTCCTTGACCTAAAGGGTGTGAATTCCCCCCAAAAGACACCTGAGCAGCCAGAAGATGATCCTGGGGACTGCTGAAGTCCTGCTATGTTCACATACATCAACGCAAGGTCATCGAGTGCTTCGTTGACAAAGACAAGCAATTTCCATCCTCTTAATGACAAAGATCGGGAAATGAAGACTGAGGAATTAAAAGACCCTTTTGGTGCTGCCTGCTTCATTGGTCCCTCTTTTGGAGCAAGGCTGGAGCTCCAGAGATGGCCCTTCTTTATAGCCATGTCCTGGTTGGAAAGCTTCATCATCCCCCAGCACTTCGAAATGCGTTTATCTCCAGAGACCACAGCTCCTTATTTACAGAGTAAAGGCAAGAAGAAGCCTGAGACGTAGACGATAACATTGGGAGCCATGCAAACAGACACGAAGATCCACCTCTCTGCTTTGGCAGCTCTCAGTGGGAGGAAGGGATAGCATCAGGGCTTGGACTGTTTGAGCTGAAAGCCAACGTCTTACCCAAGACGCACGTCAACTAGTGCTATTATCACTTATTATATATCAATGGTTCAATTATTTATTAATTATTTTATATCAAGCCGCACCAGGGGAGGTTTAGGTGGAGCTGAGGAACAATTCCTTCCCCAAAGGGTGATCAGCCTTTGGAACAGGCTGCCCAGGGCAGTGCTGGAGTCACTGTCCCTGCAAGTGTTCACACACAGTGGAGACAAAGCCCTCAGTGCCATGGGTTAGCCATGGCCTTAGCAGTGCTGGGGAATGGTTGGACTTGATGATCTTAAAGGTCTTTTCCAACCTGTTTGTTCTATGATTCTATGGTTCTATGTCATTCTGCTCAGCATCACTAGTGGCAATGAAATTTCATTCCTTCCTGCTTCTTCTACACAAACACCCATAGTCAAATCTTGAGCTGGCCTCAGGGTCCCTGTGTCCTGCCCATGGCCCAGCTTGAGCAGAGGGGGATGTGGTGGCCATGGGCTGAAACCTGCCCTAGGGCATGACCAGCTCACATCTATCACATGTGTATGGATGCTGGAACTGTCCATCAGGAGCCTCCCAGCTGGTGGCGGTGGTGTCTGTCTACCCAAGGGGGTAGTGATGGGGAGGATTGCGAAGCATTCACTGAGGTCATGCAATCTCACACAGAAACTGGTGCCTGCACTTGTAATTAGCAGAGGAACTGGGCAGACACCCACTGAGAGCTGTGTGTGCTGCAGGCAAAAGCCATCAGGCTGCTGGAGCAAGTGTGTGCATGCACTGAAGGGGCTGGTTCCACTGTGGGCTGAACACTATGTCCACAGGGCTTCTTGCTGCTGCTACGTGCATCCCTCCCACCAGCCAGAAGAATAAGCAGTGACTGAAGTCTCAAGGACAAATGAATTGCTGGGCATGAGTCCTGTGCAAGCAGGTTTTGTCTTTTGCGGAGGATATTGTGTCTTGCCCATGTTAGGAGTGATGTTCTGCACAGGAGGGTTTAATGCTCATTTGCTTTACAGGTGATGATCTCACTCATTCAATGAGAAAGGACAATGGGAGGATTTGCAGTTTCAAGTTTGCTTTGCAGTCCTCAGCCTCCCCGGTGTCTTAGCTCAGCTTTCAAAAGCAGAAACCACATAGGAATGGCACCAGAAAAGCCTCTGTCCTTTTTCATTGAGGTTACAGGAGAAAAAGAGATCTTTAAACACTCAAAACCCTCATAGGCAAAGAAAAGGAACCTCAACAAATACGACTTGTGATTGCTTAGAGGGATTTCTTGGGTGAATGGGGTTGCACTCATGGATCCCCTCACCCAAGGGGATGGATTTGGCTTCTCTCTCTACCAGCTCTTCCCTTGACTCTTTGCATCCCTTATTCCAGCCCATGGAGGCAGATAGGTGCTGAGTTCAGCATGATGAGCTCCAGAAAACACAAGAAGTAAAGAATTCACTGAATTAAATTGCATGGATTTATGCAGCAATGTCATTTGGTTTCCTTGTGCACACGTGCTGAAGGGCTGGGTGCTTTCTTTTCCCCTGGTTAAGATATATGAACTGCAAGTAACTGTAGAGGTCCTGTATTCCCCTACACCCAGTTGTGCCGCTGTAACATGAACATTAAGAAGAGGACAAGGGAAGTCTTGCTAATTCAATGCTTTATTGTCTCATGGGCACCTCATGGGGCCAAAGCACAACCTGGTGCATCAGGCAGAGGCAGCAGGGACCACAGGTGATGCCCCTTCCCCAGGGAGCTGGAGGGCAGAGAAGAGGGTTTGAAGCTGGGCAGCCCCAAAGCTCTGGGGAGACCAGAGGGAGCTGGTCCATGCGTGGCCTTTGCTGCTGGAGCCATTGGGTGCTCCATCACTTCATCTTCTGCGAGGGCAGCTGGTGGATCTGCTGCTGCTGCTGCTGCTGCTGGTAGTGGATCTGTGGGATCCCATGGCAGCTGGAGCCACCGGAGCTATGGCATCCACTGCTGCCACCGGAGCTGTGACAGCCACCGCCGGAGCTATGGCAGCCACCACCACCGGAGCTATGGCAGCCACCACCACTGGAGCTATGGCAGCCACCACCACTGGAGCTGTGACAGCCACCGCGGCCACCGGAGCTGTGGCATCCACCACCAGAGCGGTGGCATCCACCACCGGAGCTGTGGCATCCACCACCGCTGCTGTAGTGCTCCTGCTCATGGCACTTGTCCCTGTCCTGGCGGGAGCACATGGCTGTGTTTTCGGGTGACCTGCAGGGAAAGAGGAGCTGTCAGGGGCTTTCCTGCCCTGCTTCTGCTCTCACAGAGCAGGGAAATCTGGAGGTGCCTTTATACGGTCTTACCCAGATCCCCACAGTCATCTCTAAGCCTTGTGCCAGCTTCTCACCACCCGTGAGATTGACCCACCAAAGCCATAGCCAAAGACACTCAGAGCATCCGGAGCAACTGAGCAAGGCGAACGTGGCTTTCCAGAGCAGACTCGTGTTGCTCCCAGAGAGAGAAGAACACCCCAGAGGCTCCCTTCAAGCCCATATCTCTCTGTTCGCATTCAGCACCCTCTGCACCCCACGTCCCTACTCACAGAGCAAGCCCCAACCTAGTCCAAGGTGCACAAACCCATCTGCCTCCCGTGCTGCATCCAGCCCCAGAGCCCCGCAGCATCGCTGCTCTTACCTGAGATGCTCGTGCAGCAAAGGAGCAAGGAGGGAATGAAGCTTCCCTGGATGGGATCGCTTTTATACCCTCTCGGTGCACCCCATCTGGAAAGGAAGCCCCTCCCTGTCACAGAGATCTGATGGTTCATTTGATTTGTTGATGGCTTTTTTTTTGGCCTCCCCACTCTGCAGGTTGCTGGTGTGACTCACCCCATCCCTGTTGGGTATCGCCTCCTTATAGGTCGTCATTCCTGTGCCGCAGAAACACTTAATTGCCAGCTCTACATGTGCTTAGTTCCAATGAGGGAGTGATGTGGGTGGCCCTGGTCTCCACATCTGTGCTGGTTTGGTTTTGGTGTTTGGGAGTGCTTTGTGTTAAGGGGGGGAGATGAGGTTGTACACCTAAATCACACCATCCTTTTGAAACGCTTTGAAGTGATCTAGTCCTGCCAATGCACATAAAGCCAGAGATGTGCCTACAAGTAGATGCTGGATTGGAGCCAGAGAAGGGCAATGGAGCTGGTGCAGGGTCCGGAGCCCAAGTGTGATGAGGAATGGCTGAAGGACCTGGGGAGTTCAGATGGAGAAGGTTCATGGGGACCTTATTGCTCCCTACAGCTGCCTGACAGGAGGAAGGAGCCAGGAGGGGCCTGGGCTCTGCTGCCAAGGAACAAGGGATGGGACAAGAGGAAATGGCCTCAAGCTGCACTGGGAGAGGTTTAGGTTGGATGTGGGGAAGATTTTGTCCACCTAAAGGATGCTCAGGCATTGGAACAAGCTGCCCAGGGCAGTAGTGCAGTCATCATCCCTACAGGTGTTCACACACCGTGGAGACGAGGCCCTTTGTAACATGGGTTAGTGGTGGCCTTGGCAGTGTGCTGGGGAAGAGTTGGACTTGATGAGCATCAAGGTCTTTTCCAACCTGATTGATTCAATGATTCTGTGATTCTAAGTGCCAATAGCACCTTTGCCATGGTAGAGAACTCTTCCTTAACAGCAATTTGACTGCGACCACTGTTGGCTCATTTCTCTTAAAAGCAGCTGAAACATAGAATCATGGAATAGTTAGGGTTGGGAAGGACCTTGAGACCATCTTAAGATCCAACCCCCCTGCCATGGTGAAGAGAGATTGAAGCCAGCTCCTATGAATCTTTCCTGTTGGTCAAACCTTTCCTGCTGTTGCAAGAAGGCCCAAACGCAGTTGGGATTCTTATTTTTGGAAGGGGGAAGACTGGTCCTAGGTAGTGATCCAGGATTAGCAGGGTACATAATTATGTGGTGAACTTTCAGACAGTGAGTAATGCTGGAGTAGCAGCACTGGTGGATTCTTTCCAAGTTGTGAGTGGTTTCAGAGCTGCCAGGGCTCCCATGGGTGCTGCCCTTGGTGACACATGGTGGCCTTGGGTGGCTGCTATGTTGTGGGGAGCTGGTAGACCCCAAGGACTTCCCCCAAACTTGTAGGAACATTTGTTTTGGAGCACTTTTCCCCTTTCCACAATTAGCTTGTGATTGGCCAACAGTTCTGAGAGGTATTTGGAGGGATGCATGGACACTTGGAGCACTGTGTGCTGTTCTGGTGTCCTCAGCATAAGGACATGGATCTGTTGGAGCAAATCCAGAGGAGGCCACGAGGATGATCAGGGGCTGGAGCACTTCCTGTATGGAGACAGGCTGAGACTATTGGGGCTGTTCAGCCTGGAGAAGAGAAGGCTGCGTGGAGACCTCATAGCAGCCTTCCAGTATCTGAAGGGGGGCTATAGGGATGCTGGGGAGGGGCTTTTCATCAGAGACTGGAGTGATAGGACAAGGGGTGATGGGTTCAAACTGGAAAAGGAGAAGTTCAGGTTAGATATAAGGAGGAAGTTCTTTACTGTGAGGGTGCTGAGGCACTGGAATGGGTTGCCCAAGGAAGGTGTGAATGCTCCATCCCTGGCAATGTTCAAGGACAGGTTGGACAGAGCCTTAGGCAACATTGTCTAGTGTGATGTGTCCCTGCCCATAGCAGGAGGTTGGAACTGGATGATTTTAAGCTCCTTTGCAACCCAAACCATTCTCTGATTCTGGGATTCTATGATTAACCATCTGACACATTTGCTGTTACTAAAACACAGGGATTTTTGGCAAGGCAGGTGGACAGGGCAGGGTTAATTAGTCAGGTAAGCAACAAAAAGGCTTCTTTTGTGTTGCTAAACTGCTGTCAGGAGCTAGTGCAGTGTCAGGGCAAACCATACCCAGGTGTGATCTCTTCTATTTAACTGTGTTTTGTTCTGGCATCAGATGAAATGGGCTCAATCCTCTTCATCAAAATAGACTCAAAGTAATTGTTGGCTCTCAACATCACCAATGGTATTCATTTCCTCGTGTTTGAATTACTCTGAGCTTGCTAAAGTGGTCACTAAAGACCAGCAGCACCCAGGCAGCAGTCCTGGGCACCTCTAGATTTGTGGTTGTCTACCTTAAAGGCCTTGAAAATGGGGTTCTGCAATGGGGGCTTAAGGCAGATGCCACACACACACAACCACCCTTTCTAAATGATTCTTACACCATAGAATGGTTTGGGTTGGAAGGGGGCTTTAAAGCTCATCCAGTTCCAACTCCTGCCATGAGCAGGGACACCTTCCACTAGAGCAGCTTGCTCCAACCTGGCCTTGAGCACTGCCAGGGATGGGGCAACCACAGGTTCTCCATTCAACCCATTCCAGTTCCCCACCATCCTCACAGGGAAGAACTTCCTTATATCCAACCCGAACTTCCCCTGTTTCAGTTCTACACCAAAAGCAGGCAGACTGCTCAGGGGGTTAGCTTCTGCCTGCACCATTTTCAGCAATGCCACATCTCTCTGATCATTGTGACACACTTGAGAGTTATCTTATGAGGGCAACATCCATTTCATGAACGGCAATCCCGGACCAATAATTACACAATTGGTTCTAATTACAAGCCCAGAAGAAACTTATCAGCTCATTGTGTAACGTTAACATCTTGCAACACCCTTGGCTCAGCCTACAGCTCTTGAAGTGCTGGGCAGAGGGTTTCTAGAAAGGGGTTGTCTCAAGCATGTGGAGATACCTGCCTAAGGATGGTGTCCTGGGGCTAAATGGCAAAGAAAGGGGTTTCTCTGCCTTTGCCTATAGGACTTTTTCTGCCCCATGGTTGTGGCTCTAGCTGACCCCAAGCTTGTGCAATCTAGCCTGTGGGGTGTTGATGGAGGGTTTTGGGCCTCCATGGGAAGGTGGTGTGGAGGCACTGCAGATGCCTGAAGTGGCCTCCTAAAATCTCAGCATTCTCTATTCTCTCTTTTCCTTTGGATTCCATAGAGGAGAATGTGTCAGTGCCCACTCCTATTGTCTGTTTCCAGGCCAGGTGACTTCAGGACTATTAGACCAGCACAAAATGTCTTGTTTTGTGGTATGAAACTCAAGGTGAAAGAAAACCCATGGACACAAAACTCTCATGAACTCCAGGTTGTAATGGCATCTATATAGAATGATACAGAGGAACATACACAGCTTGTTTTAGCACTCACAGATAAGCTCATCAAAGGTACAGAACTCGCCAAGGGAGGGAGAGGAGAAACTTCCTTTGGAGGTGGCTGGAGGACATGCAAAGCTTTCGGAACTCAGCACAAGATCAAGGACATGCATGTGTATAACGCATACACAGCGTCCTTATCACTTCATCTTTGAGGATACTTGATAAATCTGCTGCTGGCAATCCTGTGGCTTTCCATGGCAGGATCCCATTCTGCTCCTGTAGCATCCGGATCCACTACTGCTCCCATGGCATCCGGATCCACTGCTCCCATGGCAACTGGATCCAATGCTCCCATGGCATCCGGATCCACTGCTCCTGTGGCATCCAGATCCACTGCTCCCATGGCATCCGGATCCACTGCTCCTGTGGCATCCAGATCCACTGCTCCCATGGCATCCGGATCCACTGCTCCCATGGCATCCGGATCCACTGCTCCTGTGGCATCCAGATCCACTGCTCCCATGGCATCCAGATCCTCCACTGCTCCTGTGACACCCTTCACTGCTGTGGCGTGAGGATCGTTCTTGCTGGTGGCACTGGTCTTTGTCCTGGCAGGAGCACATCTTCAGACCTGCTGGGAAGATCATGATCCTTGAGTGGGTGCAAGGCAGGAGATGCTGTGATGTCTGCCAGCTGGCAGCAATAGGTGGCTAGTTAGATGGGATTATATATCCAGAATAAATTCTGATTATAAGGCAGTCTTGTAGAAGAGAGGAAAATCAGCTATTCATTTCTGCCCATAGTGGTCCCTGACCTGTACAGAGCACTCTGTGCTACCCTTCCTCGAGCAAGTCTTTCCTTCCTCTTCTATGTTTAACAAGTACATAAGACAGAAGTTAAAGCACTTTGTGACTAGTGACAAGAGGCCAGAGTCCAGAGCTAGACCTGAAGAGTCCTGTCCTAGGCTGTCTGAGCCAGTAAGTTTTAAGTTTTCTTAGTTGCTTTCCATTATTTATGGATAGACATGAATATGGATGGAGAAGACAACCTAGGCAGAAGGACTGAGCAACTGCGACTGGAGATAAGATGTGTAATAGAAGTAATCGAGAACCTCAGGGTCAGGACAAAGCTGGTGATCATGAAGAGTGCAAAAGTTTGCTCAAGCTGCACTTACCCTGTTCAGCAGCAGTTGGAGAGGAGATGTGAAGCTGAGGCTATGAGGAGAAATGGGCTGCGAGAGCTTTTATAGGGCACCTGATGTTCTCCCTCCGGAAACAAGATGAGGCCCCACTGGAGGGACTTGATTCTTTGACTCCCGGTATTGCAAGCGGATCAATATCCTGCCATTCCTCTCCTTACTCCATAAAAATGTTGATTGCCCACCACACCTGAATGGGGAGGTTTCTGGATGGTCCTGCTGCCTTTGACTAAAGCATTTGCTTCCTTCTTGTGCCTAATGCGAAGCAGAGCCTTGAGCCCGAGTCGGCAATGCAAAGACGTTAGTGGATGGGAAGGTGGAATTGGTGGGGTGAGCAGTGGATTGGCTTACAAAGGGGTCCAGGAAATGGAAAGGGCTTGAAGAAATAAGAGCAAACAAGGACATGGTGGTGTGTAGGCAAAATAAGTGCATTTGGGCAGGTTGGGAAGAAAAGATCTAGGTTGTGAGTAGGCGAAGGAGACAAAGGGAATTAAGGATGCAGGTATGAGCACGTGACGGGGTGGCAGAACATGAGCACAGAGCCTGGGGCTGGTCCATGTGGGGGGTGCCCTGAAAACAAGGGGTGTGAAGGAGTGTGAGCATCCTCCTCTGAGCCCTAGGGGCCAGCACTGGCCATGCATCTCCACTGGGGTGATGGGGCTCAGCCCTGGTGGGTTACAAAAGGAGTTGAGTCACCTCTGGGCTCTTAAAGCTGTCCTGAAGTTTGGGGTTCAGAGGTGGGCAATGATGATGAGAGACTTTGAAGCAAACTCCTGCTGGATTCATCCAGTTGAAGTGGGAGGGGGAAAACGCAGGAGGTGGGACGTGGCTTGGGAGTAGCATCAAAGAGAAACCTATTTCTGAGACAACAGCACGGAAGCACTAAAAGGAGCTTTGGAGTGTTGCAATATTTCAAGTTAGTCCTTTCTTTGCCCCAAAGAAAGACTTTTAACCCAAAGAGAAGGATTTGAAAACCCCGTAAGAGGCAGAGATCATTCAGGCAGGAGGCTGGGAAGGACAGAAAGTCTCCAACAGTGTCCCAGTCCCAGGATACTTCTTCCAATATCTAATATTGGTTACCTTTATTACACTCTGATTGGAGATAAAGGTAGGGAGGGAAGTGCTGGGACTTCCTGAGCTCTGTCCTCCCTTTGTCCTCACACCTACATTTGGGGAGGGCACCAGGATCTGCATCTCTATTGATTTAAGCTCTGCCTTGGGGAAAAGCCTTTTTGCCTACTGAGTGCACCAGGCGTGATGTCAGCAGGACTCTAGAGGCCACTGTCATATTAATAATGGCACTGGTTGATTGACTTAAAATGAAGAGATTCATTACTGACTCAGTTGAGGGAATGGGTACATGAGGAAATCAGAATGTGTCTGGGGCTATTTCACCAGTGTCAGAAGAAGGAGTTTTCTTGTGAAACTATTATTCACGATCCACTGATCACACCCCAGAGCACGTGGATGGTGACAAACATGTTTATAATGTCTCTCGGCGATAGAGCATGATCCCAGATGGGAGGATGCTCATGCATTGTCAGCGACCTGGATGCATGTATAAGGCAGGACAGGGCTGATGCTACAGATGGTCTCTGAGCCCCACATATCTTCTGCAAAGCTCCTAATCTTAGGGGAAGGCTTCCCTGTGACCCTTGATCCTATTCGGAGTGAAGAGCAGGGTTCTAATTTGGGTCATTTGTCGGTTTTATGGAAGGAATTGCCTTTGCAGTTGTCCCAGGTCTCAGAGATGGTTTGTTCCCTAATTGGGATTATAGTTTCTGGGTGGTGTATACATGGTCATGATTCTTTCATATGTCAGTTACTGGTTTTCTATTTATGAAGGAGGTGAATGAAGCACAGAAAGAACCCAAGACCTTAGAGGGTCTGGAGTACAAGTTCAAACCTCCACTTCCCTGAGAGGTGTTTTAAACACAAAGAAGATCTTCTGTTTTGGACAGGGGCTGCTCATGTGAATTCCCTCTCATTAGAGATTAGACAACTGCATGTCAAATTAGATTAAGCAGAACAAATCCTGCTCTGGGGTGTGGGAAATGGGAGCTGCCCTCCTGAGGTCTCCTCCAACCCAATATTCCACAACCCAGCTTGCTCCAGAAGGGATTTGAAGGTGGATTTGGATGCTTTTCTACACCCTATCCTTTATTGCAATAGTTCTGCTGGCACCTTTCTTTCCACAGAGGTCCCCAAGGCTTGCACAAGAGACGTTGCATGCACAGGGGTAGCTGAGCCATTGCAATGCACCAAGCAGCCTGGGCCACCCCGGCAAGCCATGCTTGGGATGGTGACTGTGTGCTCTGCAATGCAGGCTGGCATCAGCCTTTGCACATGTATGAGAAAGAGGTTGGCAAGGAAAGTTTACTGAGCATGTCGTCAGCCCCTATGTGTCCTCCTATAACACCTCTGTCCCAGGAGGGTGCACCCTGCACCCAGTTTTACTTCTTTTCCTTATCCAGATCGTGCTGCAGGAGAAATCTCCACCACTAATGTTGCAAAGCACCTGATTCCGTGATGTGTCACATCCTGCAGGCTGGGCAAGGCAGGACACGGGGAGATGGAGACGATGGAGGCTCTTGCCTGGACTGGGTGAGGTACAGGGAGCCACTGGGGACATGATGCTGTGAGTCACTGACTCCAGATCCCTGCTTTCCTGCAACCATCCAACCAGGTGATTCCTCTCATAGCCCTATCAGGCCATATCCCACAAGGAGTTTGGGGCTTTTCTTCCTGTTAGAGAGAACAGGTCCTGCCAAGTGCTCTCTGATGTCTACAAACCCTTTGCTAACTTCCATTTGACACGTATTCTCGGCCAGATGATCCACACTTCTCCCAAGGTCAAAGTCTTAGAAGGAGTCTCATCCATCCTGGTCTTTCCCAACATCTCTCATCAGTCAGAATGAGATCAGCATGAGATCCTGGTCTTTCCTAACAGCTCTTATCGCTCAGAATGCACCGAGCATCACTATCAACTGCTGAAGCCACATAGCAGGAGCTGCCTCCCTTGGGATGAGTCAAGGTCTAATGGACCATGGGCCAGAACATTTCTCTTCCAGCAGCTTTGGCGTTGTCTCTTGTTCTGCACTAGCCATGGCATTCCCATTCCTGCATCCTCTTCCTGACTTTTTTCCCAGGGCCTTCTTGGAGGCTTATGACGCAAGTCAGACTGTACCCGTTGCTTAGTCAGTGGATGGAACGATGTGCCACGCAGACCCTCTCATTCTTACCTCTGATGAAATGCATGGCTTTTCTTTTTGCATTAGGATATTAGTATTTAATTGCTGGATTGCAGAAAGAGCTTGTGACGAAAACTGTTAGTTCTTAACAAGGAAGTTGTAAGGTTGAATCAACCAGGAACCTCAGTATGAGGTGAACAGGGACACTGCAATCACCAGCTTTGGCCACAAGAAGGAACAGAGTCAGTTCAAAGGGATGAAGTGGAAAACACTGATGCAAGGGGGGTATGAACCATAGTTTTTTATTGCCTCCACATCTGCTGTGAAATAAGGACGGGAACAGCACTTAATATTTCACAGGGACGGTGAGTTACACTTTCAAAACATGTTACAAGCAAAATGAGAGGAAGAGTGGAGATGCATGAACAAGACAGGACATGCCATTCATCAAGGCAATGTTGCAAGAGGGAGAAGGTTCCCCCATTCATCCCCATTCCTCATGTCCTCTATTTTGTCTTCTGGGCTGGCACTTTGCAGACCTGCTTTTGTTGCTGGCTTGGGATGCACTTTGCAGCAGGCACGCAGCCTTGCTGCACCGGAGAGGGACAGGTCTGCACTGGGGGGCACTGGGTGATGCACTGCGTTGGCTTGCTGTAGCATGGCTTCCCACCTTGGTACCCTGATCCATGGCACGTCTCAGAGCAGACGGACCTCCCATAGCTCTGGCATCCTCCCGACGACCCATAGCTGTACGTGGGTCTCCTGACACAGCTTGAACCACCTCCATGGCATGAACCTGAGGATCCATGGCATCTCTCGGAGCAGACGGACCTCCCATAGCTCTGGCATCCCCCTGACGACCCATAGCTGTACGTGGGTCTCCTGACGCAGCTTGAACCACCTCCGTGGCATGAACCTGAGGATCCGTGGCATCTCTCGGAGCAGACGGACCTCCCATAGCTCTGGCATCCCCCTGATGACCCATAGCTGTACGTGGGTCTCCTGACGCAGCTTGAACCACCTCCATGGCAGGAATCAGACACAGCATAGCCGTGGCACCTCTCGGAGCAGACTGGCTGCCGATAGCCATAGTGACGGTAGTTGTGCCCTCTCATCCCTTCAACGCCTTCACCGTCGCACCCTGAGCAGCAAGTGTTGTACCCATAGCGGAAGGGGGTGCGCCGGGTGTCCAGCCAGGACCCTGAGGGATCGTACCAGGTTGAGTTCAAGTTGAAGTATGATTCCCTTCCAGAAGAGTAGATCATGTTTGAGTCGTAGGGGAACACCTGCAAAACACACAGTCACGTATGTCTGGACGTCCACCTCTTCTCTTTCCATTCAGTTTGCCATAAAGAAGGTTTAGTGAGCCAGGAACAGGTCAACCTTGCTTATCCTGAAAGCCTGGATCCAAAGACAGTTCTTGCAGCTGCCCAGTACTGATCACATCATGTCCAAACCCCCTTTCTGACCTTACCCTCACTTTTTCCCTCTCCAGGAACAGAAACAACCATAAAAGCATTGCAGAATTTAGTGGCATTGCTGTAGATCCCACACCCAAGTCTCTCAATAGCTTCTTTCTTCGCTTTGCCCATTGTCCTCTAGCCCTGGTGGTCTGAAACAGGGGGCAAGTGTGCCAGGTCTGTGACCCCCTGAATCCAGACACCCATCCAAAAATGAAGCCGGGATGTTTCTTACCCAATTCACAAGGGGAGGCAGATGCTGACCAGGGGAACAGATTGTGAGAAGCAAAGGGCTGGAGGCCTTTTATATAGTTCCAAGTCTCTCCCATTGTAAATGAAACACTCTGCAGGAACGAGGATTAAATGATTTATTGACAAAACACCTCCTCCATTTGGATGCTGTTCCCAGCACTTGGCATGCTCTGCTTGACTCGTGATTCTGATAAGCATCTCTTAATTATAATTATATATATTACACAACAGTTACCAAGTGGTGCACATAAAGGATTAATATCATGTCAACCACACATCAGCTATGTGAAGCAGGTAATAACGTACTTATTCACTGTCTCCAGAGGACCAGGGCACTGACTGGAGGCTGATGAGTGACCTGTGAGTCAGGAGTCATGATGTGGACAGTGCTAATGTCCTGGCCTTCCCCTTCTACTACCCATGAGGAGCATTTCCAGGTGCCTGAAGCACAGACAGGTGATTGGGAAGAGCCAATTCAGAGTCACCAAGAACAAATCGTGCTGATGGGTTTCAGTGATGAAGGCATTGGCTCTGCTGACAGTGGAGTGTGATGGATGGTGCTATCTCGGCTTTTGAAGGCTTTTGGCACAGTTTCACATAGCAACCTTGTTGTTAAGCTGGTGGAGGTGTGGACTGGATGGGTAAACTAAACAGTGGATGACTAGTGCTGTGTATCATCTTCATCAATGCTTTGGGTGGACTTGGCTAATCCAGGTGACGTCAAATTAGGGTGAGCAGCTGAAACTGCTGGACATGGCTTGGCTGGAAAAGTCCATGGACTAACTGGGATGGGGTGGCTGGCAAAAAGCACCTTGGAAGGAAAAATGGATCAAAGCTGATATGCTGTGAGGGTTATGCTGGCTCTTGGCCTGTGGGCTCTGATCAGCCCTTTGGACACCACACTGGGTCTGTGTTTGGGAGCTGGCTTCAGCAAGAAGAGGCTGGGGGGAAAATAGCCGATAAAGTAAGGAATTTCTGAGGCTAAAGTTCACACGTTAAGTGGTTTTATTTGTTTGGTTGAAATTAGAGAAAAATTAAATTATTGTGGTTTTCTGCACCAAGAAAACAAGAATGAATTTCTCTTTTCCTTCTGGTTTTCCTTGGTGGTTGCTAGTGGCTGTGGGGACACACTTGGGCAATACAAAGAGACACGGAAATATGTTTTAATGCACTAGTGAGAGGTTTTTCTGGCAAAGTGAGAGAGAAACAGCACGTTACCATTGTGCATTTGGGTGCTGTGGGGGAAGAGCCTGGCCTGCATCTTCCTGCATGGAGTGAAAAGGCATTCCTGGCATGCACAGACACACCTCACGTGCTGGAGCACACCCTTATTATCATGATTAACATTCGTATGATGGATGGCCTCCTGGTGCAGTGTTACTATCTAGTCAATGATGGCATGCATTAGAGAGCAAACAGTTTGTACCTAGATCTGGACCATAGTGAAGTCCATGAATTGGTTCTGTGGTGGGTAACCACAGCGGAGAGGATTTTACAGCACACAGATGGAGGTCAACGTGGTCAGACTGCTACAGCCAGAGCCGAAATCCTCGTGAGTAAACTCTGGCTTTGATTTTAAAGGTACAAGTTTCCTCATGAGAACTTTAATGACTTTTAGCATCTCATGGTAACGTTTGTAATATTTCTAGGGTTAAAAATAAAGGAACCAAGTGTCAGCTAAGGTTTTTCCACTTTATTCTTGAATATACAGAGGAGGAAATAAAATCTCAGGAGTCCTTAATGCTCCTGCCATCACAGTGTGTACTGTTTAACCAGTATAGTCCTGTTTTCAAAATCAGAACAGGTGAATCCATGTCAGGCTGTTTCCCCATCCTTCCTCAGGCTCTTTCCATTCCGATTCTCCATCCCCATGCTGCTCACCGTCTCAGAGGAAGGGAGAAAAGGCTGCTCCACCCTGAGGAAGAGCAAAGTGGGGTTGAATGATTCAAGTCTATTCCTTGGCATGGAGGACCCTGAGAATTTAAAGTGTCAGTGCTGGGGTCAAGCAGGGGACTGCGGACCCTGAATCCAGTGTGCAAAGAGCAGCAAGGAGCCATCAGCCACCGCTTTTGTGCTGAAAGCAGAGGTGAGAACATTGATGAGGCGAGGAGTGAAGCATCCTCCCCTCTGAGCATGTGCTGAGGAGGGGTCCCAGCACATCACTTCTTCTGCAGACAGGGTGGCAAGAGAGTGACCTTCTTTTGCTGGTGCTGGCTGGGATGCTGTGGCAGGGGCACAGCAGCCGGGCGGCAGTGCTGGACCGGTGGGCAGCAGCACGGGCTGCAGGGGCAGCGATGCTGCAGCGGCAGGGGATGCAGTATCACGGGGGGACGAGCATCCTCTACTGGGCACTGGTCCACCCTCCTCCGGGGCTTGCCGCAGCATCCCGGCTCCTCGCAGTGCAGTGGTGGACGGTACTGCTGCAGGGGCCGGCGATGGATCTTCACGGGTGGGGGGCAGATGGGCTGCACATGGCTCACCTCCACCCGCCGCCGGGGCTTGTTGCAGCTCTGCTGTGGTGGGCAGTAGCTCTGCGGTGGGCATGGCTCCAGGGGCTGGCAGCCCTGAGGCTCGCTCTGGCAGGACCCCTCAATGTCACGGCTGAGGCTGCCGGAGTCGTGGCAAGGGGGTAGGTTTGTGGTGCCCATAGGGCTTTCGTGGCAGCACCCTGTCCAGCCCTTCTCGCCACAGACCGAGCTGTCGTGGTACAAGTCCTGGTTGCTGTCTCCTTTCTGGTAGCGCATCTTGTGTTCAGCCAAGCCCCTGGGGATAAATAGCCTGGGAAAAAGCAACAAGCCCCACTGACTTCCTTTTGGTTTGCTGCTTCTATGAATAAAAATGAAGAATCCAAATCAGCTGAGAGAATCCAACTCACCCTGTGACCGGGGATAGATGGGCTGAGCAGAGAGTCTGAGTCCTGAGGACAGGGCTGAAAGCTTTTATATGCAGCCAAGCTCTCTTGGAAATGAGGCATGCCCTGGGAATTAATAGCTGAGCAGTGAGTGCCACTTCTGTATGGATATTTTTTCTGGCACTTGCTGTTGTATTAATCAGCAGCAATTAGCATCTCCCTTGATGGAAGCTGTCAGCTTAGCTCTTTGCATATACAGTGGCCATTATCTAATTAGTTCTCTCATTGGTCATGTTCAAATACGCTGTTACTAAGGTTAGTCAGGTGGGATCCTGGCATCAGGATACCTAGAATACCGTGATGTTGAGTGATGTGCCCAAAAGCAGTCTCTCTGGCAGTGGGAAAGCCACAAAAAGGCCCAGGAGTTCTGGTGTCCGGTCCCATGTGCAGGCACCCAGCAGCTGATGCTTTGAAACAAGGCTTTGCAGATAAGGGCAAGCTTGGACCTTATTTTTCCCAGAAGGTCTGTGATATGTGAATATGATGCTCATCACCTTCCAGAGCATAGAAAAACTGAAGAAATGGAGAGATGGTGAGGAAATTGAGGGTGACATCAGGACCATGTTGAAAGGCAGATATTCTTGGCCTGTGTGGGGTGCTCCATCAAGTGAGTGGGATCAACAACGAAAGCCCTTTTATGCTCTTTAAATCTGGATCAAGGGCCTTATGAAATACGCATTTCAGGCTTTGTCAAGCACCATATCCACCTCTCTGATTTCTGCTTGAACTCCTCTTCTGCGTAGCTTCTCCCCTTTGCATTTCTGTGGATGGTCAAGGCATTTTTTAAGTACCAGCCCCAGGGCTGTCAGTGCAAAAGGTATTTCCATGTGCACACGCTATGGTAGAGCCTCCGTAGGAGATGCTCAGGGCTTGGTCCAGTGGTGTTTGGGTTTGAATCACTGGGCAAAGCATGTGCAGAATTCAGGGTGTGACTCCAAGGCGCGTGCTTGGACTTTGCTGCCACAGAGGTTATTTATTCCTTAGCTACAGGAAAAGTGCCATTGCCTTGCAGGAAACCATGGGGCGTGCGTGGAAGGATGGAAAAGACCTTGGTATCTGTTCAGGCCCAACAGGGATTTTAGGTTTCTTACTGCAGTCCCAAGATTGTGCTGTTTGGGGATTTTTTTTTATGTTGGAAGAGGTGTTTTGGAGTCACTTCCCTTCCTGAGGATTTTACAAAGCAGGAAGTGCAAATATTTAAGTTCTTGTCTCTTAAAATTTGCCACATTTCAATAGTATCCCAGATGAAGTTAGGCAGTATTCCTGAATCCCTCAGGCTACACTTGTATCTCCACATCTTTCAATGAGTACCTCCCTGCACCATGCAGACCATGCTTGGTGTTATAGTTAATCATACAGAGAAGGTATCAAACCTTTTAAGAAGCTCATCAAATTCACCAATGGAAAGATTTCCATTAACAAAAGAGACCTTTAGCTCTGGCTTGAGGACCATACAGATGTTTCTATTGCAAACTGTGTATCTTTAAAAGTAGCATGGAGCTGCATGGCCAGGAGGATGCTCCTGTAGCTTAGGTAACGTATTGTCACTAGCAAGAACTATGACGAAAGACAGACCCAAGGATTTTACTATGTAAACTGGGGTGCTGTCATCATAACATGACAAATAGCTGAAAAATTCATTCTATTCAGGAACCAAGCAACTGCTAAAAGAGTCCCAGATCAAGAGTTAGAGTTTAAAAGACAAAGATAAATGAATAAACATGTACCAGGAGTTTGCAGTGTTATAACTTACACATTTTATTGTCTTTCATGACTAATTAGAGATTAAGCAAGAAAAAGGAACATGAAACATCAACAGCATTAAACATCCCACGCACCAATAGGAAAATGAACAGTAGGACTCGTGCTTACAAACAAAAATCACACTGATCAGTGGATAGCAACCTCAAAGCACATTTGCAAGTGTTCAGTGATTAAAGGCAGGAAAAGGAGAGATTATCTACAGTCTCTAAGCAAAGAAGGAAGGACGTTCAAGGCCATATCCATATCCATATCCAAATGAGCCAGGAGGGAAGCAGCAGCAGCAGAGCACTGCCTTCCCTTTGCCGAGTGGGTTTAGTTTCCACAGCAGCCACTGCTGCTACCGCAGCAGCCACTGTTGTTGCTCATGGTGTAGCAGCAGGCCTGCATGGGCATGCAGCAAGTGGTGGGGCAGCAGCACTGCATGGGCTGGCAGCACATTGGTCTCTTGCAGCACTTCGGGCTGCTGTAGCAGCACACGGTGTAGTTATTATTGCTACCGCAGCATCCGCAACCTCCGTTGGGCATGTTGTTGGTAGTCTTGTAGGCAAAGCTGGAAGGAACAGAGAGAATCTGTCTGTGACTGGGAGCAGGATATTTGGACCTACAGAATTCATTTGAAACTCAGGTTATGCTGAATTCAGAGATTCAATGAGCTGAAACCGAGTCTTGTCTTTTTGTTTGTAGTAAATCTTGCTCATAACTCCTGTCTTTTTTCTGCAATGCAGATGCCCACCTACTCATACCAGGGCATAGAATGATGGAATCATAGAATAGTTTGGGTTGGAAAGGGCCTTAAGGTCATCCAGTTCCAATCCCCCTGCCATGAGCGGGGACACCACACACTAAACTGTGTCACCCAAGACTCCATCCAACCTGGCCTTGAGCACTGCTAGGGACGGAGCATTCACAACTTCATTGGGCAACCTGTTCCAGTGCCTCACCACCCTCCCAGTGAAAAACTTCTCCCTTGTAATGTCTTAGCAAGAACCACACAAGTTCTACCTTATAGTATCTTAGCAAGAACCACAGCCGTGGTCCCCTGGCTGTGCATGGCCCTTCTTGTTCTCCCGTAACCTCTCCATCCCTCTAGCTCGTACCCATGTACAGAGTTCATAAAAGCCCAGATTCAAAGTCCCACCCCAGACACCCTGTCATATTTGGATACTGTTATAAGATATCAAAGCATTTTTCTTTTAGGAAAGGAAGGAAGATTTAGATGTTCTTACTTACCCTGCTGGAGAGTGAGGAGAGGTGAATGAAAGAGAAGATGAGCGAATGAAGCGAGCTGGGCCAGGAGACCTTTTATAGTCCTCGACACCTTCCTCCTGGAAGTGAGACAGCCATTGGACATTTGAACTTCCCTGTTTACAAACCCAAACCCATACTTTTTAGCTTTACGTGTCTCCTGGTATTTACTCTTTGCCTTATTATTTGTGATCACTACCTTTGTTTTGCCTCATAATTGTTTAGCCTGCAGATAATCAAAGGGCTGCTATGAATAGTAATGAATTTGTCTTCTCTGCAACCTTGCAAGGGAGCCAAAAATGTGCCTTCCTATCTGCTTGACAAATGCAGACAGTGACGGCTGAAGATGCTAAGGGACTTACTCAGCAGCAGCTTGATGCTGAATCAGTGGCAGAGCCGAAACTGAACCCCTGGGATGTGTCTTTCGGGCACGTAAGAGGCTGGTTCATCAGAATGGTGTTCGAAACAAATATTTGGCAGATTTCGTGAAAATGGGTATTTTCCATCCCAGTCACAGGATGCGCATGTGAGGAGGGAGAGAGAAGACCATGTGTTTGGGATGTGTTGGGAGTCATGCCGGCTCCAGGGTTGCAGTCACCTGCACGTGCCTGCGTGCAAGATCATCTGTCCATCCTGCATGCAAAGAGCATCTTTGTGATACCAAATCCATCTTTGCCCTTTGGCTTGCCTTAACTTTTGCAAACCCTTCCAACCTGGGGTGTTTAGGTTTGCATGGGGGCACCTCTGGCGCAGGAGCGTTCCAGTTCCTGCTCTGCTTTGCTGGGACTGCTTCCCTAAAAACGTGTTCTGGAATTCTGAATTGAATATTCGCTTCAGAATCCTTTGCATTTCAATTGAGAAAAGAAGGAGCAGCACTGCCTGTGCAAACAGCAATGCAAGGAACCACAGCTCTAGGACCGGGCCATTGCAAGTCAACGTGTCCCCCCTACAACCTCCCCTTATATCCAGCTGAAATCTCCTTGTGTGCTGGAGCCCTGGCATCCAGTGGCACCAGCCCTGCCCAGCTCCTCAGCAAGGAGCTGGAGGTTGTGCAGGACTCAGAGTGTTGGAGGTGGTAAAAGAAGGAGCCCAGCTTGGCCCAAAAGAGGGAGAGGAATGTGGAGGTGGAATAGATGTGACAAGCACAGAGAACTGGTTCTGACTGGGGTCATGGAGCTACGTGGGTGGTGGGGACTCAGAAGTGATGCAGGAAGAGAGCTAGTTGAGGTGGAACCATTTACTGGGAGGGAGAGAAAGAGGAAGGTCAAGGTAAGGCAGAGCTTTGGGCAGCTGAGCCAGGGTGGATGAATGCTTGTTTGATGCCAGCCACTGCCTGTGATGCACTTTGCTGTGGGGCTGGATGCTGGCAGGAACACCAAGGGTATTTGGGTGGAATTTTTTGCACGGCCTACAATTGCAGCTCTCATTTGAAGACCTTGATACATTATCCTGAGAGAAGCGCTGCCTAATGAGAGGATGGTGGAGCCTGCCTGGCAAGTTCCCTGTCTGCTGCCTGACATCCTCTGGGATCCCTGGGATGCTCCCATGGGGGGTTCTCCTAGATAAGCTGCTGTCAGCCCTGAGGACGTTAGGAGAGCCTTGTTTTGATTTCTGCACAGTGCAAGGGCGAGCAGATAGTGATTTTAGTGCTGCAGTAAATGCAGCCAGCTTCTTCCCAGGCTTTCCTGGAATGAGAGTAATTCCTTGAGTGAGATGCTGCAGAAGCAGCACACGTAATTGCAACTTCTCCAGACAGGGCAGAAGAACATGCATGGCATTTCCTTTCCTCAGAGGTGCCCTGTCAGGATGCATGCCTGCCCATGAGAACTGAACAGGTTACAAGGAATTAATGGAGCAGAATCAAAGGGACACACCTTCACTTGTGCCTCCAGAGGGGAATTTCTCATTGGGAAATCCTGAAACTGCAAGAAGAAGTGATGGTTCGGATGGGCATTTCCCACCCGTGATAGCTGTGTTCAGCCACTCGTGTAACCTTGGGGTTTGAATGGTCTTTGGGGAGTGGTCTGTGGATCTTAATGCAAAAAAGGGACTGAAGTGAGATGGAAACAAGTCAGTAAAAGGCATTAGGCACAGAATGAAGGCTGTGGTGCAGATCTTGCACACTGTTGTGGCACAACCCTTACTGACCCAGCCCCTCCTTGAAGACAATGGAGATTTCTCACCATTTCTCTAATGTCTGGTAACCCAGATATTTTAGCAGAGGCAAGACTTCCATCTCATAAATTTGTAAGGACTGTCTATAGGTTCAACCACCTATTTGAAATACATGGAACTTTTCTAGCTGGGATGTGTCGTGTCAAACTATTTCAGAAGGAATTCACATTCACAAGTTTATGTATTATGTTCTTCCTACTTCTTTGTAGTTTTACAGAGAGAGGAGAGATATTGTTCATAGAGATGTCGGACACTCAGCTTGTGTTAGAATAGACCCATGCAGAAACTCAGAACTGCATCCAGGGTGCACTGGTTTTCTTTGTGTAGGCAAACCCCCTTAGGTGGCATCTTTAGGACAGGAGCATAGGAGCACTGGGAAACAAAGCAAAGAAAAGGCGATGGGTGCAGTGCTGCACTCTGGATTCACCAGCTAGCAAACAGATAACCACCAAGGAACTTAGCAGGCTCATGAACTACAGGTTTTATTGGTTTTCAGACAGATTGAAACAAAACAGTGAGGAAAAGACTTAAACACCCCACACACCAAGAGGAAAACGAACAGTAGGACTCGTGCTTACAAACAAAAATCATACTGATAGCAACCTCAAAGCACATTTACATGGGTTTGGTGATTAAAGGCAGGAAAAGGAGAGGAGAGATCATCTACAGTTTCTAAGCAAAGGAGGAAGAATGTTCAAGGCCGTATCCATATCCAAATGAGCCAGGAGGGAAACATCAGCAGCAGAGCGTTGCCTGCCCATTGCCAAGTGGGTTTAGTTTCCACAGCAGCCACTGTTGTTGCTCACGGTGTAGCAGCAGGCCTGCATGGGCATGCAGCAAGTGGTGGGGCAGCAGCACTGCATGGGCTGGCAGCACATTGGTCTCTTGCAGCACTTCGGGCTGCTGTAGCAGCACACGGTGTAGTTATTACTTCCACCGCAGCATCCGCAACCTCCGTTGGGCATGTTGTTGGTAGTCTTGTAGGCAAAGCTGGAAAGAATAGAGAGAAGGTCTTTTTTACTGCCTGAATCTCCCTGTTTAGGCAGCTTAAAGCACCCTTATCCCAAAGCCCCTCCTGAAGTGCCTGCAGAAGTCCCTACTGTCCAGAATCCCATGTTAACCTATCCCTGAGATCTCCACATTTTTGCATGGACATCTGTGCATTTGGCATGTTGTCCAGCATTGATTCCATCAGAAAGGAGCTACCCAGCTGGATCCCCAAAATAGTCTCTCAAAACCAAACAGTACAGGAAATCCTGGATGGCTTCTTGCAGGAGCATGTGGAAATACAGTACAGTGCAAATGAAGAGACAAGTAGTAAGCTCTGACTTACCCTATTGACCAGTGAGGACAAGAGAGGAGGAGTCAAGACGAGATTATGAAGGCCACTGTGATGGGGAGCCTTTTATATGCTTCCAAGCTATCCCCCCCCAGAAATGAGGCATTCTTCGGCAATTCCAACTTCCCCATGTATCACCCAACCTATGCCACTCACATGTCTTCTGGTATTTAATCTTTACCTCTTTCTGCTTGCTCACCACTTCAATTCCTCACCGTAATTAGTCTCACATATGAACAAGAGTGGAAAGATTCTAATGAATTTGCATTAATGGGATCTGGAGGTAGCTCTAAGGAATTCCCATCCGCTTCCCAAGGAATGAGCCTGAGATGCAGGGACAATGCACACGAGGGAATCAGGTGCTGAAGCAGTGGGAGAACCATGCCTGGAACTTGGAAATGTCACCCCTGGTGTGTTCCCTCTGTGCTTGGCTGGGATTTTGGTGGACCAGTGGAAACCACTGGTCAATGTGAATCCTGTTTTCCTGCCTCTGTGTGGTTAAAGTTAAGACTGAAGGGTTTCTCCTTTCTCAGCCTTGTTCTTGGGTCTCCCTTCATGGTGCTTTTTATTTCTGCTAAGCCTTCCCATGAAAGGGATGGATTAAGTCTAAATTAAACAGCTTTCAAAGCAGAGTGCACGTCAGCTTTTGTCTGTGTTGCTTCCATATACTCCATATTCTGAGGTCATTTCTAAGGCCTGTGAGACTGAGACACCTTGTGTTTCATGGTATTCGTGATGATCACATATAAGTGTTTCACACTTACAACTAGATTCTCTGTCATTGTAGGCAAGTGTAAGGTTCCAGACTGGAAATTCAATCCTGAGTGCATTTCTCCATCACTTTTCCCTGTACCTTGGGAGCCCAGCTGAAATCTCTCAGGTGGTCTGAGTTTTTCAGCAATTACTTCTAGTTGTTTTAGCTGCAGCGAACCAAGGCTGCTCTGCATGCAAAGTTTGGCTGAACAATCAGGAGGGAATGATGAGATGGTTGGAGTCAAGGCAGATATTACAAGGCTTGGGAATGGGGGAAGGAACTGTGGCCATGTGCGGAGCCAGCATATCTCCGCATGAGAAGAAGGTGATGATGGAGTCTTCATGTGATGAGAGGGGGCACGAATATAAGATGAGAGTCCTAACATACTTGATGTTTATGGCAAATAGAGACTTCCATCCTGTTTAGCTGACTCTGAATGTGAGGCTGGAGTGGTGACATGACTCCTCACAGCTGGGACACGCAGCATCTTTCCAAGATGCGAACATGACCTCTTCTGACTCTCTGGAATTGTCCCTAGGGGAGCATTGTTTCGGTCACACCATATTAGCTGTATACTTGCCTGAAGGAAATAATGTCCTCTTTGTGTAAACCCTTAAACATGTCATCCATGGAATAAGTCATTAATTGCCTTTTAATCAGGTTTTATTGTCACCATATTGGCCAAGGTGATCCTTCTATTAGAATTATAGAATCATAGAATGGTTTGATTTGGACAATACCTTCAAAGCTCACCCAGTTCCTACCCGGAGCAGGGACACCTTCCACTAGACCAGGTTGCTCAGAGCCCTGCCCAACCTGACCTTGAATGTTTCCGTGGTTGAGGCATCTACCAACTCTCTGAGCAACCTGTTCCAGTGTTTCACCACCCTAGGAGTAAAACATCCTTCTATCTAATCTGAATCTACCCTCCTTCAGTTTCAAACCATCACCACTTTGACATGCCATGCCAAGATGTCTTTGTAAAATCCCATGGTGGTTCCATGCATTTGAGAGCTTTGTAAATGGGGATGAAACCACCACAGCAGCTTTTCCAGCATATGATTTCCGTAACAGAATGCATTTCTGGTATAATATGGAGTAGGATCTCCTTCTGCCAGTGGAATTTACCTATTAATAAAAAACTCCTAAAGACCTGAGTTTATGGAAGAGTCTAACATGGGAGAGAAGGCTATTCTAATGCAGACTTTATGTATGCTCTGAAGATCTGGTTGAGGGAAGCAATCAAGACAGTGCTCAAGGCATTTTCCTGAGCCATGCAATTCAGAGCTGAGTCCTGAATTTTAATAGTAAAGGAAGTCCCAGCCAGGTACAAAAGGTCTCGTTGACTCATGTGTGTGCTATTTTAGGAATGAAGCTTTTAAGTTTTATGCTAAAACCTGGGTGTCGTTCCAACTGCTTGGAATCCAGGAATGCTGCTTATGAAAGTCTCTGTTCACATAAAAATAATTAAACAACATAAAGTGTTTTCTGAAATCTATTAGTTTGAAAATGGAAGTGGAAGAAGATGGTGCCTGCTCTTCAGTGAGTAGTGAGTTCCTCTCAGTACCTAGTGAAATACCTGTTGTACATCATGAGTTTCTTATACATCTCATGGAGTGGTGCGTCTTCAGGTGGTGGGGTTCTGCAAGCTTCATTCCAACTGTGAACTTTGCGTTTTTATTTACCTTAACCATTAAGTTCTATGGTAAAAATTGAGCTGAGGTAGATGGTCGGTAGGTGGAAGGAGGGATCATCACTAATGATGACCCAGTTTATGCGCACAGCAGTGCTGGACAGCTCTTTGTTTCCTAAATGTTCTGCTGTGCCATGGGAGCAGGTCTGTAGCCAGTAGGAACCTGGCTGAAGACACAGGAACAGCAGCAGAACGAGGACATATTCTGGGCAAAGTGATGTAAAAACCACCAAAGCAAGATTTTGTGTTTTGCTCAATGCTAACTTTTATTGTCTACAAATCAAGAGAGGGAATGAAGAATGATAACATTAACAGCAAAGATAGCCCAAGTCCCATACACCAAGAAAAGAATTAACAGCCCCACTAATATCTAAGAGCTTTTTTGCTTTGCACGATGAGTGACGTATTCAAGTGCATTGCAGATGTTCAATAATGAAAAGGCAGAAAGAAGGCAGCTCAAGTTTGAAAACAAGAAGAAAATCACAAGGTGTTTACTCCATCGTCATGTGAACCAGGAGCAAATGAGCAGGTTTTCATCTCCTTGTGCCTGTTCTTTTTGTGTGCCAGAGATGGGAGCCGGCAGAGCTGCTTTTACTTCCCAGAGTTAGATCAGCGAAGCCTCTTGATTGTGGTACAGCACTGCTGGATGGGAATGCCATACTTCCTCAGGGGATAGCAGCATGGCACAGGGCTGCAATTCAGCACAATGGGCTTCTTCACGGTGTAGGAGCAGCAAGATAGACACGCAGCAGGGCAGCAAGGGCGGCAGGTACAGCAGCAGGGTACCTGGCCACAGCAACAGCAGGTCTTCTGGCACACCTTGGTATCACAGACGGACTGTTGGCATGGGTCACAGCAGACAGACTGCTGGCATGGGTCACAGCAGGTAGACTGCTGGCACGGGTCACAGCAGACAGACTGCTGGCATGGGTCACAGCAGGTAGACTGCTGGCATGGGTCACAGCAGGTAGACTGCTGGCATGGGTCACAGCAGGGCTTCTGGCATGGGTCACAGCAAACAGACTGCTGGCATGGGTCACAGCAGGTAGACTGCTGGCATGGGTCACAGCAGACAGACTGCTGGCATGGGTCACAACAGGGCTTCTGGCATGGGTCACAGCAAACAGACTGCTGGCATGGGTCACAACAGGGCTTCTGGCATGGGTCACAGCAGACAGACTGCTGGCATGGGTCACAGCAGGGCTTCTGGCATGGGTCACAGCAAACAGACTGCTGGCATGGGTCACAGCAAACAGACTGCTGGCATGGGTCACAACAGGGCTTCTGGCATGGGTCACAGCAGGGCTTCTGGCATGGGTCACAGCAGACAGACTGCTGGCATGGGTCACAACAGGGCTTCTGGCATGGGTCACAGCAGACAGACTGCTGGCATGGGTCACAGCAGGGTTTCTGGCATGGGTCACAGCAAACAGACTGCTGGCATGGGTCACAACAGGGCTTCTGGCATGGGTCACAGCAGGGCTTCTGGCATGGGTCACAGCAGACAGACTGCTGGCATGGGTCACAGCAGGGCTTCTGGCATGGGTCACAGCAAACAGACTGCTGGCATGGGTCACAGCAGGGCTTCTGGCATGGGTCACAGCAAACAGACTGCTGGCATGGGTCACAGCAGGGCTTCTGGCATGGGTCACAGCAAACAGACTGCTGGCATGGGTCACAGCAGGGCTTCTGGCATGGGTCACAGCAGGACTTCTGGCATGGGTCGCAGCAGACAGACTGCTGGCACGGGTCACAGCAGGTAGACTGCTGGCATGGGTCACAGCAGACGGTCTTCCGGCATGGGTCACAGCAGATGGTCTTCTGGCATGGGTCACAGCAGACTGTCTTCTGGCATGGGTCGCAGCAGACGGTCTTCTGGCATGGGTCGCAGGAGCAGGACTGCTGGCATGGGCTGCAACAGATGGTCTTCTGGCATGGCTGGCAGCAGCACACAGCCTTGCTCTTCACGACGGAGCAGCATCCGCATCTGCAACAACGCATGTTGTTTGTAGAGTGGTCAAGGCTGGGAGGAGCGAGGACCTGAAACACAGAGTACTTTCAGATACAACTTCTTCCCAAGTATATAGAGGTGTGTTTTGTTTTGGCGTTCAAATGCTGCTAAGTCCAATGGTAGTAGCCACATCATACCCTGCTCCCAACTTATTTGCTTTGACTTCCATCCCAAGAAGCTTATTTTCCACTTTGCTCTTTCTACCAACTGTCTTTTGCAATAAGCAATAGACCAACAGGCTTGGAAAGCCTGCATTTCAGAGAGAGCTTTAGCTCACAGAATCATAGAATAGTTTGGTTTGGAAGGGACCTTTAAAGGTCCTTTAGTCCAACAACCCACAAAGATCAGAATCAAAGACACATTTCCATTCATTGCTTGACCAAAGCCAAATGAGAACCATTGCCATCAAAGAACACCGCTAATGGGTAATGCTTACCGTGCTAACTGAGTGGTGCAGTTGAGTGAGGAGCAAAGGGATGGGGAGACCTTTTATTTAGCTCCAAATTGTCCTTCCGGAAATGAGGTACCCCACAGCAATTCATGATTTATGTGTTAAGCCTATACTTATTTGTTGAATGGGCCTTCATCTATTTAGTCTTTGCCTCATTATTTCTGACCAGCCCATCCATTCTGAGTTATTATCCATTTGTTCTGTAAATTTTTTACAGTTTTTTAATGTCAAGTTAAATGGCAGTGTCAATTGCAGATTGACATCTTGTGTGATGCTTGTGAACTGCATAAGAGGCATGTTTCTGCTCATTTTGCATATGGTAATGCGGTTACATTGAGATGCTAGGTGGCTTGTTCAGAGCTAGCGAGTCCTCAATTAACATAAAATCCATAATTAAGATTGAGGAGCAGTCAGTTCCATGGATGTGCAGAGGCTTTCTGGACGTCAGGCACTTCTCAATATGTTTTTTTTCTATTAAAACAGAATTCCAGAAAGTGTAATTCCATGCCCTCATGGTTTGCTTTTGGACGGAGAAATGCTAAAGCCCAATGTCTGTCTTTGGAGTCTCTGCTCATCAGAAGGGCATATATGTGACAGGAAGCTCTTGACATAGAATCATAGAATGGCTTGGGTTGGAAAGGACCTGAAGATCATCCAGTTCCAGCCCCCTGCCATGGGCAGGGATACCTCACACTAGAGCAGGTTGCCCAAGCCCCTGTGTCCAACCTGGCCTTGAACACTGCCAGGGATGGGGCAGCCACAGCTTCTCTGGGCACCCTGCACCAGCGCCTCAGCACCCTCACAGGGAAGAGCTTCTTCCTTACATCTAACATCATAACCCTTTGTGCCTCATCCCATCCATGCATGGGAAAATGCATGCCCTTGGCCTTTCCAATATCAGAAATATTAGGTGCAAAGGACTGTGCCAATTTATCATGGAAGTTTGGAATAGAATCAGGGTTAAATTGGTGTCTGTGTTTTCCCAGTTCCTTTGGGATATCTTTAAATAAAAGCAAAATGCAGAACTTTTCTGGCAGTTTTACATCCTGTTTATGCTCAGCACAACTTCATTAGCAAAATTCCTATTCCTTTTTTTTCCTTTCCAATTGTATTGTGCCCCCGAGCCATGAAAGATCCACCTACTCCTGTTACGTTTGGGATAACTCTAGGCTCAGACCTCAATCGCCCATTGGCAGTCATTAGTGCTGATGTTAATGATCACACTGCAATTATTCATTAATGAAGCTGATACTTAGTTTGCGTGAAAGCCTGAAGGCCTCACGTGATGCCCTGAGCACCTTTAGGATTTCCAATTAAACTATGTCTTTACCAAAATACACCTGTCTCCGGTCAGAAGGGACTCATGGGACCCCAGCCCATGACTGACGTGACCAAATGTCTTGGGTTTGAGATCACCCAAAAAGGGAGGGATGCTCCTGCTGCTGTGGGGTTGTGCATCTGCGGGAGCAGAGCACCAAAGGACCCTTGGGACTATCTCTTACAACATGCTGTCTCACAGAGATATCTTGATTTCTGCTGAGGTGAAGGAGAGAAGATTCTGTCTTTATGCGGAAACACAGTGGGATCCATGTCGCAGATCCTGAGGGCAAGATAGGTCATTGTAACCCTTCCATCGTCTACTGGTGACATAAAGCACCTGTTTCCACTCAGTCTCTGTTGGGTAGCTACTGTTCCTATTTGACTACATCCCAACTTTGAGATTCATAGAAACCACCCAGGCTTGCTTTGAGGAATTAAAAAGACCATGAGGTCACCACCACTCCAGGCAAGCTCTTTCCAAGGTCAATATTGCTGTCCACTAAAACACAGGCTTTGTTTCCTACTGAGTTTGCCTTCGTGCTAATGACTGGGTTAGACTGGGTCACTGCCACCCATTATAATCTAATTAGTGATAGAGACTTACATGGGCTGAGTACCTGCTTCTCAGCTAACAATAACAATAAAGGAGGCTAATGGCAAGCTGGGAGGTGGTTTTTGATCTTGCAGAGAAACGCCAGGAGGCTCTGGTATTAGGAACATGGAGGATCAGGAGCAGGGAGGTAAAGTAAGAGCTATTGGTCAAAGTTAGGCAGTTTTCTGTGTGCTGTTGTAGGGATCTGGTGCAGTGATTCACCCAGTGCCTCTCTGAATCAGAGCCCCCTTGCTGCTGCTACAGCTGATCAGAGATGCCTGAAGCCGTTTGAGGTGGATCCATAGACAGCTAAGGTTTTCCAAGAGAAAAGGTTCAAATTTGATCCCAAACAAGATCCCAATTGAATTTTACATTGAGTGAATGAACTTAGCAGGCTCTGTAAGATGCCCAGAGTAACACTGCTCTGTTTGTTTGGATTTGAAAACTACGGATGCAGTGAAGCAATCCTTGCTGTGAAGCAGTTAAGGCAAATTCTTCCTCATTAATCCTTAGGGGTTTGCTCATGGTTTATCCTGGTTGTGGAAATCCACTGTTACATTATTTAACAAGTAGTCAGCAGAGCAGAAATGTTCCTCTAAGCCATCTAGAGTGTTAGGCATAGAGGATTTCTTCTCTTGCTAAATGTCTATGGGCTCTGATTTGAAAGAAAGTATTCTAATGAGGTAAAACATTTATAAAATCTTTGGTCCTTAATGTCCCAACCTTGCCAGGGTTGACAAATACTTGGAATCACAGAATCATAGAATAGTTAGGGTTGGAAAGGACCTTAAGATCATTAAGAATGGAATAGAGTAGAAATGAAACCAGCTTTGTTCTTGTTTCCCTGTGATCTTCAAGTTAACGGGAACAGCAGAAAGAGCAATGAGTTCAGAAGCCTTTTGTGGGATTTGGAAAAGGAGGAGGAAACAGTGTGTTGTGATTAGTCAGAGAATAGACTTGGAGGCTTGGGTAGCAAGGGAAAGTGAACTTGAAGACAAAATCATGCCTATGTACAAAAACCCCTTTCTGACACAATACCTGACCGGAGAGTGAAGAATGAGTAAGGAAAAGAGTTTTTAATGCAGCTGCCATGGGTTGCATGAAAAATGAGCCATCTCTTAGCAATGGCAGCAACTTGAATGGAGGTGAGTAACTAATTGCTCTCTGCATCCCGTTTGCAACTTTTCCTTTTTAGCTGTTCCTCTATAATGACAGTTTTCTCCTTAACCTATAAATACCTAATTCCAATTACTTATATACCAAGTGGTCATTTACAGGGTGCTTGCAGCTCAGCCAACTCATTTCCCACGCCTGCCCTCGGATGGATGAATCACGCTGGAGAAACCTGTCATTTTACACTGTAGAAATAGTTTAATTGTTCCAAACCCTGCAGGATTTGCTTTGTTTTGTTTCCAAACATAGCAGCAGCTTTTAAAGATCACCTCTGCAGTGAAAACATGAAGGTGCAGGCCAGGCCCCAAGCTCTTAACTCTGAAAACCCCTTTGCTGAGCTCAATGCAAAGATTGGGTTTCACCAGCAATTAACACAACGTGTTTCTCCTAGCCCTCTGCATGTGTTGCAGCACTCCTGGCATCGCTGGTGGTGCTGCGGGCGTTTTCCTTCACTTTCATGTTTTCTTGGCATTCCTCCTTCTCTAGCTATTTTCACCAGTGATTAAAGCATGGCTCCAAAACCACAAGACAAAACCCGATGCCGCCAGATAGGCAGATACGGCGGAGCAGTGACTAAAACCATCCAGAACTGTTAGGTAGGCTTGATATATAATTTTTATTGTCTTGCTGGAGATAGAAGCAGCAAAGCAAGAAAGAAACTATTCCCAGTGGACACTGGTCTTTGCTTTGGCAGAAAGATTCAAAGATCATTAAACTGAGAGACTTATCCTAATACCATGCTACCCTCCAGCCCTTTTAAAGGTGTTTGCTTGCAGAGGAGCAAGGGCTGGCAAGTAATGAGCAAGGAGATGAGCTTGAGGTTTTGGGTGAGATCCAGTGCTGGGGTTGAATCCTGCTGTTAGTACTTGGGGCATTTTGGTGGCAGGTCACAGATGTTCTTGGTGTACTGGGGGCAGTAGCGCTGCACAGGGGGGCAATAACGCTGCACGGGGGGGCAATAACGCTGCACGGGGGGGCAATAACGCTGCACGGGGGGGCAATAGGACTGCACAGGGGTGTAGCAGGGTGTCACGTAGGTGAACTTCTGCACAGGCTGCCTCTGGATGGTGTAATGGCAGGAGGATCCTGAGCTGTGGCAGCCGGAGCTGGATCCATGGCAGCCAGAGCTGGATCCATGGCAGGAGGACTCATAGTCATGGCAGGACCCGCGGGAGCACATCTTCCTGGAGTATTGGCAAAGCTGTCAAGAGCAAGAGATCCATGTGGTGAGAGGAGCCCCAGATTTACTTCTTCTATTCCCTCCCTAGGAACTAGAATTATCTTAAGGTCTTTTCAACAAGGTTTTCCTACCAAAACCATGATTCAAACTCATGATTCTTGAGATCCCCAGTGAACTTCTCTTTCTTTTTGCCTACCTAATCCAGACTGAATCATAGACTCATAGAATAATTAGGGTTGGAAAGAACCTTAAGATCATCCAATTCCAGCCCCCCTGCCATGGGCAGGGACACCTCACACTAAACCATGTCACCCAAGGCTCTGTCCAACCTGGCCTTGAATACCGCCAGGGATGGAGCATTCACAACTTCCCTGGGCAACCCATTCCAGTGCCTCACCACCCTAACAGTAAAGAATTTCTTTCTTATATCCAATCTAAACTTCCCCTGTTTAAGTTTTAACCTGTTACCCCTTGTCCTATCACTACAGTCCCTATACTTCAGATACTGGAAAGGTGCTATGAGATCTCCACGCAGCCTTCTCTTCTCCAAGCTGAAGGTACCCTCAGTCCTGACTAATCTGGAGGGCTTGCTCTGGCAACTGCTGTGTGAAGCTAAATCCCTTCAAACCAACACAGTAAACTCCCAGGTCTCATCACCCTTGTGAACCAGAATGGAGCTCGTGTTGCCTGAGGATCCCTTTGCGTGCCTTTGCTGCACCTTCCCTGGTGATCCCATCCCTCCATCCATGATACCTGCCTCAGAGCACCGCAAAGGTGCCAGGCATTTAGCTAAGTCCCAACTCCCAAGCTCCACAGAAACCTTTAGTGGAGCATCAACCAAGATAGTAAAATCGGTCTTACCCTCGTCAGCTACAAGGAGAAGCGTCTGGAAGCAAAGTTGAGTGACTGAGGAGGACTGCATCCAGTGATCTTTTATAGGGCTCCAAAAGGTTATCTCGGATGTGAGACACCTCTTTGTAATGGCGATTTAATTACTTCCACACTCAATCCCGGCAACGTTTGCACTACCCTATTTTTAGCCTTTCCTCTTTGACGCACCGTATATCATCCGATATGCAATTCCTAATGGATTTTTCCATAAAGATTTTGGAAGGCATCTCCTTGCCGTTTCCTGGAGATTAACACTAATCTCATAGGTGTTAATTAGCTTGTGAATGGGCCACTGGGATTGCATCAGTAACTGAAGGTCTTTATATCTCAGAAATGCTGACTCCTGGGGTAGGGCCTACCGTTCTGTGCGGGTGACAGCTCAGGATTGTAATTTATATGTTGTTGAATGCCAAGAGGAAATGGGATTACGAGCACCACAACTCATGGGTATGGCATGATGTTGGGAAGTCTGGCGTGACCCCTTCGTTTCCCCGGTACAGCAAAAAAAATCAAGTATTTGTGATCCTTCGTATGTTCTTTGACCTGGCTGGTCTCATCAGATTGTTCCACGTGTATCAAAGGTTATTTAGTACTTCAGATCAGAGAAAAATGCCTCCTCTTTGCAGGGCACGAGGATGGTAAATTTTCCTGTTCCTTGGATTTTCTTTCCCTTCGTTAATATGATAGACTTTTTCACCTGACCTCACCTGCAGAAGTGTCTGGAAAGCGAAAGATTTGGAGAAATGGAACATTTGAGCAAAATACTAGGTTCTGTCACTGTCACTAGTGGTGAAATTATGAGCATTAAAGATGGATTTATAATCCAGTTTGACCTGGCCTTTGAAGCATGAGAAAATGAAGCTCATAACTCATCAACTTTGGAAAATGTTACCCATTAGAGTAATTTGCTAACTGCTAAAGAGAAGCGTTCTCTAAAGTACTGGTGTCCTACAACTTTTCTTCAGGCTAGAGGTGACATAATTGCTTGTGGTGAGTTTTGTGTAGCAAGGTAGGATTGCACAAATTCCTCAGGGACATTTTGTGACTCAGTTGTGTGTCCAAAACCCTGTCAGCGAAGCTGTTGCTTGTCTGACACTTCTCCTTTCCTCTGTGCTTTGGCCTCCAGCATCACACCAATGCTCCTCAGAAATCTTTCTACCTCCTCAACAGCCTTCCGAAACCTGGGTTATACCCACTTGAAAACTGTTTCTGAATCAAATTCAGATCTTGCTCAGGAAAACAGCATCTCTAAAGAGTTCTCATCCATTGCTTGCGATTCTTTTAGGGGAGTACGTAAGGGAAGCCCAATCTACAGTAATTAAGTATCAGTTTCAGGGTAATGTGGTGGTTGATACTTGCTCAGTTACATTCAGCATTGTTTGGTTTATGAGCTCTCCTCAATTGAGCTGTTCAGATCTGTGTCTTACATGAGGTGGATTTTCTCCTGACATTTCTCTGCTCCATATATACCAAGAGTATATAGGTATATATATATATATATATATATATGAGTATATACTACTTAGAAACAGCACTGGAATATAAAAAAGAAGTTTGTGACTTCTGTTTTCAGAGGTTCAGAAGTAATAAGAGATTTGAAAACCTTTGTATGCCCAAATTCTGAAGTTGAGCTTGGAGTTGCATATATTGAGTAAGAATATGAACAACTGTGAACTGCTTATTCCTCTTTCATTTAATGTGTCCAAAACAAAGGAATTTGCATTGAATTGGCTTTGTTGTTGTTGTTTTCAAACTGATGGGACAAAACTGTGTAGACCAACTCATTGGCTGGTGTAAGCAGGGGAAGGTTTGCTCTGTTCAGCTCTTTTTAGGTCCATTTCATTTTTGGTAGTTAAGAACTTTTCCCCCTTCTGATGTGTCTGTTTTCTTCCTGAGTGAACATGGGAATTGTTGGCCACCAACTATTGGGGCATTTTGAGAATAGGAAGAAATTGGACTAAAGAACCAGAAAACAAATTAAAAAGCCTAAAGAAAAAAAAAAAGGAATAAAGAAACTGAAGCACAATACAGGTCTCATGAATTGTAAGATTTATTTCCCACACCCAGATGAGTACTGGAACAGAAGTGCATAGCACAGAAAGATTCCCAACAGTAATTATGCCCTGAATAATTAGAAAGGACATTTCCTGAATAATTAGAAAGAATGACACCATGAATGATAATTAGGGGAACACTTCATCCAGACCAGTGGTGAGGCACATGACAGAGACCCAGGGATTTCAGTAAGGATGAGATGATCCACGGCCACAGCATCCAAGGGAGGAGTGAGCTGGTGGGTCCAGGTGCCAGAGCTGGATCCTGCTGTTAGTACTTGGGGCATTTCGGTGGCAGGTCACAGATGTTCTTGGTGTACTGGGGGCAGAAGGGAGCCGGGGGGTAGTAACGCTGCACAGGGGGGCAATAACGCTGCACAGGGGGGCAATAGGACTGCACAGGGGTGTAGCAGGGTGTCACGTAGGTGAACTTCTGCACAGGCTGCCTCTGGATGGTGTAATGGCAGGAGGATCCTGAGCTGTGGCAGCCGGAGCTGGATCCATGGCAGCCAGAGCTGGATCCATGGCAGGAGGACTCATAGTTGTGGCAGGTCCCACGGGAGCACATCTTCCCGGAGTATTGGCAAAGCTGTAAGGAAGAAAAAGAGACCATAAAACTGATACAGCTGCCCCACTGTAACTTTCTTCTTTTTCCTTGGCTCTTTACCCATAGAAATTTTGTTTTCCTCTGTTTTGTAATGTATGGGATATCTTGACTCTAAAATTATCTTGGCTTGTCTTTTGGAGATGCTCTATGGTGGTCCATCTCTGATGGGAATTTCTGTACCAAGAAGCTGCTGTTGGCTTTTTAAGTTGAATTTTACTTCTAAAATCACACTGACTTGTCTCAGATCTCTCTCCCTCCATCTAGTCTGGGAATTAAATCCTTGCTAGGTCCCAAAGGTTGTCTTTGCAGATCTGGGCCTTCAAGTACTCCTGTTTTCCTGTCATCCCATCTGCTGTAAGAAAACCATGGGCACCCTTTGTGTAACTTACACATACAGCCACCAAAACTAAGAAATTTCTAAGACAAAGGCAAGATCTAAATACAGAATTAGTCAGCTAGAATTCCTCTGTGAGCTCCTGCTCCTCGGAGTAGAAGAATCAATATAAGCCAACTTACCCTTTCTTGGAGCAAGCAAGAAGAGCACTGGGAGCTGCTGCTGAATGAAGGAGGAACAGAGGATGTTGAACTTTTATATCTTCCAAGGGGCTGTCTGAGAAATTATGCATCTCTTGGCAATGCTGACAATTAAGTTGTCACATTCATATTTATCTCCTGTGTCTAGTTTTTTAGCGCTTCCGATTTGACACAGTCAGGAAGAACAATTATGACTTTTTTCTTAACATGTTAATAGGCAATGAATTTCCCAATCTGCTTTATAAGGGAATTTTGAAGGCAGTTGCATATTTACGTATGAAAAATGAACCTAACCCTAGAGTTATTAAGTGATTTGTTGTTGGGCAACCGGTATTGCATCAACATTCAATTCACAAGTGTTGACTCCTAACCCGCATGCTACCCCTTGGTCCACATGGCAGACTCACATTTTGATTGATATGTGCTTTTTGTGACACAAGGGACTGTAATTATCAGCCACGACTCACATGGACTCTACTTAGAGAGAAGTCCTGTTGACTAGCTCAAGCACACCTAACACCTCAACACCGGAGATGACGCTAGAAGGATGTCCCCAGTTCCATTTCTTCCGTTTCATTTCTGAGCCCATCAACCATCAACTCTCTTCCCCTTCTGCCACAATATTATCCTGTTTACATTCCTCCTAGAAGGGGATTTCAAATCCTAAGCAGGAAGGATTTGTGCTGGTAAGTTATCACCTGTTCGCATCCTGTTTCCAGATCCTAAATTGCTTCAGGCTCCTGTCTTACTTAAGCAGTTTTGTAATTTTTCTTCATTACAGTGTTTCATTATTTACCACCAAGTTTCTCCCACAATGGCCCAAGACTTGACTTCAAGACAGTGAAATGGGTAATTGTTCTTTTCCTGTGACTTTTCCTTATGTGATACTCTTTGGGAGCATCCCATAGGTCAGTCTTGCTGCAACCAGAACAAGGGGGGGCCTAAATGTTGCTAACCAAGTTCAGAAGGGAGCAGCTACCCTTCTTGAGATGGTCTTCATATCTTTCAGGGTTTATTTTCATGTCACTTTTTTGGGGGGGAGCAAATTAACTGCTACTCTGCCAACAGTTTTGTATTAAAATTCAGTTTTGTATTCAAATTCTTAATGATGCTAATTCATTATGAATTTGAAAATACATCCTGGAAAAGCATAGTTTCATATTCTGGTCGAGGTTCTTTCTTTTTCAAGGCCAAGACTGAGCAAAACCCCAGTGATTTTAAAGTCTTCTAAAGCCCTTGTTTAGGAAAATCTCACCTACAGTCTTCTGAAAAGCACTGAGAGTTATAAGTAATGAAAGAATGGTTCATCTAGGTTGATAAAGTGGCATTTTTGGGGAAGTCTCTTGTGTCATTTTTCCATCATGCAGGTTGCACCTATCCCTTTTGCAGATACTCAGAGTTAATGATGGAAGCTGAAGCTTGTTGTCAAGCTCTTTGTGAAACCGATGCAGAGAAACAGGCCCTGGCGGAAGAAAGCGAGCAATCCTGTTCTAGAATAGATGTCTCAGCTAGATGGGTTGGTTGTCAGCTGAGTAGATGATAAGGATAGTCTTAGGTTATCAAAAGTAGTGAGAGATTTAGCATTTATTTTTAACAGCGCGGGATTTTCATTGAGAACGCTAATTTGAAGTTCAGGGAAGGAAGGGGAGGGATAGAGAAGAATTTGAGGCACCTATTTGCATTTATTAGACACCTTAAAATGTTTGTAATCCTGAGTCAGAGTGACAAATGAAGTATGAGGAGCTGCTGAAGTAGGGAACTGGGAAGGACATTCCTAGGCTTCACAGGGTACAGATTGGCTCATTGTGTTCTTGTCCATAAATGCGTTCATCTGCTGCAAAATTGCATCTGGAATGATGGGCTTTCATTCACTTAGAAAATTTGGGATGTGTGCATTTTGTGATAAGTTGGAGAAGAAAAGAATGAGAAGTCAGAGGTAAAGATAATTCTTGAGTAAAGAGAATAAAATAATCATAAAATAATTTTTTTTCCTTGGAAATGAAATTTTATTGTCTCATAATGTTTTAGAGGTTGACATATCATGTGTAAGCCACCACCAGCAGAAATCAGTCCCAGTCTTTTGGGAAAGAGCATAGAACAGATCTGATTTATGTTTTGAAGGAAATTCTAATCACAGATGAGGTGATCAAGGATTCACACAGATCAAAATATGAGAAAAGAGAACCAGGGATTCAAGCTTTAGGCATCAAGAGCATCCAAGGGAAGAGTGAGCCGGTGGGTCCAATGCCGGGGCCGGATCTTGCTGTTAGAACTTGGGGCATTTTGGTGGCAGGTCACAGATGTTCTTGGTTAACTGGGAGCAGAAGGGGGCCGGAGGGCAGTAGCGCTGCATGGGGGGGAAATAGGGCTGCACAGGGGGGCAATAGGACTGCACAGGGGTGTAGCAGGGTGTCACGTAGGTGAACTTCTGCACAGGCTGCCTCTGGATGGTGTAATGGCAGGAGGATCCTGTGTCATGGCAGGAGGAGTGGGATTCATGGCAGGAGGTTTCATGGCTGTGGCAGGCCCTGCGGGAGCACATCTTTCCAGAGTATTGGCAAAGCTGGAAGGAAGAGAGAATTAGTCACGCTGGTGCGGTGGCCCCAGTCTGTATAAGCATACCTGCATTCTCTAATTTGCTCTGGATTGCCCCATTTTCTTACTAATTCCTAATTCTTCAGGGATAAGAAAGTGATTTCAATGCTGATTAGGTATTTATAATGATGTATATTATGTGCGGATTTACATCCCCCACTAAGACCATGAGCTTTTACAGCTGCAATTTGCTTTGCAGAGGAAAACTACTCAAAACATCGATTTCCCATAAGCAGCCTCAGGACCTTCAGTGTCTTCTACTCAAAAGCTTCAAAGCCACTTTTCCATAAAGTCCTCTCTCTGTATTTTCCAGTTTTTCTGTTATTTTGGTTCATCTTGAGCATCATCCTGCTCACCCTATATCCCAGTTGTTGTTTGAGTGAATAGAACAGCTTCTGTGAGTAACAAGAGCTTGGTCTCTGGCATGACCGAAGTCAAGACATGTGGAATATCATACTCCAACTCTACTAAAGCTTGTACAAAAGTATTTGGTTTCATAAAGAAACTCAAGAGAAACAGAAAAATTGGACTTACCCCTTCAGCAACAGGAATGAATGTGTTTAGGAGCAAAGAAGCGAATGAAGGAAACTGGGATGAGAAACCTTTTATATTCTTCCAAAGGTTTATCTGGGACATGAGGCATCTCTTGGCAAGTGTAACCTAATTACATATCCCAACCCATTTCTATCCCCTGTATTCAGCTTCCCACATTTTCCCTTTGATGCACTGTACTTTTAGCATTGTAATTGTCCCATAGGATATTAATAGCACTCTAATTCCTTTGCCTCCCTATGAAAGATATTGGAAGGTATTTCACACAAAGTGACGCCAATACTAAAGAAACTACTGGATCCGGTCACGGGCAGCAAGTATCAAGTGGAAGAGATGTTTGTAATTCAGTAGAACCATTTCCTCAAGCAGTGCCAGGATGTCACATGGACTGAGAGGTAAACGTGATCACACCTCCATGTGAAAGAAAAATCCTTGCTAATGTTAACACATGTGGATTATGTTTAAGGCAGGAATACTTCAGTTGAATTCCCTAATGGCACAGGATATTGTAATGAGAGATCCAGCATTATCCCATCGATGTCTTCACTAATAATTTCAACCTGTCTGCATGGTGTGCCCTATCAAAGATTTCTATTATTCTTGTGTTGACCTGTCATAACATAAGAAGGACATGGAACTGTTGGAGTAAGTCCAGAGGTGGCCACAAGGACCATCAGGGGCTGGAGCATCTCCCATACAAAGACAGGCTGAGAATACTGGGGCTGGGCAGCCTGGAGAAGAGAAGCTATGTGGAGACCTCAGATCAGCTTCTAGTGTCTGAATGGTGCTACAAGGATGCTGGAGAGGGACTCTTTATTGGGACTGTAGTGACAGGACAAGGGGTGATGAGTTCAAACTGAAACAGGGGAAGTTCAGGTTAAATGTAAGGAAGTGTGAGGGTGATGAGGCTCTGGCAGAGGCTGCCCAGAGAAGTGATAAATGCTCCATCCCTGGCAGTGTTCAAGGCCAGGCTGGATGGGGCATGGAGCAACCTGGTCTAGTGTGAGGTATCCCTGCCCATGTCAGGGGGTTGGAACTAGATGAATGTAAGGTTCTTTCTAACTCAAGCCATTCTATGACACTGGCTGGTCATATTTGTTATGGAAAAATGCATTGGACAAGGCTCTAGCTCGAGAAAATATAAACCAAGCTGTGTAATCTGGTAGAGGTAGATGCTTCTGAGCCTGGATTTTCCTGTGAATCATAGATGAACACTGGTCTTCCTCTCCGTGCCTATGTACAGGTCATGCCCATCTAACCCAACAATTACTCTTTCTTGTCCCATAAAAGGGAAGAATGTGTCAACACCAGGATGGCATCGTGGATTAGACTTCAGGCACAACTGATTTTGGGTGATGCTCTCCTGACTCACTGGGATCCCTGAAACAGGTCCATTCACCTCCGTGTTTCAGTATCGCAATGTACAGAATGAACCCATAAATATCTTGCTGTAAAGTTTTATTTTGGCTGTGGTTAGGCAACACCGGTAGAAACCTTTGATCTCGTATGGAGTAAATCTGTTGTCATATAAAAGAGAGAAGATAGTAAAAATACAAAAGTACATCAGATGTCGATATTGGCAACTAAAGGCACAAACAAACCTGGCTGTGGTCAGGGGAGAGCAAAGACCCAATTCTCTAGGAGCGCATCACTGCTGAAGCCTCCAGCTTTATAAAGTTCCCCTGTTTCGGGCCATTCCCTTCAGTTTGACTTCTCCTGTTGCTCTCCTGTTCTTGACTGAGGTATGTGATTTGACTGATCATCCAGGGCATTTATGAAAGCTTATCGGTAGACTATAGCTCTGTGTTTACCCACTTGGCTTGGCTCTGCCTAAAACTGCTTGTTTATTGTGCATAGTGCAAGAAAGAGATACTTTATATGGAGTATTTCTGATATTTCATTGATAAACAAGACAATAGAAATTAGGTTTTTGGAATAAATATCAAACTTACAGGAAAAACATGATAGTATCTTATATGTCATTCAGAAGATATGTTATAGACAATGATAAAATTGGCGGGGGTGGGTGGAAAAAGGCCAAAGTTTCTACAGGTAAGTCCTCTATTTTTGGTTGGCCCTGCTTATCTTGAACTGCATAGCATCACTATGAAGTGACCATAAAATCATAGAATGGTTTGGGTTGGAAAGGACCCTAAGATCATCTAGTTCCAGCCCCCCAGAATTGCTAAATATAAAAAAATTGCATTAAAAAATACAAAATAATTGCATAAAAGATATTGTCTTGCTTTCACCACAGAGCTACCTTTCCTTTTGGTGATTCCGCCACACAAAATGGCATGCTCTTCTGGGAGAGAATCCTTCTTCAACTTGAACTCAACCTGGTATGACCCAGCAGGCTCCTGGCTGGACACTCGGCGCACACCTCTCCTCTATGCCTACGGCTGTGGCTGTGCCCATGGCAGAGACTTGTGCCTGGGTGGACACGACTACCGGCACTACGGCTACTACCGCTCGGTCTGCTCCGAGCCAGCACCGTGCCAGGGAAATGGGTGTTCTCACTGTGCTGGGGAGCTGGTGAGCAACTGTGAGGAGTGTGGAGCATGCCATAGCTATGGGGTGTGCTCGGAGGAGTGTTGTGGGGGATGCTGTGATTAATAGGAGATCAGGGTGTGAGGGACCTTGGCATGGTCTTGGACTCTCACACATTGCTGTATTCAGCCACAATGCTGTGTAGGAGCCCATCACTTGTTTAGGGCTGAGAAAGGTGCTTAGCACATGAAGTCCTTTTGCTTCTCTTTTCTCATGTTTCCTTGGGTTTATCATGCTTTTTGTGGTTTTCTCTCCCACTCTTCCCCTGCTGACTTGACAGAGAATATCTCCTCTGTCTTCATGGCAGGGGGAAGGGGAGGGATAATTTCCTGCTGAATTTATGCAATCTGCTTTCCTGCTTCACTTCCCAGATGTGTGTGCTGAGATAAAACTCCAGCTCACAGGTTTGCTGTCTCTCTTCCTCTGGCTCTTTCTAAATCTCTCCTTAAATGAATGACACAACCTGAAGTGCTTCAACCTGGCCAAGAGCGTAGGTGAAAACTTGGACTGCTTAGAAAGAATTAAGATAGGAGATTTTATCTCCCCTTCCCCTAAACATTCTCAGTCAGACTCAAAGCCAGCCTGGAGCCTTGTGTCTGGCTTGGTTTCAACCTCCCATTTGGCACAGGATGGGTTTGGCCCTGGCAGAGGGGTACCTGGGTGTCTGGAGGGACAGGGACTGTCGATGGCATCACACAACAACTTCATGCACAATCACTCTGACCCTGATGCTCTTTCCTTGCACCTGCAATCATGTACCTTGCATATAGGAATGATGCTCCTCGTTATTTTAATTAACAGTAATAATAAAACAAATGTTAATAATAAGTTTCTCATTCCTTTCAAAGATTCAGTGCAAACCCTTTGCTAATTAAATATCTAGCACATTACACACAATACTGCTCTCAAACCACAGAGGCATGAATTCCTGCTGCAATCTGCTTTCCTGCTGGTGGACATTGGAGGAGAACCTGTGAATGAATCTAGTGCAATGTAAAATACATCGGCTGATTTTTATGGCCATCTGCCTATTTGATATTCTTTTTTTTTCTACATCTTCAAGGGAAACTTGGAAATTTTATAGTTTCTGCTGAGAAAATTTAGCTTAAACCTTGGTAGGAACTGGGAACATATTTTTGTTTCTCAGTCTTTCTCTTGTTTTCCAGGTGTGTTGTTTATAGGGCTAGAGTTCATAGTGGGAGTCAATGCTGCAGTGCATGGTCTGACTAAAACCCACTTTTATTTCGCATCAGCCAGTATTTCATCTAGGCAATTTGGACTTCTTGGGATTTTTAGGGAAGGTAGGGTTACCTATCTCACCCCATAGTTTCTGTTTAGAACAGGTCAGAAGCAAGATTAAGTATGATGTAGTCCTTCCTCTACTTATATCCTGTTGTTTATGGTGATCAGACCCTTAGAGATGGAGTCTGCTTCTTGCTCATCGGCCACGAATGAAGCTGAATCTTTGCTTTTGGCTCCTTCAGAATGTGCCTGTGAGGTTCTGAGGCTCAAGGCTGGTTGTTGCAGAGCCAAGCGCTTGGATTGGTGAGAGATCCTGATCTTTACCTTCAACCCAGACAGCTTTTGCAAACCCAGCATCTGGATTTGTCTGGCAGATGCACAAGGTGTGGGGACTGGAGAGCTGAGCTTAGGAACCCTGCTGCCATTGAAGTGCAAAGCAGCTCCCATCAATGAAGGTGAGCTTGGAATGATGCTAAAGATAAGAAGAGTAAAAATACCAAGACACCAGCATATTTTGTGAGCTTTAAGTTTTAATATCACATCTTTGCTACTGGAGACAGAAGCAGGAAATCAATGGGTTGAAACTCTCGCGTGTGCGAGGGCAGTTCATGTTTCTGTCATGCTAATGCCACTTTGCCTTATCAGGAGTGGGGAGAGGTAATACGTGCTGGAGGGAAGGGGCAGGACCTGCCCAAGCTCAGGGCTGCATCTTGCACGGGGAGAGGGGAGAAGTGCAGCCCCCATCGAAACTCCTTGTCCCTTCACTTCTGCTGCTGCGGGGGCCACTGCACCGGCTGCTTGATCTGTTGTTGCTCCAGGCAGGGAGCAGGAGCCACCGGGACCTGCCCGGGCACGGTGACCACAGGGCCCTGGGGAGGGAGGACCACGACGGGTGTCACATCCTGCACGGCGCTCACTTCGTGGCAGACGACCTCCTCGGAGCCGTGGCAAGACCTCTCGCGGTCGTGGCAGGAGGAACCTCCGCTGTGGCAGGAGCTCTCGGTGTTGTGGCAGCCTCTGTCTCCACGGGAGCACATGGTTCGATTGGGGTGGTCAACCCTAGGGAGGAGAGACCATTGTCAGTAAGTGTGTGAAGGGCAGCGTGTTTGCCTCCCTCTGCTTTGGCTTTTCCTTGGTGTGTTTTTGAGCCTGCTGGGGCTCGTCAGGATCTGCCCGTCCCATTGCCCCAGCTTAGAGTTTTGTTCTCACAGTGCTGGACCACCCCACACCATCTCAAAGCCTCCATGACCCCCTCAGCATCCCTGATCTCCATCTCTCCCAGGCTCCATGAGCCATTTCCCTGCTCTCTTTTGCTGCATCCCATAAGCATTGGTGCAAGACCCCCTGGGATTATCTCAGGCTGTGTAACGGAGGAGCAAATGAGCTGTGGGCTGACAGTTTATGCTGCACTGACAAGAGGCATATTGGCAAGGGTCTGAAAAACTCACAGCCTAAAGGGGCCCTGGCACAGGCAGTGAATTTGTAGCCAGGACTGGTAGTATCAGAGCCTTGGCAAAATGCACTTGCAAAGCCGTTTGCTCAAAATGAAAATACTCCTCTGCCTTCTTCCCTTCTTGTGTCCTCTGCTCTCTCTGTGCCCTATGGACCCAATTTCCTGAGTTATGAGCATCTAAACCATCTTCTGAGGAGAGCTGAGATTTCAAGGAGGCAGAAGGCATTCAGATGCAGGTAGGTGAGCTGAAGGCTGTTCATGCTGCTCCTTCCTCTCATTGCTTAAATCTGCCTTCTGAGTTCTTTCTTAAGGTTCTTCAATGACAGCTTAATGTTTTCAGCTCCTGAAGATTTCCATTTTCCAAAGGAGCTTAATAAAGCAGGCAGGCTCGGAAGTGCAATTAAAGTTCCTAGTTTAAACCCGAAGTTTCTTATGAAAGATTACCCTTCTGTCTCCCATTCATTCCCAAATTCCATCCATAGAATCATAAAATGGTTTGGCTTGGAAAGGACCTTAAAACCTTTCCTTTCTTATTTCCAGTTTGTCTTTTGAGCCCTGAAGTAATGCAAATATATCTATGTGCGATAAGAACAATACATTTTGCATAATAAATAGGCAATCTTGAGACCAATTTTGATGGCACAAAATTGCCCCAGCAAGAATTTGGCTCCCAATAATCCCAGCACCTGCGGACAGATCCGTCTGTTTAAGAACATAACTCTGCTCAGCTCAGCAAGTTATCATAGGAAGGAAACGTTAGCAGTGGAATAGCAACTCACCTTGGCTGTGAAGGCTCTGCAGAAGGAGAAGAGCGGAGTGAATGAGTTGCTCTCCCATCCGAGAACTTTTATACAGTTCCTAACTCCCTTCCTGAAAATGCAATAAACCCCTGGGGAAAAATGACCAACGTATTTACAAAACAGCCCCGCCTCTAATTATGCCCCATCTTCAAAAGCTTATTCAACCTGGTTTCTTTGATTGACTTGTCATACAGTAGATTGTCTTCCTTGTGTTACACAGCTTTAATTGCAACCCTGCCCCGTGCAGGTTGTAATGCTCGAAGAGTGAAAACCGTGTGGGTGGTTTGACTGTCTCACTGTCATGCCAAGATGAGTTTGAGGTTGCAAAATGGGTGGCAAAGGTGGTGCTTTTTTGGGTTTCTATCCTCCTGAAGCCTCTTGCCCAAAGTCTGGAAGGGAGGAGAGGTCACGATGACCGGTCACCTCTAAGTGCTCTTGGCAGGATTGGGTCTTGCACAGTGGACAAGAGGCAGCACTTTCAGGTCCTTGCCATAGAAACTGGTGAGTTTTTAGGAAGTCCTCATCACATGTGGATGCTGGAGCGGGAATCTTCATCAGGGAGTGTAGTGATAGGACAAGGAATGGTGGGTTCAAACTTAAACAGGGGAAGTTCAGATTAGGTATAAAGAAGTTCCTCCCTGTGAGGGTGGTGAGATGCTGGCACAGGGTGCCCAGAGAAGATGCCATCCCTGTCAGTGTTCAAGGCCAGGTTGGACAGGGCTTGGAGCAACCTGCTTTAGTGTGACGTCCCTGCCCATGGCAGGGGTTGGAACTGGATGAGCTTTAAAGTCCCTTCCAACCCAAATTCCATGGCTCTGATTCTTTGATGTCCTCTGAAAGCATCTTTAAAGTTGTCTTCACCCTCTAAGACATCTGCAGGTGCCAGAAGCTTAGCCAAGGGTCCCCTCTTCATCTCTGCTCTCTGTGTCATTGCCCAGAGCAATAAAAGCAGGATAATGAAGCCTGTGGCGACTGTGGCTGGCTCCAAGAGCTACAACTGGAAAGTGACCTGGCAAGGCCAGGTAGCGGTACAGGCCACTTTTGGATGTCTTGACTTATACCTATGAATACCCCCAAAATGTGGTGCAGTTTCTCTACCTGTGTCACCTACTTCATGTCAGATTTTACAGCCATTTCACTGATACTGACAGTTACCCCTGATTTTCATTGCTGCCATTTTTCCCTAGCCAACACTAAAAAGCCTTGACCACAATTGCTCTTTTAAAATGCCTGGTTTTCTGCTGTTTTAGCTGGTTTTTCATTTGCCTGGCTCTGAAGCAGCCATTGCCTGTGATGGGAAATATGTGCCTACAGAACCCTCTTGAGCAAACCTTGCACCCATGAGTAAGCTGTGAGTAAAGCACTAGCTCAGAGACCACGTACCTAGCTGACCACACATCTCAAGCTCGCCCAGCTCTTCCCTAGGGCAGGATGGGTGCATTCTGGGTGCAGAGCAGCAGTCTGGCCCTGGTGAAATCAGCTGTGCAACCATGGCTTTGCAACAGCCCCGGTTTCACCTTTTTCCTCCCATTAGTGACTTGAGTGTGCAATTTTTGCCCTCTGTTTTCACTCCTTTTGCACCTGACTCCCTCTGCAAGCATGGGAGTCAAGGTTTTGTTGGGCAGAGACTGACCGAACATCTGAAGCAGAGGGGTGGCTCCCACTTGCTATCTCCAAACAATTTCTTTAGCTTCTATCCAGAGGCACCAGTTCTGACTTTCATCAAGAAGCCAGATTCATGTTTACCATTCAACCTGCCTGTTTACTAACAGCCAAAGCAGAGGGGGCTCTGGCTTTTGCAAGCACCAACATGCTTGTGGGCAAGAGTCCTGCGTTATCACAGTTCGTCAGCCACGAAGAACGATGTTGCACAACAAGGGAGGAGGAAATCTTCAGGTACAAATGCGCATGTGTATCCTGTGTATAAAATCCAGCCTCTGCCTGCTCTCACCCTCATGCTGGAGATGAGCTATAGCTGCCCTAATGTGCAGAAGAAGGCAGTGGGATGCAGCCCCAGCTCCTTGTGTTCAAGCTCTGGGTGCAAGAGCATCTTCCTTCTCCCTGGGTCTATTATACTATCACAGAACCCCAAACTGGTTTGAGTGGGAAGGAACTTTAAAGCTCATCCAGTTCCAATCCCCTGCCATAGGCAGGGACACCTTCCACGAGAGCAGGTGGCTTCAAGCCCTGTCCAACCTGGCCTTGAACACTGCCAGGGATGGGGCAGCCACAGCTTCTCTGGCCACCCTATGCCAGGGCCTCACCACCCTTACATCATCGAGCCCAGTCAACATCTAAGCTTGTGGAATGCTTTTTGATACAGGCCTCAAAAAGCCAGCCAGATGGGACAGGGAATAAGGAATGTACTTCTAGTGTTTTCTATTTCTGGGATGTTTTTTTGTCAGTTAGTCAAATAAACAAGAAGTTTTTGGCTACTCCAGACTAATCAATGTTCTGGAAGTCTCTTGGAAGTTGTTTGAGTTCCTTCACTACCTTTGGTACTATCAGATAAAGTAGGGAAAATAACAGGAATCAATAATGAAGTGGTAGATTTTAGACGTACAAGTGGATGCAAATAAATGATATCACAGACTAATTTTAGAATAGAATTTAATATAGCCGGTGACAAAACCTTGTGTAATGTTCCCCGTGCCACAGGCTTACAACATTTTACAGCGTGAATGATACCCATTGTGGCACCAAACACGCGGCTGGAGCTCAGAGGATTTTGGTTTTTATAAGCTGTGGTGTTTTACAAACATCAGAGCAAAGCTTTCTGGGGTTTTATTGAGCTGAAAGGGCCAAAATCTCTTTTGCAGGTGGGTGAAAGGTATTGTACAATGTAATTTTGTGCTCTTTAGTGTTCCTTTGAAATGGGCACAGATCTATGGGTGAGTCTTTCCCCTTCATTACCAATATTTGGAGGAGTCAAAACACCCTAGGGAACAGTCCTGGAACCAAAATGTTTGGCAAATACCACATAACAACCAGCACTGGATGTTCAAGCCTCCCCCGTGTGTCCCATCAGCACAGAGGAGCCATCTTCTGCCTGTGCCTAATTTAGGGCCTGATCCTATCAAATGAAGCAGGTTAATGCGAAGAAGCGAACGAGCTTGTTCCAGTTGCCTCATCTGGTGCAAGCAGAAGGTTTACGTGCTCTTGGCTTACGACATCGCCTGCAATCTCCCTGGGCCAGGAGCCTGGTGTGTAATTTTTTCCAAGTAAACAACTCTGCACTCCCAAGGTCACGGTGTAAATAATAATCAGTTGGAAATCACCTGGGTATTTTGCATATCTCCTTACTGTAGCTTGTAGAGTCTGGCCATGGAGAGGGTCTCAGCAGGGCACAGCATTTCCATTTGATGGGGACAGCATGGGGGAAGCTCTGAGTTCATCAACAGCAAAGCTAAGAGCCTTCTCTTGCTGTTGAACATGGTTTAATTCTATTAAAATGAATATTATTTGAGTATGGTTGTAAAATACATATCAAAAATGTTTGAGGGTAAAGCTTGTGAAGTGGACTCACTGAGTACCTGGATTTTGAGTAGAGCCAGAAATGAAAGGATTCATTCAGATGCTAGTCCCACAGACTATGAAGTTTTATTTTCCAACCCACAAGCAAAAGAAGATGGAAAGAAGAATCTTTCCCTGTCACCAAAGCACAAATCACTTTTCCCAGCAGTGCTTGCAGCAATGTTTCTAGCACAGCCCAAAGTGAGGAATGCAGAGCTCCCTGACTGTAATGACATGGTTGGGTTTGTGCTTTGTGGCACATCCAGGGCACTTTTGCTTGAGCAGTGGTGGCTGCTGGGTCCGTCACTTCTTCTTGCTCTGGGGCCAGTGGTTGCTCTGCTTGATCTGCTGGGTCTCGATGTTGGGAACCACCACGGGGCATTTCTGCTGCACGGCCTGGGAGGACCCAGCACCTCCAGAGCTGAGCTCTGGGCCTGAGTATCCCCCCGTGCTATAGCCCGATCCCCCACTATAGTGCCCTGATCCACCACCTGCCCCTGGGATGCATCTCGGTGATGCATCGTGTCCGTATCCACAACCTTCTCCCGCAGTGATGCCCATTCTCTCGCTGTGGCAGCCAGATCCTCCACCTGAGCTGCCAGTGATGCTCCTGCATGAGTCCTCACTGCCATACCCTATTCCTCGCCCAGCACCATAGACAGGGACTGTCCCCCCTCCAACTCCCCAGCCAGCCCCCCCACTGTCCCCACTGGATATTACAACAGATCCATCACTGCTACATCTGTACCCCCCTGATACACTGTGGGTGGATGATGTTGGCATGGGCTCGAAGGATGAAGCTCCCCAGCTGTACATGACCGAGCCTTCCCCACCACAGAAGAAGGAGCCATGTCCCTGGATGTTTGGGAAGCCGTGGTGCGAGGAGATTTCATTGCTGTAGCCCCTGTTCCGCCGGCCGCATCTCATTCTCCCTCGGAGATAGTGATAAATCTGAAACAGGAAACAGTCATACCCCAAATCTGGACCATTTTGATTCAATTTTTGTACCATTTTCAGGTGGTGTGGTCAGAAAAGCGTGTATGTGGGTGAGTGTGGGACAAAATTGGGTTCTACCTAGCTGTTCTTCAAATGCAAGAGTGTTTGATTCTTACTTGCAGAGATTCTCTTTTTCTCCAGGGTGTATTTTTAGAGAAATCAAAATATGAAATATATTCCTGTAATATGTGACAACTACCATGGTTTTCCCCACTCATCTTCATGAGCTGCAAAAACAGCGAGGATGAGCCTTGCTTCTGTTTTTAAAACATGGCAAGAATGGTGGATCCAAATATCCATGCAAGATGACATCTCTGGCTGTTTTATTGCCATCATTGCAAATCATCCCCAGAAGTCTATTACATAAGGTAATCGGTACATAGAAGCATGTAACCATTGTGAAACACAACACAGGCTTGCTGTTTTATATCAAGAATGTGCCCTGCATGTTGCAAACACCTTCAAAACTATAAAGACAAAGCAGTCACCACATGCTGGTCCAACTACAGGCTCAGCTGAGTTTTCAGCCTCTTTCAGCCCCATTACCTGGCTTCACCTTGCTTCCCACGGATCTGATCCACACCAAAGCCAGAAACCATACAGATCCTGAGACCCTCTCTATGGATTGCCATGCAGCATGGATACTGCTGCAAGCACGTGTCAAGATATCACGTGAAGCTATCTCCTTTGAGTATGAAATAAGAAAGACCCATAAAAGAGCAGACTTACCCTTCTCAGCCATTGGAAACACATTTAGAAGCTAAAAGTCGACTGAATGAGGAACTTTAACAGACAGGAGCTCTTATATGGCATTTAGCATATATGGGAAGTGAGACACACTAAGGAATGGCAAGGATTTATTTACCAAACACTGATTTCAGTGTTTGCTTTGACTCATGACATCTGATCAATATCTTTCCTTCATACTGCTCGTTGAGTTGCATGAGGCAGTAATTGCTACTTCTGCTTAATGATCCTATTCCTGTGCTCCTGCCCTGTGCTATGGAGGACCGCTTTGAGGTGATGATGCTGGGGGAGACCAGGGGAAGTGGGTGAGAGGGTGAGTGTAGGGAAATGCTGAGCAAAAGTGTGGGGCAGAGGGTGGTGGTGGCCAGGTCCTACTCAGTGAAGGGCATGGAGGCTGGTTCAGCAGTGATAGCAGTGCTCGGGGATTGCTTAAGATAGTGATGTGTGGGTACCCATGGGAGGGGAAGACAAATGCTCAGAAGGCATCTGGTGGTACAACACAGCACATGGATGCCTCCAGCATCTCACTGGTGGCTCCAGTGGGAGATTTTCCAAGGAAGACATTTACATTCAAACCAGAAGCTCATCAGAATTTTGCAAGGGTGTTAGAGATACTCTGAGAAACCTTAGAGGCCCTGGGGAGAACTGTGGAGGTATGGATGTCCTAACACTTACATCTACTGTGACTGGGTTAGTCTAATGAGGGATTACGCCTCCAAATGCATTCCTTCCTCATTTTTGTATTCTATGTCCTTCCTCTAGCTTGGAAACAGCAACAAGCACCAGGGAAACTGTTCTGGAGGGCTGCATGGGACTTGTGCAGTGGCCATGCTGGTAGTGCTGCCTTGTATGATGTCCTCACTGCAGCCTGTTGTGCTCCAGCTTGAGCCCACAGCATGGCTTTTGGGCTGGATTACGTTTTTCCAGCTCTGCTGTGGGGACAGTGAGTCCCAGCATTGGTAAAAGGTCATGTCTAGGCCACATCTGGCAGGCAGAAAGCCGTGCATGGACGTGGTGGTGCTGCCCTTGGCATTTCAAGGCAGATTTCAAAAGCTCGGGCGAGGAGGGATTGATGGCCTGGAGACATGATTTGCAGTGTGTTGAGCTGCCTGAGGGACTTGCTGCTGGTTCTATTTCCTTCTGCCTGGCCTAGGGCTGATTTGCCTGACTCAGTGTGTTGAGACTTGCCCTCTGGGTAGAGATGTTCTGAGGTTTGCAAAGCTCAAGGGAAGGAGAATATGGCAGGGACATGGACATTGGCTTGGTGTTATTAACCACCCCCATGCAGCAAGAGCTGCTGTTGAGGGTCAGCCCTGATCCCTGCTTTTCAGGACTGAGCCTCCTGGGCTTGGTCATGTCTCCCAGCAGCACCTCATTGCTCCACAGACATGGTCATTGCATGCTGGTACCTCAGAGGACATGGAGCCATGAGCTGGGATGGAGCTTCACAGTCCCCAGGCACCAAAAGGATGTCGGATGCTGTGGTTGTTCCATGTTCTAGGCTGTGCTGTTGCACTGTCATGGAGAAGTGGGGAAAATGAAGGGCTATAAAGTGGGTGGCTTTAGAGCTGCACCACCAGCAATACACTATTGAAGTCAGCATGTTCGTTACAGAGAGGAGTAAAATGCCATCTCTAGCTTCCAAGAACATAAGAAAAAAGAAACTTTTTGCCAAAGACACTTAAGATATTATTACATTTATTAGATATAAAATATGCTCCTTGGAAAAGCAGCAGAACCATATCAAAAGCATTTTAACAGCACCAGGCTGTTAACCCTGGACTTCACAGCACAGAGATGCACCATCAAGGGAAGGGGAGAGCACATGGAAAGGAGCAGGCAAACAGCCAGGTCCGGAGGTACAAAGGTGACATGGCAGAGGCAGGGCTGCTCTTGCTGACTGCCAAGGCTGCCTTTGGCTGTTACTTGTGGTATCTGGGGAGCCAGTGGCAGGACTGCTTGGTTTGATGGGACTGGATGTGGGGGACGACAATAGGGCATTTCTGCTGGGAGGACTGATAGGACCCTCCGCTGCCCCCTCCAGAGCTGATGATGATTGTCTGGCCTGAGGAGCCACCACTGTATCCTCCGCTGCAGCATCCAGATGAGCCTCCTCCACCACCTGAGCTGATGATGATCTGGCCAGATCCCCCACTGGATCCACCGCTGTAACCTCCTCCTATACCATAGCTTGAGGAGCCCCCACTGCAGCCTCCAGAGTATCCTCCACTGCTTCCACCTCCAATGATGCTCTTTGATCCTGAATACCCACCACTGGATCCTCCACTGCAGCCTCCAGAGTACCCTCCACTGCTTCCACCTCCAATGATGCTCTTTGATCCTGAATACCCACCACTGGATCCTCCACTACAGCCTCCAGAGTACCCTCCACTACCTCCACCTCCAATGATGCTCTTTGATCCTGAATACCCACCACTGGATCCTCCACTACAGCCTCCAGAGTATCCTCCACTGCTTCCACCTCCAATGATGCTCTTTGATCCTGAATACCCACCACTGGATCCTCCACTGCAGCCTCCAGAGTACCCTCCACTACCTCCACCTCCAATGATGCTCTTTGATCCTGAATACCCACCACTGGATCCTCCACTGCAGCCTCCAGAGTATCCTCCACTGCTTCCACCTCCAATGATGCTCTTTGATCCTGAATACCCACCACTGGATCCTCCACTACAGCCTCCAGAGTATCCTCCACTGCTTCCACCTCCAATGATGCTCTTTGATCCTGAATACCCACCACTGGATCCTCCACTACAGCCTCCAGAGTATCCTCCACTGCTTCCACCTCCAATGATGCTCTTTGATCCTGAATACCCACCACTGGATCCCCCACTGCAGCATCCTCCTCCACCACCTGAACTAACAATGATCTTCTGGCCAGATCCCCCACAGGATCCACCACCGTAGCCTCCTCCCATGCCATAGCTTGAGGAGCTTCCACTGCAGCAGGATCCACCTCCTCCACCCCCAGAGCTGACGATGATCTTGCCACCGCCGTAGCTGCCTGAGCCCCCACAGTAGGAGGAGCCCCCGCTGTGGCAACCACTGGATTGATAGGACATTCCATGGCAGCCTCCGGAGCTCTGTCTGGAGCACATCTTTGAGCAGGGACCCTGCAAGAAACAGTGCTGTCAGAAAGGAGCACCTTGGAGATGCTGCTGAACCTTCATAGCAAACCAGAGATGGAGCAGTAACCAGGAAATGCCCCATCTTCCCCTTCTTCTGCAGTCCTATGAGACTGGCAGCTCCATAAACTCCCTCACCCTTGTTAGGCAGCAGGGAAGACCTCAAATGAAAAGCACCCATGGCCTGGTCTGCAGATCACAACAGGTATGGAAATACTCTTCATGCAGGGAGACTGAGAGCACTTCTAGAGATCTGCACATGTGCTCTGACATGTTGAGAGCCAGCAGTCTAAAAGGTTTAGTCCCACTCTAGATCCTTCTGGATGTCCAGACTGCTAAAACTCACAGCAGCTGAAAATTCAACCCTTAGAATGCTAGCTACAACTCCCTTTTGCAGGGAGTCCAGTCCAGTTGGCACACCAAATTGGTCTGCCATGAACCCCATCCAGTGTTGAGCCAGGATGGTTCCCTCATTCAAAGCATGCTCAAAGACCAACTGGTGGAGCAGCCTCTTTGCATCGGGATCAAAAGTTTTCCATATCAATGGGCTTACCTTGAGTGCAAATGGAAATGTGTGCAAGGCTCCGTTGCAGGTGAATGAAGAGCCTTGGGATAGGTGAGCTTTTATATCAATACATTAAGCTCTTAAGGGAAGTGAGACACCCTATGGAATGCTGATAGATTTATTTATGAGCCTGGCTTTAGATACCTCCTTCTTTGACTCACTTGAAGCATATAGGTGCTGACGAAGGAGATGTATCAATCATGTTCTTCATCGCTGTTGATAATTCTACTCAATGATTCATTTTCAGGAGTCTAGCTCCGAAACTTAGGGTCAAACATCTTCTGGGGGTCCCCTTTGGTGGCTCCCCAATGCATTGCTGCGAGGCTGTAGCTTTTTGGGTACTCAGTAGGGTGGAGACAAAGCAGATGCTGAGGGATGGAGGCTGAAGTGAGTTAGGCTTGGAGTGTGATGGAAGGAGAAAGGTAAAGGATGCTCCAGAGTAGGGTCCCAGGGAATTCTGGGGGAAAGAGGGTTTCTTCAAAAACTGGAAAGATGGGGAGCTAGGTGGGGAGCAGGCCTGTGTCCAGTCCCTTAGGAAAGGCAACTGTGTGGTCAACAGGCCAGAGCTACAACCTGTAATGGGCAGTGCACTGCTTTGGAGCACTTCAGCCCAAATCCATTTCAGAGGGCCCCATGAGGGTTGCAAAGACGTGGTGGCCACTTCCCTTCACCATTTTGGGTCCCCAGGGTGAATTCTGCTGTTGGATTGAGCAGAGGTTATCCGTGTTCAGCCCCAGCTTCCTGGAGTCCCAATCACCCCTTTCTTTGCAAAGGTGCATTTGAAGGCCATCAAGACCCTACCCTTGAACTCTAGAACATTCAACATCTCTTCTGTCTCAGCAAGACCTATTTTCTGAGGGTCCTGCTTCATGCCTGGGGCTGGGGAGGTATCTAGGTCTTTTGCTTGCTGGAGAATGACAGTTTGTGAGAGTTATTGCAGTGCTGGCTGCTGTATTTGCAGCAGCTTCACCCTGTCACTGCGTCACGCGTGCTTAAAGGTTGACAATAGCATCCACCCTCAATGGAGACTGAGTAGAGGAAAGAATAATTGGGGGGTTTTAGTCAAGCGGATGCATGACAGCAGCAGCAGACAGCCCAGCCCTGTCACAATGGAAATGATGGTGAGCATGGATGCAACTCCATTGGTACGGGGACGGGACCATCAACACCAGGAACATGGGTTCAAGGGGCTTCCTTCATTTTGCTTTGGACTCCCTCCAGTGGCCTTAGCTCCACTCTCATCACCAATGGGAAATTGAAGGTCTCAGTGCAACTCTGGCTCTAACCTGTGAAATCAGTCTGGGCGTTGTGCTACAGCATCACAACACCTTGATCCCTTCCGTGACTTCACCCTGTAGGGACTTGCACAAAGGGGCACCTAGGATTTACAGCTCATTGGGATCCAGGGTGTGAGGGAAGGCTGTGGAAGCTTTTGCCAAGGGTGGTGAGAAGTGGTCATGCAAACGCTGCTGTGTAGAGACCCCAGGGCTGAACCCTGCAGGGACTGGAAACATGGGACCTGTAGGGGACACATGTGTAGTGCTTGCCACACATGGAGGAAGGTGGTTGGAACCACAGCTGCTGGAGAGGTCAACATTGCCACCACTTCCCCTAGGATAAAGAGGAAGAGTTTTGGGTGAAGGCAAGGATGAATGCAAGAGGATTTGTGGTGGAGGCTGCCTCAAATGTGGGCCACGCTGCCTGTTTTCTGATGCTGTCTGGACTCTTTTCAGCCCTATAGACCAGTCACCCTCAGGGTGGGCAGACAGGTCAAATTGCCTTTCAGTCTCACCATTGCAAACACCACAATGGGTAGTGCCTTGATGGGCATTGCTATGAGAGAAATAAAACCTTACCCAGCTCCTACAGCTTCCCAGCAGCTTCCTTCATGCAGATCAATGCCAACACTGATAGAATGGGACGTGGTAAAGTACTTGTGTAAGGAGAGCTCTCTAGCTCCAAAAAGCAGAAATTGTTCAGTCAACTCAAGTGACTTGAGATCCCTCAAGTGTTTGGATCCCTTAGTTTTGTTTCCTACCTACCAGTTGGATGTGTAAGATGGATAAAAACATCCACTTAGCTTAAAATGTCCTGAATGGAAGACTGTCATCACATGTATCCTGAAGAGGAACTCCTGCTGACCTTAGCACAAATGCTACTGAATGTTGCCTACCATAATTAATGGTTGTCTTGTGACAGATCTAGAGCAATGGGGCCAATGAAACCCAACTGTATTTCCAAAGGGTGCTATCGTCTGCCCTGGCAACTCCTGCAGTGAAACCCAGAGCCTGTGATCTGCTTCCTTCTCTGGGCAGGGGAACCGAGGTGGAGGCATTTCCCAGGTTAAAGTTGGAGCCTTTATTTGCCAGAGGGACAACAGTCATCTGCTTAAGAAACAGGGTTTTTCCCAAGCAAGACCTGTTCAGAACCCTCTGCTCCAGCACTCAGGTTGAAGAACATTTCACAGAGGAAAGTATTTGATGTGTTATTCACTTTCTGAAAGTAAACATGGGACTGACAAAGGATGAAAGCAACCGTGAAAAACCAGTTCTCTTAGTACACAGTAATCTTTATTTGCCTTCATATGAATGGGACAGAAGATCCATGTGAGAGGTCACAGCACAGGGGTATAGCATCAAGGGAAGACAAGGGGAGAGGACATGCAGGGAGGAAACAGGCAGATATGGAAGACAAAGGCAGCGATGTTCTTGATGACAACAGGGCTTCTGTGCCTGTTACTTCTGCTGGCTGGAGGGCCAGTGGCAGGACTGCTTGGTTTGATGGGACTGGATGTGGGGGATGACAATAGGGCATTTCTGCTGGGAGGACTGGTAGGAGCCTCCGCTGCCTCCTCCAGAGCTGATGACGATTGTCTGGCCTGAGGAACCACCACTGCCACCACTGGATCCTCCACTGCAGCATCCAGAGGAACTGCCACCACTTCCGCCTCCAATGATGATCGTGCCTCCTGAAGACCCTCCACTGGATCCCCCACTGCAGCAGCCTCCAGATGAGCCTCCTCCTCCACCACCTGAGCTAATAATGATCTTCTGTCCAGATCCCCCACTGGATCCCCCACTGTAGCCTCCTCCCGTGCCATAGCTTGAGGAGCCCCCACTGCAGCATCCAGAGGAACCTCCACTGCTTCCACCTCCAATGGTGCTCTTTGATCCTGAATACCCACCACTGGATCCCCCACTATAGCCTCCAGAGGATCCCCCACTACCTCCACCTACAATGATAATACCGCCTCCTGAAGACCCACCAGTGGATCCCCCACTGCAGCAGCCTCCAGATGAGCCTCCACTGCCTCCTCCACCTCCAATGATGCTCTTTGATCCTGAATACCCACCACTGGATCCTCCACTATAGCCTCCAGAGTATCCTCCACTGCTTCCACCTCCAATGATGCTCTTTGATCCTGAATACCCACCACTGGATCCTCCACTGCAGCCTCCAGAGGATCCCCCACTACCTCCACCTACAATGATGATACTGCCTCCTGAAGACCCACCACTGGATCCCCCACTGCAGCATCCAGAGGAACCTCCACTACCTCCACCTCCAATGATGCTCTTTGATCCTGAAGACCCACCACTGGATCCTCCTCCCATGCTGGATCCTCCACTACAACATCCAGAGGAACCGCCACCACCTCCACCTCCAATGATGATCTTGCCCCCTGTAGACCCACCACTGGATCCCCCACTGCAGCAGCCTCCAGATGAGCCTCCTCCTCCACCACCTGAGCTAACAATGATCTTCTGGCCAGATCCCCCACTGGATCCACCACCGTAGCCTCCTCCCGTGCCATAGCTTGAGGAGCCCCCACTGCAGCAGGAGCCTCCTCCTCCACCCCCAGAGCTGACGATGATCTTGCCGGAGCCCCCGCTGCTTCCTGAGCTGGAGCCCCCACAGCAGGAGGAGCCGCCGCTGTGGCACCCGCTGGACTGGGAGGACATCCCATGGCAGCCTCCGGAGCTCTGTCTGGAGCACATCTTTGAGCAGGGACCCTGCAAGGAGCAACACGTTTTTACTCAGGAGCAGCCATTGTCATCAGGAGAATATTCCCCAGCCAGAAGGACCCATTCACATCCCAACAACAACCTCCAGAACCAATGAACTTCCATTCGTGTAAGCAAGTGGTGCTCCATAGATCCCAGACTCACATAAAGCTTTTTGCCAACAGATTATCATGTTGCTGGTTACTCAACCCATTATTTATAGAGTCCTTCATCCGATGGCTGTTCCATCTCCATCTCTATACTAACAAAACACATCACTGAGTAGCATGGGATGATCCTGAACCTTCTTGTCCTTCAAGCCACCACCCATCAGATGCACTTTACCAAAGCATTTATGTATTGCAAGCATGAAAGTAAGCGAAGATCCATTCCTTTTGGCAGAAATAGACTTACCCTTCTTGGTCTGGCAATGTGCACAGGGCAAAGCTGAGCGAATGAAGCACTGAGAGATCCATCAACTTTTATACCCTTTCTAGTTTTCCCAGGCGGGAAGTGAGGCATGTAAAGGAATGGTGATAGCTTTATTTACCAAACAAAGTGTCCTCCTTCAGCCCACTTGTCCTGACTCATGGAATCAGATCAATGCTTCTCTAGTGCATCACTTCCTAGGCTACCTGCAGTTTTGCTGCAGGTATCATGTGAGCTCCGCTCCCGTGGTTGACGCTCTTGGTAGGATCGTGGGACTCCAGCTAAGAGATGCTGCTGGGGTAGTGGTGAACAGCATAAGGGGCTGTGGTTATTGTGTGTAGAGACTATGGAGATGCCACAGGGTACGAAGAAGGCTGCACTGGGTAGGAGTGCTGATGCTGGGGCAGCAAAGGGATCTCACATGCCTGGACTTTCCCACTACACCAATGAAGTGTTGACCTGAGTTTTGTTTGAGTGCACCACTATGGACAATACAGAGGTCAAGCAGTCTTTATAGTGCCTCTGGGACCTCAGGTGATGCCTGCTTTAGAAAGGAGTTGAAATGCTGCAGGTAGAGGGTAAAGATACATTGTTCACCCTCTATATCAGTATCTTGATGGGTATTAACCAAAAGGATGAATTCATCCCAGTTTGGGAGATAGCTTGGTGTTTCTGAGGAAGCAGCAAGATCTAAGGATGCTCTGTGCTTCTGCTGTCATCCTGAGAGCCTCTGAAATGTGGCCGATGGCTTCAATGGTCCTGGGTGAACTCTGGGTGCAGGGATGTTCAACAGCATTGCTCCCGCCTCCTTGAAGTGGGACCCCAAGCTTTCTGTTAGCACTGTGCAGGCAGCGGTGGTGTTTGTACAGTTCCCAGTTACTGGTATTTTAGCACCCTATGACTTTCCATAAGGAAATCCCGGGAATTCACCTGTTCCAGTGACAGCACTGGCTGAAGGAGCTCATCTGGACACCTGCATCCCTGGAGTACCCAAGGATGAGAGGAGAGAGGGTAAAGGAACATATTAAATGTTAAGCTTTTTTACCTGCTATAGGTGTGGGTCACTTCTGTTTCTTCTGGGACACTTCCAGGCATCTGTCATCTGCCTCACGTAGAACAGTTCAGGCAGAGAAGGTTTATTTTCCTTTCCCTGATAATTGCCAGAATAAACCACATCAAAGAAATCACTTCCCATAGGGAAACACCCTCTGAAGACTCATACCTGGAGCTGCGTTTTATTCCTGTGGGAATGAGGACATCCCTAGTTACTCCAGGCTTAGCATCTTAGCCCTTGGAAGGGGCTTTCTGAAGCCCTGTCCCTGCTGCTGGCTCAACCACAGGTTCAGAGCTGGAATAAGGGTTGGAGACACCCCTCATTTCTCCTCCACTGCTACTTGGTGCAGCTGTGAGCACCAAGAGCTCCTGCACCATGCACATGCAAGGGCTTCAGCTTCACACACATGATAGTACCTTGCAATCCTTTGTACTGGAGTTTTTGCATTTTTTTCTCTCCTAACTCATTTAAAACTCCTTCGGCATTGCATGATGAGAGGCCCCTTGGAGCACTGTGTTCAGTTCTGGTGTCCTCAGCATAAGAAGGACATGGAGCTGTTGGAGCAAGACCGGAGGAAACCGTGGGGATAATCAGGGGCTGTCTCCTGTATGGATCCAGGTGGAGAACACTGGGGCTGTTCAGTCTGGAGAAGAGAAGCTGAGACCTCAAAGCAGCTTCCAGTGTCTAAAGGGGGCCCTAGGGAGAGGTACTCTCTTCATCAGACACTGTACTGACAGGACAGGGGGTGATGGGTTCAAACTGAAACAGAGGGAATTCAGGATAGATTTGAAGAAGAAGTTCTTTACTGTGAGAGTGGTGAGGTGCTGGCACAGGTTGTCCAAAGGAGTGGTAAATGCTCCACCTCTGGCATTGTTCAAGGCCAGGTGGACAGAGCTTTGGATGACATGGTTTAGTGTGAGATGTCCCTGCCCATGGCAGGCGGTTGGAACTGGTTGATCTCAAGGTCTTTTCCAACCCAGGCCATTTTATGATTCTATGACATTTTGATGAGGTAGGGAGACTATTTAACTTTGTGGTACCTTATCGCATGGGCACAAGTCATGATGACCTGAGAATATTTAGTGAATCCAGCATCTCTTCTACAGGTGGGTTTCAATGCACTTGTGCTCTGTAGCTTTATTACAACAGCATCGACTCAGAATAAAGGCATAATAATGTCAATAACAAAAGTGTAAAGCAAAATCCAACCAGTCAGACACCAAAGCTCTCTAGAACTGCAAGTTTTATTGTTTTGTGCAAGCACTAGAAGATTGAGGCAGAGAACAGCCATCTGAAACCACCCTGGTTGGAGGTTATTGAGACATGACACCAAAAGTTCTGGTCAGATGGAAACTGCACAGGAAAATCCCAAAAAAGAGGAGAAAGGAATAATGCAAATCTTCTTTAATTTAATAGAGAAAGAAATGTCAGGCACATTTGTATCTTGGGTTTTCTGGGTCCAAGAGTCCCTTCTGCAGACACTACTTGTGTTTAGTCTGCGGTGGCCAGGAGATCGGCTGGGTCTGTTGTTGGATGGACATACCTCCAGAACTGGATGAACCACCTCCACCGCTACCTCCTCCTGAGCTACCTCCCCCAATGATGCAGATGGATCCTTGACCCTGGTGGCCTGAACCACCACCACCACCACCACCTCCTCCTCCGATGCTGCCACCTCCAATGCATATTGGGCCTTGGCCCTGGTGGCTGGAACCACCACCTCCTCCTCCTCCACCTCCACCAATACAGATGGGACCCTGACTTTGGTGACCTGAACCACCACCACCACCACCTCCTCCTCCTATACTGCCACCTCCAATGCAGATGGGACCTTGGCTTTGGTGTCCTGAGCCGCCACCTCCTCCTCCACCACCCCCAATGCAGATGGGACCTTGGCTTTGTTGGCTGGAACCACCACCTCCTCCTCCTCCACCTCCAATGCAGATGGGACCTTGGCTTTGGTGGCCAGAACCACCACCTCCACCACCACCACCTCCACCAATACAGATGGGACCTTCACTTTGGTGGCTGGAGCCACCTCCTCCTCCACTACCTCCACCAATGATGCAGATGGAACCTTGGCCCTGATGGCCAGAACCACCTCCTCCACCACCACCACCACCACCACTGCTTCCTCCACTAATACAGATAGGACCCTGACTTTGGTGACCTGAACCACCACCTCCACCACCACCACCTCCACCAATACAGATGGGGCCTTGGCTTTGGTGGCTGGAACCACCTCCTCCTCCACCGCCACCTCCGCCAATGATGCAGATGGGACCTTGGCCCTGATGGCTAGACCCACCTCCTCCACCACCACCACCACCACTGCTTCCTCCACCAATACAAATGGGGCCTTGGCTTTGGTGACCTGAACCACCACCTCCACCGCCACCACCTCCACCAATGCAGATGGGGCCTTGGCTTTGGTGGCTGGAACCACCTCCTCCTCCAGTACCACCTCCTCCAGTGATGCAGATGGGACCTTGGCCCTGGTGGCTGGAACCACCTCCGCCACCACCACTGCTTCCTCCACCAATACAGATGGGACCTTGGCTTTGATGACCTGAACTGCCACCTCCTCCTCCTCCCCCTCCTATGCTGCCACCTCCAATGCAGATGGGCACATGACTCTGGTGGCTGGAACCACCACCTCCTCCTCCTCCTCCTCCACCTCCACTAATACAGATGGGACCTTGACTCTGGTGGCCTGACCCACCACCGCCTCCTCCACCACCACCTCCTCCTCCTCCAATAATGCAGATGTGTCCTTGTTCCTGGTGGCCTGAACTACCACCACCTCCTCCACCTCCGCTGCCACCACCGATGGATCCTTGGCTCTGGTGGCCTGAACCTCCTCCTCCTCCGAAGGGGGATGACGATATGTGGGTCTGGTAAATAGCACCACCACCTCCACCGTAGCCACTGCTGCCTCCTCCATGGCAAGATGATCCTTGGCTCTGGTATCCTTGAGATCCTCCTCCACCACCGCTGTGGCATGAACCTCCTCCTCCACCACTGCCATGGCATGAACCTCCTCCACCACCACCGCCATGGCATCCACCAGACTCAGAGATCCCTTGTCCGTCACCCTTCTGTTGATGGGAACCCATTGTCACCAGTGTCTGGGAGTCCTGCCAAAGAAAGAAAAACCAAGGCTTAGCAAATGCAGGGAGAGAAAAACTTGTGTTACTGAGCTTCCCCATTCTCTTCCAATGGCAGGTCAATATATGAAGATGTCTTCTGCTTCCTTTTTGCTCCCCACCCTTTGCTTCCATATCCCTTGATCAGGTCTTCTACCAGACCTCCTCTATCCATATCTAAATGGCCTTTTCTTTCTAGAGCAGATGCAACCACAATCATTCCTTAATAATCCCTTCTTGCAGCAAGTTGTGGCAATGCCACTACGAGCGGTACATAAGGCTGTGGTACACCAGAATTACCCTTATCCAAATGTGGTTTGGGAAGTTTGAAAGGGCAATAATGCTCATGGAATTAATATTCCGTGGCATACAAGAAACAAAGAACATGGCTCATCATTTGCATAACAGTAACTTCATTGCACTTTGAAATTCTTTAATCTTGGTTTCAAGAGAGCACTTGGTTTCATTTCTTCTTAAAAATGACAAGAGGAACATCCAGTGAAAAAGATACCAGCGATATAAACCCCAGAAGTAGCTGCAGAAAGCTGCAGAATGCCCTAGGTCACCACTTGCAAGGGCTTGATTGGTGCCTGTACCCCAGGTTGAGACCTACAAGGATGCTGTGAAGTCTGAGCACTTCTTTGGCACTTAACCCCCACCATGTCCTTGTCTGCTCTATTCAGCAAGTCAGGTGCCCAAACATGCCAGAGGAAAAAATGGTTCCTCCAAGAATAAAGGTGGTCAAAAGAGAGCCTTTTCCAGTTTAGATAAAGGGCTGGAAAATGAGGACAGACTCCTACTTGGTATTTCAGTTCCTTTGTTTGTCACTCTTTGCTGAGTACTTGCAAAAATTCCTTTTTCTTGGGATTTATATTCCAAGAGTATTTAGGAGCTGCCTGTATACAGTGGTACCACATGGCATTGGGCCCAGAGAAATAAAGGGGCTCCAAAGACCATGTTTTCTATGTCTCAGCTTCCCTTTCCTATGTCATCGCATAATTGCACAGACTGAATCATTAGGAAATAAAAGGACCATAAATAAGGAGGAATTTTGGGGTTAGGAGACCCCAAAGCCTATTTACTCCCACCTTTTCCAGGTTAGCATTCCAAAGCTAGTCAGCCAAGACAGTTTTCATCAGCAGCATCAAACAACTTACCGTGTCCCACGGCACGAACGGGTGGAAAGAAGTCAAATGGAGTGAGGAAACCTGGTGTGCAGGAACTTTTATATAGTATCTAGTCCTCCTCTTGGAAAGAAACAATGATTGATTTATTTACTAGCCAAACCCAACCACAACTACCCACTTCCTTGGCACAATCTTGGGCTTGTCATTTCTGATGGATATCTCCCTTCCACCACCTCTTTTGTTTTCAGCTGTATTAAAGTCACTGGATGGCCCCACCTACTCCTAGTAAAGAGAAGAAACGGGGAAAAGCAACATGCTCAAGGAGTTTCAGAAGAAACAAGTGATTTAATTTCACATCCCCCTTACAGAGGGGTCCAACATTCCAGAAAGGAAACATGGGGTTGGGGGGGGAGGAACTTTTGTCTTTATAATTAGATAATTTATCTCTCATTCTAGAAAATGTTTCTGAACACCCAGACGTGGCTGTGGCATATTATTATCTTGTGTTGTAACTGGCAGGTTAGTAGGAGTGTATTATATGTTTCTAATGACACCCACATTATTGCCAGGGGCTGTAGGGACACACATTGGACTCTGCTCCGATGAGTTTAAGCTCCCTGAAAGACAACACATACCTATACAGACAGAAGCTGAAGTGATGCAAATCTGGGAGGCTCCAGGTCATTTAGAGCCTTGTAGGATCTGACCTACAGAGAAATGTAGGAAATAAACCTTAAAGGCCAGAGTGGTCTTCATGGAGATGTGCCGTGGTGTAAGAGCAGCTGGGATGGGACTTTGAGCTTTCCATTTTTGACCACAGTGGCCTGCAGAGACCTCAGCACAAGAGCAGAGGGACCGTTTGTCCTCCCTGACAGTTAGGGCAGTGAGCAAGGGCATGGCCACCACATTCCCACTTCATGGGTATCATCCATCCACACTGTGCAGGCTGGGAGAGCTGTCTTTGCCCTTGGGGGTGTGAACTGGCCTAACTTCAGCAGCATTTCCCAGTGGTTTTGCTTAGATTGTGCCTACTATGGCCAGTGTACTTGGCCCGTTTACATACTTTTGGCACTAAAGAAAGGCCAAAAGCTATTTTCTTGCTATGTTCACTGGTAGTTACACACGTAACAGCTATGAGAGATGCTTGGATGCTCTGGGCATTGACCGCATTGCCATAAGCAGAGTGAACATGACATGATGGAAAAGGAGAAGTTTGAGGAAAAATCAGGACAATACTGGGAGTTTTATATCCAGTGGACAGATAAATATACAACAGACTCTCTTTAAACCTCTCAGGAGCATGTAAGAATAGGCCCCTCTTGCTGAAAGAGTATAACAGATACGCAGGCTGCACGCAGTGTTTTGATAGATTCACTCAATGGGTTAAGAGATAAAAAGGGTTATCTTTGCCATTCTCCTCTTGAAGCACCTCATCCCTTAACTGTAAGGGTAGTAGTGGAATTGAGAGATAGCATGGTTTGTGTTGGAAGGGGCCTGAAGATCATCCAGTTCCAATCCCCTGCCATGGGCAGGGACACCTTCCACTAGACCAGGTTGCTCCAAGCCTCATCCAACCTGGCCTTGAACATTGCCAGGGATGGGGCAGCCACTGAAGTGGCAGTACTGGAAGGATATTCCACTCAAATATAGCTGATTGTGGCAACAGTAGCTGGTGTTATTATTGCTTCGTGGCAGAGTAGGCTGTGCCACTGGTAGTCTGCTAAGTGCCACCTTCCCTGCTTTGCCAGTGTGCATTTCCTGCCCTGGAGCATGAAACCTGCTCAGCCTTATTTCACCTTTGAGCTTCTGCCTCTCAGATGAAGCTCTGTCGGAAGTGTCACCATGGGAAGAAGGAGGCATCACCAGTAGTGGTGTAGGACAAGAGACCCTCCCCCAGGTGCTCTGTTGAAGGTTCTCAACTGAAAGGGATTTCATGGGACAGCTTCAGGGCCTTTAAGAGCCCCCAAAAAATATTTCTGTTAGAAAAACCTTTGGAAGTCTATCAGCCAGCCTGAGGTTCCACAGACTTGTAAGAACATGTGATTTCCAAAGCCACATTCTGGGTAGAAGAATACCCATATCACTAGCATGTTTTCTTTTATGCTTTATCCCAGCAAGCAGACAGTAGCTCTATGATGTATAAAGCAATGAAATTGGTCAGCAGGCTGCAACCTTGCCCAGGAACCAAGTGACTGACACAAATTATCCCCCTATAATTACTGATTTTTATGAAAGTCTTGCCCAAACACTGTTCAGCCAAAAGAAGCCCGGGAGATGCCATGCCTTAGTATTTGGTATCCCTGTGTCACTCCCAAGTGATCCTGCACAAGGTACTCATACACATCTGGCTGCTTGAGTATATATGGATGAGTAGCCAAGTGGGTAGAGCCAAATAAAGTTAAATATAATAAGCATAGGAAGGTCTGGTGCAGTATTTCCTACAATAGGGCTGCTATTTTACATCTAGAAACACTCAGATGGGACCATGAAACTTAATGTGATGGAGACACAATCACAGCTAATGTCAAAACCCCTCTGTGATATGCCTGGACCAGGAACGTAAGTAGGGCAGGGAAGGCAGATGTCAAGGGATTCACTGTTTGTCTGAAAACCAAATGAAGGGCTGTGATTGCAGCATATACTTAGCATATCTAGAACAGCTTGTTTATCTCTGCTATTAAGATCAAGGGCACTCAGGATGCAGTAGTAAGAGGTTTAACATGTTCTGGCACATAAAAGATGAGTCCTGGGATTTTAGGTACGTGTGCTCAGGAGTGGGGCATAACAAAACCTGATTTGGTTGTTCTAGATGAGGTTTGTTAGCTTGGCTGGGTCAGATTTACACAGAGGTGCTGGCACAGGATGCTCCTTTGTAAAGGCCTCATTGCAAACAGCAAAACAATAGTGTTTGCAATCTGTGAAGAAGCAGCAAGAAAATCAGATTTTGAAACCATATTCCTGCATTTCAACAGCAAAGTGAAATGCTCACATTAATTGGAATTAGCTTTACATCCAGTCTCAGTCCTGGCTGAGCTAACTAAGGTCTTTCATCTGTTAAGTATAAGGAGTGTTTTACTTCCAACCAACTGCTCCTGAAGATCCCTTTCCCTAGGAATGTAAATGGGAGTTTCTGTACTGAAGAGTGGAAATCAGAGCAAGCACAATTATGTCCTGATTTTATGCACAGGGAGGAGAGATTTGGGAAAGGCTCAAACCCCAGAATTTAAACCAGAGCTTTCGAATCTCAGCCTAATGCCCCATCCCCAGATAAATCCCTCCTTAATGAAGGGAAATCACATTGCAGAGGCAAAGCTCCCCAGCATTTGGGGGGCAGAGCTGTTTTTAAGCAATTTAGTGCAGGTGTCCCCAAAGAACACTGTGTGCAGTGAGTATTTTGATTCACTCTGAACACAGGCTGTAGCTACCAAAGCTCTATCAGTAGGGTGGAGTATAATTGCCACAGAGGCATACGTGTTCTCGTGATGCCTTTGCTTGACACCTCCTGATTATATCGTCTGTGTGGGTTATGAGAGAGGCGTGATCCTCACATCCGTCCTGAATGCAAGAAGGCCATGCTCCTGCTGGATGACAGGTAGCAGATGGGCTGGATGTTGCTGTGACCAAGGCATGCTGGAGACCTACCCAGTTTCTGAAGCCTTCAGATTACTTTCTGTTTAATTCTCTGTGCTTTTTGCACATTGCAGGCTGGTGGGTAAGGGTAAGGAGGGAAATGTATGTAGCTGGTGGGATGGAGGATTGTCTTCTGTTCCTTCCTGTAATTTGTCTCTCCCTACAACTTCAATTTCTCTCTCAGTAGATTAGCAGGGCAAAGCATTCAATAAAATGGCCTAATGCACAAAATGTGATGTCCAGCGTCCACACATGACATACATTGAGGCACTGAGGGACACTTGTGTCACTGAGGTGCACTCAGGGCTGGACACACCCTGGGCAACTCTCAGGGCTATGCGAGCATGATGTCTCCCTCATGCTCCCATCTGCTCTGAGCCTTTAGGGACTGGGCTCAGTGGTCCTCGAGAGGGGCAGTGGTTCATGAAGATTATTCAAGACAGCTTTACCTCTTCAGCAGCTCATTGCCACCAAAGCAAGATCTACCCACTCTCCCTCAACAGGAAGCCAGATGACTTGGTGATGCAAGACTTGCTGCTGAGTACGAGACACCCAGATAGCAGATACAGCGAGTATCGTTGATGGCTCACGGCCTTTGGTGGTGGCCATGGCTGATGCCATGCTCTGCTAATGGTGGTGACCCCTGCTCTCGGGTGGTGCAGTCAGCAGCCTCGTCCTGAGGACATGGATCCACCCTCAATGACCAGAAGTTGCTCTTCTCCTTCCACAGTATCACTTCCTTTTCAGACCTGTTTCCTCACTCCCCATCCCTTCAGACAAGGAACAGCCTGGCTCTCTACCCATTTAATCCCTGGTGTCAGATGGGTGCAGGAAGTGGAAAGAAAGGATCATTTTTAATCTGGAAGAGTTTCTGCCTCCACCCCTTGGGTTCTGCTTCTATTTTGGGGATCAAAGCTTTTAATCCTTTCCTCCTCCCAGTGCCAGCTCTTCCCAGAGTCTGTCCTCTGAGAAGTTGCCCTTTTGCCCTTATTACCACACGTAACCACCTATGAACTTGACTAGAGCTCTTTCTATGAGTATTCCTCCAAATTTCAACACCTGGCATGACTTGCGTCTCTCTGCCAAGGAATGTGGGCACAGTGATGATGTTTGTGTACCCCAAGAAGAACAACTTTCCCCAACAATTAACATATGATGGCTTTGGCAGTTGACCAGCCAGTTGTCCGGCTGTGGCTGCCTTTCCTGGTTTCACTTTCATCTGGTTGCTGCATACATGAAAGCCACAGGCACACCCTGATTTCAGTGTTCTTCTTTCCCCCATCTTGGTTCTTCATTCTTCCAAACCTCATTGGGAAATTATCTGTGCTACAATGGGAATTTGGGAGATGCAAAATAGGATGACTTAGGCCTGGTCTCCCAGTAGCTGCAACACTTCTTTGTGATGACTAAAAGCAAAGCTCATGCTAACACAAGTCTGGCTTTAAATCACAGGGTATCACAGGGGCTACATCAAAGCACAGCTCTTGAGATCAAAATGCTTCCAACTGCTCTGTTTTATACCTGACTATATTATATACACCTGACACTGCACCTGGAGGCTGCTGGGTACCAAAAAGCTCATCATCTGAGATGTTTTTTAGCTCTCTAGGTTATGTGTACGTATGTAGAAAAGTAGTATACTTTGCTTCATATCTCTGTAAAACTTCAACTACAGGACAAATGCTTTACCAAGTAAAAAAGGGAAGATCGTTTTTTGGTAATTTCACTTTTGCCAACCAGTGTTTGCTTAATATTGTAAGAAACAGCAGAATGGGCAAAGAGAAATGATTCCTTTTCTATAACTGAAACATCTAACATCTCTGAAAAAGTGGAAGAACATTCTGAAAGAAATTTATTCCTGGTTCTTTACTGCTTTCTCTACCATACCTCAACCTAGACAAAAGTCTTCCCAAGTATGATAGCAACAGGCAGATAAAGCAAAAAGGAGGTTAAGTCAAAATTGAGCAACAGCCCTGCTAAATTAGATATACAGATCTCTTATCACACCCAAAGCCTCATCACTGAGAGGTTTTGTAATGACAAAAGCAAAGATTGGAGCAGGAAGGGGGACGTGACGAAAGGCATTCCACTGCTGTGGGACCTCCAACACCATGGTTGCCCTTTCCCCTCCATGGCTCTGGTACCGACAGCCATAGGGTGAGATAGACCCAGGCAAGAGCTTTGTCGTGGGGAGTGGGAAGGAAAGCAATGGTGCATCCTGCGTCATGGGAAGCACCTGGGTTCTGAAACCTCATTCTTGGTTTTCTTGCACCCAGCAGAACCTGGGCATAAAACAACCACGGTGAAAAGCCACTACCTTCCTTCAAACGTCAATCTTTGGCCCATACTCTCTATACAATTACAGCTAGAAATGAGCCCATTTCCTCTGGTATTGGACTTCCCACATGTTAGGTGGTGACCAGAGAGAGAGCCTGAAGACCATCGCCACCTCATTAGATGGGAGAAGACCATTTCCTTCCGTTGGGGAATGAGGTAAGAAGAGACCACCAGCCCAAACCCATCCCAGAGTCCTGCAGGGTGGCTGAACTGGGAGACCTCACCTCCCAAGCCAGGCTTCCTGTCATGATAAGGGAAAATGTGTCTTGCCCAGCAATTATGAGCCATTCAGGCTGGAGATGACCAATTCATTCAGCTCAGGCTGTAGCTCAGACACACGCATGTTTTGTGAAATAGGACATGTGACAGGATGTTCATGGGAAGCATCCTGCATCTCCCTGCTGTCCAACCCATTGGCATTGGGTGCAAGCAGTATTTTAAAGTCCTTTGGCATTAATGAATCTATTCTTGGGTTGTGGAATGTGAGAAGAGCTAGACCTTTCATTCATTCACAGCTTGTTCACACAGGAGGCTCTCCTCATAGAAGGCAGTTCTGCTGTCTCCCAGTAAGCCCAAGCAGGCAGATCATGCCCTAATAAAGTCAACATCTGAAGATATTCCAAAAGGAGACAGCATTCACTGCAAAAGGGAGCAATAAACCCATGTGGCATTGTGTTGTTTCACTGTATGCAGAACTAATTATTGGAGCAAGTCTTTATTTTATCCTGCTGTACAACAAGCCTTTTATTTTCACTTGCAGGAGCTTCGCACAGCGTGTGTACAGCACCCCATGGGTTACAGAGGAGACCAGGGTGGTGACGAGGTGATGGGCACTGTCTTATCAGCTTGCTCCCTAGCAGAACCTCTCCAGCATCAGGCATTTTTCTCATTCTCCCCTCTCCATCAGGGAATAGGAGCATTTCTGAGATGCCAGGAGAACTTGCTTGAAGAACATGTCATTTGTCACCTAGGCATCAGCAGCACTCAAAATGCGTCATGGCCAACCTCATTTTAGTCTCCTGTATGGACCCGTGGTGACAATGGCTGTGTGCAGGACAAACTCCTTGGGAAGATGAGCTGCTCATCACCTGGCAAGTTCAGCTGCATAGCTTCCTATTTTTTATGATCCACCCAGCTCTTTAGTGGGTCATCTGCCTGGTTTCTACCTATGACACTGCTGCAGCTTCCTTCCCATATTATTCAGCTGGTTTGCATCAGCCCATTAAAATTACAGTCATCAAATGGAAAGTCTTAATTGCTCCATTCATTATCATCAGTGGTCATATCTGACACTTAATTTATTTGCTTGGGAACTCCCCACAGGCTTTTAGACTATATCAAAATTAGCTGGTTTGACACTAAGGTGAGGATGGTTGGAGTAAGGAATGACATCAACACAGGGGATCCCTTCCAATGACCCCAGCTCATGGAAACATTTGGGCATTTACTGACCATGCAGCTACCCTGAATTAGGACACAGGGTCCACCAGAGCCAATGCTGGTTTTAAGTTGACAACTACACAGGGATCATCAGAATCTATGTTGGTTTTGAGATGACAGCTTTGGAGCAGGGGGAAGCTTATGGCTCCAGGGCATCGTGATTTTTAAGGATTAGGGAGAACTTCCCCTTCACTTACAGTTGCTTCTTAGCTACTTAAATGAGGATGTCAGTAGGAGACAGCAAAACCATGGCCTGTTTTGTAGGACACATCAGAAACATGATGCTCTGTGTGGGGCAGGGTCACCTGAAGAAGGTCTCATTATGATTCACATTTCAATGGGAGAGTGCCCCTAGATATTCCTCCTAGGATTACCACATGCAGCACAGCCCACTCAGCCTCATCCTATCAGCACCACCCAGAGAAAAAGGGAGAACTGAAGTCTCTTTGGACTGAAGTAAACCTGTAAACCTTTCTTCCTGCAGTGCAAAGACTTGATACACACAACCAAGTGCACCAATGAAATGGGATTTTCTCCTTTCAAAGCCTCCAGCTGATGAAAACATCCCCAAGGATATGAACAGGGCAATGATAAGACAGGCACATGCATGAACTGGTGGTATGGACAGCCATGTATGAACTCCTAGAAACTCAAGTCAAATAGCAAGTCCCTCAGGAGTGGATAGGAGTTGGCATTTGGATCTTGCAAGGTCTGTGGCTACCAAAGAATTGGAGTTCGGCCTTTTCAGTTGAAACCCTTTGTTCCTCACAGTAATCCTGTATTAACATTTACCAGATTTACCACTTCTTTCCCTTTAAACCTGCCCATGACTTCACTTAGTCATGGGCAAGCCAATGCAACGACACAGGAGTCCCTAGAATCATATACCTGCTTTTCCACGTCTCCATCGCTGGCCTATGTTGCATCACTTTATCACTGACTCCTTTACAGCCCGAAGTTTGTCATCAGTGCAGCAACTTGCCATTTCAACAGCAAGCACACCGTTCCTGGCCTTCCCACACCCACGTTCATTCTTCAACTGTCAAAATCACCTTATGCAACACCTCAGATTCTCCCTTCAAAGTGAAGAAGTAAAACTGACAAAGCTGTAGGTGAAACGCTGCCTCTTACTGATACAAGTCAGGGGCTCAGCCCTACAAAGGACCCTGGAGAACATCAGACCTTCTTGCAAGGGCTGTGTAAAGAGCTCATCTGCCTTACTCCTCACCACAGTATCTGGGCTGGGGATCAGCTGAGCTTTGGTTATGCATCAGCTAATTACAAGGACCTGCAGCTCTACCAGGAATGAGGGGTGGTGAGTCAGGAGGGAAACACATTCCTTCAGCTCAGCACCTGCACTGCCACAGGATGGTGCTCTAGGACCATTTAACTCATCCTCTTTGTTTTGAAGAAGACTTCCTATTACTCTTCGCGAAAAGCAGGACCTCTCCAACCCCACAGGGTTAACCTCCTACTGTGATTAGGAATTTAAAAGAATTGCATGAACACATAAAGAGATTTGCCCTTAAAGCTCTTTTCAAGCCCTTTTACGATTTCTCCCAAGCCTGGCAAACCCAATAGATGCCTTTCATAGAGGCTCTGCTCAACCCCCCTGCCTTTTTTAGTATATGCATCACAACAGGAAAAAACCCAAAGCCTTTTGGTAACTCAGCTTCTAGGATGTCCTGATTTTCTAACAGATTTGAGCAGAAAAGAGCCCCCATGTTAAGATTTGGGTTTATATTTGCAAACTGCTTCTGAAGTAGTGGAAGTTGTGAGCAGGTTTCTATGTGAGCGATAAGCGAGTGACAGAACTCTCCCCAAACCCAGTTCATGAAAGATTTGACAGGACCTATTTTGATACTACCCAATGTACTAAATAAGCTGCTAAAGCCAGACCACAACTCCCACATCAACAACCAAAAGGAAGGCTGATGCAGAGTTATCTGCCCATGAAAGAAAGGCTCCTTAATCCAACAATCACAAATGATGTTACTCCATCCATGCTGCATCCAGCCGCTGCCTCAGCCCATAGCAATACCCCTTGGCTAATTGCGAGAGCAGCTGATGGCTTCAATTGCTGTTGGAGATCCTGTAAAAACCAGGAGCTGTGTGAGCTGGTAACGGCCAGAGGAGGGCACAGCTATACTATGATTGCAGGTTGGTTGGGATAGGCGGGGTGCCCTGGGCTATTGGAAGTCATAGAATGGTTTGGGTTGGAAAGGACCTAAAGCTCATCCAGTTACAACCCCCTGCCACGGGACGGGACGCCTTCCACTAGAGCAGGTTGCTCCAAGCTCTGTCCAACCTGGCCTTGGACATTGCCAGGGATGGGGCAGCCGCAGCTTGTTTGGGCACCCTGTGCCAGCGCCTCAGCACCCTCACAGGGCAGAACTTCTCTCTTATATCCAACCTAAAAACTCCCCTGTTTATGTTTGAGCTCATCACCCCTTGTCTCTAGTGCAAGTGGCTGAGGCACAGATACGCATCCATCAAATGGGGGCATGTCTCTAAACATTTAGTCAAGAGAAGAGAAAAGACTGAGAAGGGATCTCATTAGTGCATATAAATATCCCAAAGGTGGGTGACTGGAGGATGGTGCCAGACTCTTTTCAGTGGTGCCCAGCGACAGGACAAGGAGCAATGGCCATGAACTAGAACACAACAAGTTTCACCTCAACATGAGGAAGAACTTCTGCATGCTAAGGGTGGGAGAGCCCCTGAACAGGCTGCCCAGGGGGCTTGTGGAGTCTCCATCTCTGGAGACATTCAAAACCTACCATGGACATATTCCTGTGTAACCTGCTCTGGGCAGCCCTGCCTTGGCAGGGGTTGGACTGGATGATCTCCAGAGGTCCCTTCCGACCCTAATGATTCTGTGAGATGCTCCAGTGTAGATTACTGTCTGCAGCAAGCTGGGCTTTTAAAACAATGAACAGCCTGAAATAAACTGAAATAAAGTATGCTTTGTAAGGTTAACTAAGGTCAGTTAAAACTGCCGGTTATCAGTGACTGCTGAAAGCACTCATTTTGAGAGGTTATTTAAATTCTATAATCTTTAGTAATACAGGACCTAATATAACGTTGTCAAGGGCAAATTTTGTGTTAGGTGACCGAGTTGCTGTTTGCTTTCAGCCAAGGGCAGGGCTGGTGCAGACCAGGTTGAGCTCCATGGGGCAGCTTGGCCTTGCTCCTGGATCCATGGGCTGTAGCACTTGTAGTGTAGCTCTGACCTTGTTCCCTGTCTTCTGGGCTGGGCTAACTTGACTGCGTGGCATTTAACCACATCTGTCTGCTCCTGTAGACAGTTCTGAGGGCTCGATAGAGGTTTCTGAATAGCAGACACAATTTAAATGCCTTCTTAATTTCTCACCCTTTTTGGTTTTAATTAAATACGTGGCAGTTGAAAAAGCAGAGACCTGTGTTGCATAAATGCATTTAAATCCATATCACATGTGTTTCTGTTGTAATGTATTGCCCAGAAGTGGTGGAGCTCAGCAGTGTTTGGCAAATGGGAAGTGTTTGCAGTCAAGTGATGTAGGCAGCATGATGAACTGAGGCAATGAGCTCTCAAACAGACCCCTCTGACTACCTAGGACCGCTTAAAACCTGGCTGTAGCATGAAGGCATGGGTGAAAAACTATGAAGAACGAGGCAGAAAGGCTCCTTTGTTCCCTGCTGCTGTTGTAACCTGATGTGCTGCCTTCACAGCCTGCCGTCTGACAGCCAGGGGAGGGAATGGGAGAGTGCTCAGCCCTTTACTGGGTATCACCAAACAGCTTCACCCTCCTTTGAATGTGACCACATTAGAGGGGTGCCCTTTGGCTACTTGGTGGAGAGCACAACTTTATTACTCGTCTCCTAGTAGGCAGATCTGCAGCAGGCATAAGTCATCCTCATGTCTGCTGACGCCAGGGAAGTTGTGCCACTTCAGAGCTGCTGTCTCCAATTCTATTATTACTTTTCTCCCAAGCTGGCTCCAAGACAGTCTACTTGCTTCATTTTTGCCTTCAGACCTTTTGTGTTTCTTAAATGATGCTTCCTTGCTGTGCAAAACAAACTGAATTTGGCGTCTTGTGGTCTAAGCTTGTCACAAGTGACAGACTTGGGGGCATCCATTTCAATGCATGTCATAGCTGATATTAAAACCAGAAAATCACTGCAAATCAAATAATTTCTGCTATGTTCTGATAGTGATACATCACTCTGAATGGCTGAGTGCTCATGGTAGTGGCACTATGGGTCCCTGGTATCCTGTGAGTTTTGTGCTGTGAAGGAGTGTGTGCCTGCCTGGGGCTTGCCTTGCTGCAGCTCCCTCCTGCTCCCTGAACCCATTGGCCACAGGATGGAGCACCAGGAATTGCTGAGCTACAGTTTACAAATGCACAAAGAATGATTTAGGGTAAATTTAATAGGGATTTATTGGTGGATGAGATCATAAACACCTCAGTTTGTGAGTAGTTGAATGTCCTGCTGCATACAGCAGTATGGTCTAGGGGTGCCCTGACAATCCCAGTGTTTGCTGGTAGCTTATTGATTCACTGTTAGTCATCTTATAGCTGTCTCAGTTGTTTTGAGATCCACTGTGGGGAGCTGAGTGCGTGTTAACCAGAGAAGGTTAAAGCAGAGCTTGTCTTCCCATGCCTGTTGTACAGCTGGGGACTTTCACCTCCAAGTCAAGTGTGAAAAGGCACGAAGGAAAAAGAAAACCCAAAGCAAAAGCAGGTAGTTGGAGGCAGTAGAGGCTTTATTATGTGATACATTGGTTATAGACCATAGAGAATAAAGTAATGCAGACTGTAGGGCAAGTACTTTCTGACTTGCAGCTGGTACATCAGAAGTGGATGGTTAAATAGAAAGTGCTTCACACAGTAGACTGCCTTGACTTTGAAAGTCAGGTCCTACATTTACTTCTCTAATTTCTGTTGGTTGCATATAGAACAAAGTACAGAATTAAAAACCCCTTTCTTTACAAAGTCTCCTCTGGAACAAAGTTAAAAGCAGAAAGAAAACTGTATTCTCAGAAATATTACCATGGAAGGATCTATTTTTGTTGGTGCTCTGCTAGCTGAGGCCACTTTGACGACTCAATGCCATCCATGTGAGTGATTATGCCCATGGTAAACTCACATATCCTTTACACTGGCAGTCATGGAAAAACTGTCTTCATGTGGTCAAGACCTGAGCCCACTGTAGATGATAGGAGACTGTAGATACGAAGCTATGAGTCCTTTAAATTGAGTACAGAGTATAACGTGGAGAGGATTAAATAAGGGCTGGTTTGTGAAGATGCTGTCTGCAAGCCCCAGAGATTGCAGCAGGAGAAGAGTCGTGCTTCAGAAAGCTGTGTCTCTGAACTCAGCTATGGTGTCCATCTTGCTCTTCGTCGCCTGGTCGTTCTGTGGGCACCTCCATGGAGCTTAGTGCTGCCCACAGTTGTACTGGTAACTGTTGGACCACTGGTATGAATAAGGACACGAGCTGTGCTGGTACAAGCGGGTCGGAGTGCATACCTGAGGGCATCTTGTAATGCCTGAGTGGCCACACTGTGACACGCAGAGGTTCTCCCCACCCTGCACGACGGACTGAGGAAATGCCATGGTGCATGGATCAGGAGACCTGGTGCGACAGGAGGAAGAGTGGCCTTCCACAACGTGTGTCTCCACACACCGTGATGAGCATGGTACGGAGCACCTGGGGATGCTCTGCACTGTCTTCCTCAGCCTGCACCCCTTGGGGACCTTGGAAACACATGGTGCACATGGCACGTACTTCACAGGGCAGGGGTTGTGGCACCGCGTGAACACCGGTGTGGTACACCTTGTTGCACCTGGAATATAGTACTGCTGCTTGTATTGGTACCCGTAATAAGACATTGTTCTGGGGTGGAGATGAACCTACAAAATGAAGTAGGGAAAAAAGGTAAATGAATTCCCTGGTATCTGACAAGCTGCCTTTCTGCTGTGGAGCTTGCTTCTGACTCTCAGCCCTCATCTCTAGCAGAAACTGCACAGCATCGCATTTAACTAATGATCTCTCATAGCTTCAGATGTTATGTGGAGCTATTATCCTTAGAAGAAGGGGAGTTCCAGCCATAGCTGCAAAGTGACCTGTGTGCTCCAGCTAGTGACGCAATGGAGTATCTGGGATTAGTGCTGAGGTTCTCACCTTTTTGTGGCAAGGGCTATCATTTATTTTCTTTGCAGACGCTTCAGTTTAAACTGGAATTGCTTTCTGCTGGCACAAGGTAAAGCAAAGGAAAATATTGCCCTTCTTTATGCTAATTTAAATTGCAGAACAGAGGATTGTTATCTCTGTAATTGGCAGGCAGAGCTCTGTTTTTGAAAGCCTAATGTTCTTTAAGGATGGAATGACTTTTGAAAGTCTGGCTCAAGCTGCCAGTACTCCATATGAGGAGAAAAGGTAACTCTTTGCATCTCAGGATGTAGTTGAGGCTACCCTGTACTCTGCTGCCTCTTGCTCTTTCTCCCTTAGTCTGCTTCACTAGAAGCTGGGGACCAAAGGGCTGCAAGAATCACAGGAGGAATCTGCTCAGGTCTGCACCTGAATTAGCCTGTGGAGCATCCTGTACTGCCAGGGCTGAAGTGCTCCTGGCATGGAGATGATCTTCCTTGAAGGCAGGAGGGTATAGGCTCTGTTCCATCTTTTAGGGTGAGGCATTGCCTGGTTATGGGACATCAGAGCTGCCCCTGCCATACCTGGAATGGATGAGGTGTCCATTCCAAAGATGTGATTGAGCATGGAGAAGTGCTGAGACCTTGGGTTGCCTAATTAAAATCTGCCTGTAAATCAGCTTTCCTCAGCAGTAGCAAATGGCACTTTGGTGTCTGCACTTTGCAATTTGGTGGCAGCTGCTTCTGCAGGTATATAGGACTATAACAACAAGCTCACAAGGATTGGGTCCAAGCTACTGTAGATTTGTTTAGAAAGCTGATAGTTAACTGCAGATACAACAAAAATACCAGGCAGGTTTGGATCTTGCTATGTTTTGAAAAGGAGAGGAGGTAATATCAGCTCTTTTAAAGAAGAATTCCTCCCCAAAAAGTGTGTCTAAAAGGAGTCTCAAATATGCAGAAGCCAAAACTTCCTTCAGTTATTCAAGATAAAAAAGTCTCTGTGGTATTAAAGTAATCTACATCAGTCTCTGATTAGGATGGTAAAGGTCAGAATATTTACTGCCAACAGAAATAGTTCCTTGAACTACTAAAAGAAGTCATCTCTAATATAAGAGAAATCTAGAATTCGAGGTTTTCTTCAAAGAAAATGAAAGCTATGGGTACCTAAATAGCCAGATCAAAGTGGAAACATCACATCCCAAATTGGGTGAGGTTCTGTAAATCTCAGGCTCAACTTTAAAGTCCTGTATCTGTCTCTGCCTGTAAAGAAAAGGAATCAAAAAACCCAACAAACAGCCTTTAAAAGAACCAACTCTCTTCATTCGCGGTGTCAAATCATTTCTGTAAGATCTAGATTCAAGTTCAAAGTAGCAACAAAAGGATATTTTGCTAGTTAGAAAGAGAAATAGGGAAAAAACTTACCGAGCTCCCAGCGGAGAGTAAGAACTGGATTGAAAGCTTGGCAGTGTGTGTTTTTATATGGTCTTTTACAGTGCAAGGAAAACCTGAGCCACTGTGTATCAAATCCTAATTAAATACAGGAGAGAATTAATATGTTGTTATCCCTGAATGCCATGAAATGCATCTCACACCCTCCAGGTTTTTTCCATTTTAAATCTCCCATAGGGAGAATAAAACCTGCCTTTTATTCCATTGACGTCAACAATTATGTGAAGAAATCTATCCCTCTTCTCTTAAAGCTTCTTTGAACAGACTGGCAAACTGGAAGCAGGAGGTTGGAGTGGGCAATGGTCATCCTTATTCAGTTTTCCCCTTTGCTCATTTAAATGCAGGTAGGCAGCATGGGGGCATTGAGGAATGTGGCTTTGTCAAGGGAGAGATGTACCCAAAGCTTGGTGCTCATTGTATGGCTGATCAAATGCTCTTCAAACTTAATAAGAGTCATTCCCTGATTTTATTAGGCTTTGCATTTGGTAGGGTTTTATGGCTGGAAATTAGGGCAGTGGAAGGTATTCAGGCAAGCCCATCTTGCATCTTGGTGGGGTGAAAAACTCTCAGGGCTGTGTCCAAGACTTGTCCTGTGGCAAATTAAAATCTCCTTGGAAGCTGGCATAGCTCACTTGCAAGGAATCATGAATTCTGAAGGGTTTAAAGGATGGTTTGGTGCTTTCTACAGGCAGTTGTGGTCCTACAGACACTCTGATTTGATCAACAATTGTGTTGGTGATATGCTTGAGTTTCTTTGGGGAGAAACAAAGAATTACAGTGTTGGACTAGAATATCTGAAGGGAGCCTACAAAGACGGCGGAGAGGGACTCTTCACTAGGGACTGCAGCAACAAGACAAGGACTAATGGGTTCAAACTTAACCAGGGGAACTTCAGGTTGGATGTAAGGAAGAAGCTCTTCCCTGTGAGGGTGGTGGGGCACTGAAAATGTTGTCCAGGGAAGCTGTGGCTGCCCCATCCCTGGCAGTGTTCAAGGCCAAGATGACAAGACTTGGAGCAACCTGGTCTAGTGGAAGGCGTCCCTGCCCGTGGCAGGGTGTTGGAACTAGAAGATCTTAAGGCCCTTTCCAACCCAAACCATTCTATGACTCTATGGCATCCCAGTGATAGTAAAGGGGCGAGTTTTTGTTTCTAATGACCCCATTATCTTATCCTGTGACCATCCCAACAGCTGCTGGTTTGCACCCAGACCTCAGCTGTGCCTGTGCAGATGTTGCCTGTACATGTGCCTTGTGCTTGTCAATCAGAAGGCAAACTGCTCCCTACACGTGATGTAATTAGTAGCCTTTGACGTCTTGAGACGCATCCTTTAAATTGGGTGTGTGCAGGTGTTCATCATAATGGAGTTCAGTTTGAAGAGCGTGGCTCATGTAAAACATTAATGAGCATTTGTAAGGAGTTTTAAAAGGTCCTGTTATGAAGATACTATTTAATGTCTCTGTCAGTACTATTGTGTTATATATGGGTAAACATAGGTCTGCACAAACATGGCACCTGTGAGGACCATCTTAATTTATCAGTAGGGCAAAGCTGAGGTGTGGGGTGAGAATAGGCTATGATTCAGGTCACGTCATGAGGGATGACTATGGTTTAACAAAGTTAGAATCACAGAATCATAGAATGGTTAGGGTTGGAAAGGACCTTAAGTTCTAGTTCCAACCCCCAAGTTTAATGTTCTTGCCCTTTTTCCAGGTCAGAGTATCTCTTTAGAAAAAGGCTCACTGAAAATAGTGGTTTAGGTCCTGGATATTACAAAACTAGTAAATATAATACAAGTGTGTTTATTATAAATGGGAATATAGCTATAACCGTGAATACTGACTCTTGTTGCAACCCTTTTTTTTTTACGACCAAATGATGGATACAGGCAGAAAGCTCAATGCTTCATCTTAATATCATGTGTTAAGCAATAGACGCAGCCATCTACTTTAAGGGAGAATATTGTTCCCAGTAGAATGCACTGTCCAATTAGTTAAGTTTAATTCAGAGGTAATGCTCAGACGCAGGAGCTTTTCCATCCCTGCATTTACTTTGGTGTATTTGCCTGAGTGTGGCAGGTCATTGCTCTTCACCTTTCCAGTACACAGCTCATAATAAAACATGAGTCCCTCAACTGCTGGGTAATAATTCTTTGCAATGGAAAAATGGGTATTTATTCTCTGGTTTTCAACATTCCTGGTGAATTTGTGGCTCATGGCTTAATGTTGATGTATGAGCTATCGCATAAAACAATGAGAAGTATCAGGACCACCTGATAAGATTGAGAGCCCCCTGTTTCTGTAGCTGTTCACATCTATAAAATTCAAAGCACCTGATGGAAGGCTAAGTTACGGGGAAGTGTGTAATTCTCTGCAGAATAATGTACTGATGCTGATGGTTTGAGGCTGGGCATGTGGGAAATTACAGGTTTGGTTAAATGTATAAGGCAACAGTTTTGGAGCTCTTCTATGGAGAACAGGCATCAAGGCTAACCTTTGGATGTTTGCAGCATGCCTCCAAGCCTGTCCTGATATTTGGTAAGGTGGGCATCAAGCTGTATAGCTGGTCATTCAGAAGTAGAGTAGCTCTGGAAATTACCCATGGGATATCTGAAGCCTTGTTCATAAGAAAAAAACCCATGCATCACAATAGTATAAAGCAATCTTTTAATGCAAAAATCTGTTCCACACTCATGGTCACAAGTTCAGCTCTCCTGCAGCTGCTGTCTCTTCACAGGCTTTGCTGTGTTTAAGATGACTTTAGGATTAAGTTGGAAAAACCTCAGTGTCTTCTCATGTCTGTATTCTTTGTTAGGAAATGAAACGTGCTGAGCCTCTCAAGGTTACAGTCTGTTTAGCTGTAATATGGTAGTTATAAAGCTGATCACACATACCTGGTTTGGCGGGAGAATCCAAGAGAAATGGATGAAGCTCTGAGCCTCAAACTACTTTCATACGCTTTCCTAGTCAGCCTGATGAAGAGAACACCTTTTTGGGCACAAACCCCTTATTAGCCAAAGACCATGTAATTGATGTAATTATTTCTAAGTCTCACTTTCTGTGGTGTGCACACTAAACCACACACATTTTCAATTTTAAACTTCATTATTTGTTGTCGTGTTTCAGTGAGCTCAGGGATGGATTGATGTCTTGATACCTGCTGTTTTGGCCAGTATAATCAAATGGATGTCTTCAGAGAGCTCCCTGCTTTTGTGGAGAGCTCTAGCTTGGTCCTTTAAGGTTTTACACAGCTTTCCAGCATATCCTTACAGATAGAGGACTATGAAAGTCTTGAAGAATCTGAATGTATCGGTTAAATAGAGAATAAATGTGTCCTGTCAGCACTTCTGAGTGATTGAAGGTGTTGATGGCTCTATTCTTTCTGTCTCTCGATGAATACAAAGATGGTGGGGTTTGTGTTTAGTATCTTGAGTTTTTAAGGTGCAGGGGTTTGATTCTTGAGCTTGTTTTAATGAGTAAATAGAGTTGACATGTGCACTGTTTAGTTTCCTTATGGACTCACTCTTTAGGTGCTGAGTTTTGGTTCACTGGTTTACTCATCACTTTTATTTCCTTGTCCTCTCTGGTAGTGAGCTGGCAGTTGTAATACCCTTGTTAAAAAAAATACATATGTCAACATCAGTTGTTCAGAACATTAATGAGCGTTTATGATGTGCTTTGAAATGCTTTCAGAAAGCTTTGACATGCCTGATGTCAGTGTTGTTAACCTTTGTGTTCAGATAAATGGATCTTGCAGTGACATTAACCCCAAGCAGTCTGCAGCAGAGAAGGCAACAAACCCCAGCAGTGTGGATTCTTCTCACATTGGGTTGAAGATCGTGACTTTTCAAGACAGAATTATTAATGTGTTTCCAAGACTTAATACTTACTATTATCTTCTGCTGGCTAACTTCAAAGTAGTAATTAGGTATTGAATTCCAATGTTTTTGAGCAATTACTGTAGGGGTAAGTTGCTACCCTGTCTAAGCTGAGATAAAGACGTATGTTGCAATTCACATGGTTATCTTCAATTATAGAAATGGCAGAGCCAATTTTCCAAAGGAATTACAGATATCTTGTGTCATCCTCAAACATGGTGACACTATGAAGATAAATATCAGTATGCAATTAAAGTAAAAAAGAATCCCAGTCATTTCCCACTGTTGAGATCTCGAGGTTTCTACTCAACAGCAGCATGTAATGCTGTTCTTCAAATCATGTTTTTGCTGCCAATCTGATAGTATAGAAGATGTTTCCCTTGAGATTCCTTGGAAGGAGGCAACTTAAGTTCTGCAATGTTACCATGTACACTTTTAACTCTACAAAAGGAAGGCTTTTCCTTGCAAGAACGTGCTGCTGGGAAGAAGGGAGAACAATTTGTGAGATTTAGTCTAATAGAAGAGCCCAAGTCCTCTCTATTACTACAGAAATAGAAAAATGTCTTTGTTTTGAAGCAAAATGAAGTGTAAATCAGAATGAACAAGTTTCTACCTCTTATGGTGGGGAGGGAGTGTCTGTATGCCACACGCCATTGCCATTCTTGGCATCTGTTGACGCTACAGTTGAGTGTCAGAAGTCTTCCTCTTCATTCTGGTGAGATAACACGGGTGATAACCCCACATTGGCAGTTGCAATTCATCAGCCATTGGGATTCCAAACTGCATCTTCCACTCATTGTTCTGTATGTGTAAAGTGCATTATTAGAATGGCTTTAGGTGCTTCTTTACTGAAGAAGCAACTCGCTGGAAAAATTGCCTGACAAGGTCTTGCTTAAGTCACACCCTATTTGTTGTCATTTTGCCATTCCTCTAATCAGGTCATGATTTATAGATTCATATTATGAGACATTTAACTTCATATAAATATGGCCTTAGCTTTTTTTCCCTTTTTTTTTTTTTTGTGGCCAAAGCTTGCATGTTGAAGGAAACTCATGCTTGGCGTCTAATTGGAAGAGCTTCACTGACTTACCTGGATATAGAACTCTAGAAAATTCAGGATTTCTGCAGGGTGTCAGAACTTTGATCGGACTTTGCATTAGCCTCATTTCATCACATGAACCTGTCTACCCCTAGGCTGAGGACATGGGTTATCCCTTACTTTTGCAACTCTTTCTGGGCTGGACCAAGTATGTTTTCTTCCAAGAAAATGGGTATTTGCCACCTGCCCAGAAACAAGTTCATTCATCAAGCATAAACCATATAAACATTTTATCTTTCTGCAAGGTGCAGGGCACAGTATCCCCTCTATATAAAGTTTTGAAAGAGCAGAGACTGGATGGCAGTAAAGTACAGGTCATATGGGGTAGGACAGACTAATAATTATAAAGAGCGATTTATTTAGCATTCATTACCAAAGTTGAGTCTGAAAGAAATGTGTTTAGTAATCGATTAGAATGTTATGCACGTAGGTGATTCATGCTTTGGGCAGTTTAAGGGCAAGTATAAAAGTGCACAGCAGCAGATCTTGTATAATCATTTCTCTTGTTTCTCTTGTGAAGTAGGTAAGTTGCATCTAAATTCCTCTTTCTAACAAAGTCTTTCTTTGCAGTTATAAATTAAGATGAATCCTGTGCAAATGTTTTGGTACCAGCCTCAACTTTTCTTGATGTGAATCAATACATTTCTGACGGTTCAGCTATTGGCTTTGGTAAATGCATATCTGGATGATGAGCTCTGATTGGTTTTTCGTGAGAACTCATTTCCAGGTCTTATGGGGTTCAAGTACAAGATTTAAAAGAATCTTTTAGGAATTGAGCTATGAAAATTCTGCCTTTCCCTCTAGCTTGTTTTTAGTCTTTTATTGTAATGTTTCATTGTGAAACTTAAAAGAACTTGTGCCTTCTTTTTATACTATTTGCTTGCTCTTCAGATTAGCCACCCCTGAGCAATGGTGCACTCTCTAAGCCCATGCACTGATGGCAGTGCTTCTCCATGTGGGGTGGCTGTGCCACAGCCCGTTGCTGATAGCTGCAATGAGCCCTGTGTCCGTCAGTGTCCTGACTCCAGGGTCGTGATCTACCCTCCGCCGGTGGTTGTAACCTTCCCTGGACCCATCCTCAGCACCTTCCCTCAGCAGAGTGTCGTGGGATCTGCAGGAACCCCTGAAGTTGGAAGTGGATTTAGTGCTGCCCGTACTCCTGGGACCTCCCTTGTTTATGGTGGTGCCAGATGGGGACGGGGATACCCAATTGGAAACTGTAGACCATGCTAAACCTGCTGTTGCTGAAACAAGAATACCCAGGACATGTCAAACAGGATGTAGATAACATGGCTGAGCTCCAGGGCACAGCTTTTAGGAAGGGTTGAGCCATTTGGATCTGCCATTAAATACATCTGTAGATGCTCAGATCTTCTGAAATATCCATTTACGTCCTTCTTGGATTACTTCTGCTGTTCTTCTAATGCTTTCCTGTTTTTCTAAGTAAGTGCTCTGTTCTTGATGCTATGGGACTATATTGCTAATTCCTTGGGGGCTAATTCCTTGTGGCAACATAAAGGGAACTGGTATGACATTCATTTTAGGTCCCTTTTTTTCTGTGGCAACTGATGCATAAAAGAGAGTCATGGAGTCAACTAGCCTCTGTTTCTGTGATGTATGTGTCTTGCTCTGATCATGGCTGAGTATCAACCCAGAGCTGCAATAGGGAAGCGCCACCAGTTATTACATGAATCATCTTGCATCAAACCACAGGTTGCAGGCAATTTGTAATCTGTACTATATAATCCTACCTCTGTATGATCTGCTTCTTTCATTAAACATGACATTGCAACATGTTACTGGCCTTGACGTGTGTGTGTGTGTCTATGTGTGTTACCCTCTGCTCCTCCTGATTCAGGTGTCTTTGTCCTGCTGCACCAAACTGATGCCATCAGTCTGCTTCAGGACAGTGATACTGTTGAGAGATTTGGCTGTGGGTTGTGTGTACAGCTCCTTCCCACAACAAGCTCCATGCTGTAGCTGTCCCTTCATGAAATTGCTGCCCACATCTTTGCTTTCATTGCTCCAGGTCCTCCTCAGTATTGGCTTTTCTGGAATAGTAAATGTTTCCTGGTGTATTCAGGCTCAACCTCCCCATCTAGGTGGTGACACTATGCATGAGAGCAGAGGTGTGTGGTATTAACAAGAATAATGTGAAACCACATGTTAGGTGAAAGTAGCTGGTTTTGAGTGTATAAGTTGAATTTCTGGCTTTATTGCTCTGCTCAATGTTCTACAACAATGTAAGCTATGCATGTGAAAATGGAATGTGATGTTTACTCGTGTAATTTCCAGTTTCTTCAGGAATACATCAATAATAAACATTCCACAAGCTTCCCATGTGGCTGTGTTTGAAATGTTATGTAGCCTGTTAACAGTTTGTTACAGAAACACTATAATTCAGAATCGCAAGGTACCAGAGAATGTGGGATTATTTCATAGTAGTCACACTTTGGAGAATTATTACCCCTATGTGTAAGGAAAACAAAGTTGACCAGGCATTGTAATAATGGGTAATTGAGTGTTGGTGAGCTTTAGAAGAGGTGATTAAACCAGATTCTCACCAGCCACATAAATCCTTCCCTGCAAAAGCAAAATCCCCCAAACCTCAAAAACCAGACAAAGGAATCTTCATTGTTATGTTAATGGCATATTTGGAAATGAATTCAAGGTTATTATTGAGGCCTCTCCAATTGCACTTTCCGTGTAGTAAGTTGAGACTTGCAGTTACCATGAAACAGCAAGTGCCAGGAAAATCAGGAAATTTTGCTGGTGGATTTCTATGGAGCTATTTATAATACACCTTTTATTCAGTTTGATATAGTAGCTGCTCATGTGAAATGCTTTGAGGCTTTCAGAAAACTGAAGATACCAATTATCTTATTAAGAAGCTACTAATGTCTTTTTAAGGTAAAGGCATTTGTTAATGGCTTTTAGGTTCATTATGGCATTATGGGAGAAGGATATTAATCTAAATATGGTGAATTTTGAAATGTTTTTTATTTCTCTCATTGTAAGGCCAATTTTCCTATACCAAGGTGCACTTCCCCTTCTCTTAAAAGGTTTGGCGTAATATTGCACTCTTAAAAGCTTCCAGCCCAGTTTGTGCAATAATCAGGAGCCAAATTTCTCATTTTGGGCTAAGTTTAATTTTTAAAAAGGATTCTCCCTCTTGCAGTGAATCTTTGTGCTGGAGGCCTGTTCTGCAGCATGCCTCATGTGTGGGTTGCTTACAAGGTGCATTTAACTCAATAATTTCCCACATGCATGCAGTAAATACACCCTGTTCCAGACCAGCATTCAGAAGTTGAAACAAAATTACAGGAGTTAGTTTTCTGTTAGCTAAATTAGCCATCCATCATCTCGTATGATAATATCAGGTACAGAGTTCCTCTAATCATTCACCTTTTCCTGAGCCTTAGGGCGTAAAACCCTATGAAACAGGGAAGATGCTCTTCACACATCACTGAATAGGAATATGAGAAAAACTCAGAGTTTCCGAAGATGTTAGGTTGGATCCATAGAAAATGGGCATCAGTGCTGTTGATTGGTGGATGGGAGGGGCAGGGAATGGTGTGGACCCCAATTCTGCAACAAACTGTGACTCTTTGACTCCTTCTGTTGTTTGAATGAATAGGTAATAAAATGATCCTGTTTGGTAGCTAAAGGCCCCTGTGGCAGGGGCACATGGGGTGAGAAGCTGGTTTCCCTCCCTGGTTGGTGGTTGGGCTCCAGTCTTTGCATAAGGCTGACCTGCAGCATGGCAGGAGATCCTGCCTGTGCCCTGGATCCTTGGAGTGAGGGGAGGGCTGAGGTTGCTTAGGCAGGAGGCAGCAGCAAGATGCATTGGGACCCTCTCAGTGCTGTGCAGGGAGATGGAGCCACAACTAGAGCAGTGGCATCTTCAAAACAGAAAGGGAAACGAGGAGGTGGCAGAAGGCTCTGAGGCAGTGTGGCAGAGACTGGTGACAGGTCTGGGTAGGCTGGGCTTGAGAGTCAGTTGCAGCCTGTGGGCAATGTTCCCCAGGCACTGGGTGGTGATTGCACCCGCTGTCGGAAGTGGCAGTGCCTCTGGTAATGAAACAAGTGGGATGTGGTGAAAGGAAGAGACATCATAAATACAGCTATGTTGGCAAACATGGACGGGGATGTTAAGCTGTGGCCAAAGGATCCTGGGCAGACTGAGAATTTCACCAAAATCCATGTTTTATTATCTTCTGTGCAAGTCTGTGTCAGCCCTTCTGCACAGTATGTACCGATAGGAAAACCCTTGTGTGCTGGAGGGCATCCAAGGGAGATAAGCTGCATTTATTGTGCTGGGAGACTCTACCATTTCTTAATGTTTTCCCTGGGGAACCCAGCCCTTTTTGCTGCTGACAGCAGCTAGCAGAAGGATTACAGAAGATGTTTTAATAGCTTTGCCAGTTTCAAAGGGTTGTACTGATTTACTGCCAATGTGCCCTGCTTAGGAGGCTAGGGTGGAGGTTGCTGCCCTCACCTTCTTCCTGGGGCATCCTGATTTGGCTCTGTCTCGCTCAGACTAGGGCTCAAAGAGGTGAGCTCCAAGCAACAAGGCAGCAGACCAAGCCCATCTCTTGGCTGTGGCTGCTTCTTTCCCAGACAAGGAAATGGATCTTTGGGGTTCATCTGTTATAGTCCAGTTCAAGGTCAAAAGGTTTAAGTGAAAACAATGGCATGGATATAAAGAAAGGAACTTTGGACTGGAGGAATAGCATTTACAGCTTGCAGACTATCCTGCCTCCAGTTTTCTGCCTATGAAAGGGATTCTCTGATTTGCTCTCATAGCTTCTTGACCTCCACTTTGCTCTGTCAGCTGAGGAATGCAGAAATGCTTGTGTAGGTGGCCACCATGGGAAGCAAAGGGGTAGTCACACAGTGTCTCTCTTGAAAATCAGCCTAAAGGTAGCCCCCTCACCACCACTTCTGCAACAGAAGTTTTGACTCCTGCTGATATCTTTGATGTGTAATTGGGCTTGCGTGGGATCCATGCAGTTTTGTCTAGGCTATGCTTGTTGAACCACCTTGTTCCATCCCAGATTGTAATCTTTCATATTATAAATCTAAATCAAGACTACTCTAAGGTGACATGGTAGAGGTTGACAGGAACTCCCTGAATAACCTGGCTGTTCAGTTTGCAAAGGAGATGATCCCTCCAGCAGATGGTCATGGCTTTGTTGCCTTTGGTCTTTCCTCTTAGGCGTCTTTAACCTTGAGTGTCCTTGCTATCTTTTCTTAGGAGACCATGAGGCTTCCACTCAATCTCTTGCTTTAGAAAGGTAGTTTTCAAACACAAAGCCCAGCTTGCTCCAGGAGTGTATGTGTTTCGTAATACAGAGTCAGGTGATGCCCTTTTCTGGAGAAGTATTTGTGTAAACCCAGGGTCACAGGTTAGCTAAAATGAGGTTGGTTAGAGTGGCAGTGCTGTTGGTCTTTGTAGTGTGGCATATGAGCACAGACAAAAGGAGAAGACTGGACGTCTGATACTATTAAGAAGAGTAATTTTAATGAAAATGAAAAACACTGAGGAACTGAAAGAGTAAGTTTGCAGTTTTACAGAAGTGTCTTCAGCAAGCAGAGTGTGTCTGATGTTGAATGATGCTTTCTCCTTGTGGAAACAGTGGAGTTTAGACAGTCAAGACATGTTTCTTGCTTTCAGGGTTGCTTATAAATCATGCCAGATGAGGAACAGTGTGAATATGTAACATAGCTTCTCTGCTAGGTGTCATCTTTGGTGAAGTTTACAGCTGAACAAAGTGGACTTGTCCGTGATGGTTGCAGAAACTCCTGTTACTATCGCAATACAAAGTGGCTGTGAATTAACTTAAAAAGCACTTTACTCACGCCTGAAAGTCTTGCTTTACTCCATCAACATGCTGTAAAGATGGCTCAGTGCTTGCTGTAATTTAAGTTGCCCTTTACAGTAATAGTTGAAGAAATGGAAAATATTAGAAAGGGTTATATATAGAGTAGTCTTACGCAGCTTGGCACCCGCATCTCCCATTGGACTCAGCCAGAGGTGTGGGTGCTCAGCATTTCTCAGCATCATAACCTTAGCCATGAATCCGTGTCCTGCATTTCATTTCTTGATTGCTATTTCTGTTGGTTCATCATAGACAGCAGTTTCAATAGAAGCATCTGCTTCCAAAACGAGAAGAGAACGGGTAACCGTACCCAAATCTGTACAGGTCTCCAAAGCCCCCATCAAAACCCCCATAACCGATCAAGCCTCTGTTCCCATACAGGCTCCCAAAGCTTCTGTAGCCATATGGGCTGCTGTAGCGGTAGTAGCCATATGGGCTCCCATACAGGTAACCATTCAGGCCCCCAAAGCCATAGAGGTCTTCATAGCCAAATCGTGAGTAGCACCCATCGTCATAGAGGTCCCTGAAGAAAGTCATTGTTCGTTGATGCAGGTAAACCTGAAACACACACCCAGAAGCAAGGTGACCTTGTGGGCTGCTGACAGCAGGAGGAAGGGCTCAAAGCTTGGGCAGAGCTGATGAAATTCAACTCGCTCCCTCTTGTAGGTCTTTCACCCTCTTAACCATCTGCCTTTTTTTTTCTTCTCATCTGAATCCCAAAGAACACTTGAACAGCTGACTATCCATAGAAAATAGACTTTTTACCAACTGAATATTGAACTTTTCCACCCCAGAAGTTAGGGAAATTTGAATAAATTTAAGAAAAATATGCCAGTTGCTTATTCAGATGAGAACAACAGCTTCTCACAAGCTCCCCTCATCACCAGTAAAGCTGCGTGCCACTGGACATGGGATAAACTTAAACAGTGCAATGGAGGAATTTCCTTCCTGGGTGTCTACTTAAAGTAGTAAATGTTTCATAAAGTTTTTATCTAGGGATTTGAATTCCCAACACCTGATAAAAAGAAGCTGGAACCGGAAATTATTTCTGACTTCAAAAATGTAGCAGTAAACTTCAAGTTTTCAGTGTTCTAAAGCCTACTGCTAAATAAGCACAGGAAGAGCAAAAAAGTTTCAGTGAAGGAATTCTTCGATGTCACAGAGAATTCTGTGTTTGGGATTAGCTCCAAAATGACAAGAAATTGCTTAGGGTATCATACATATATATATGTTACATATATGTCACATATATATGTACACACCAGTATCTTATTTATATATATACGTATGCATGTGCACACACAATTATTTCTACTAACATATAGACATATATACATACAACTCTACATGCATCAGAAAGAGTATTGACCTACCTGGTTCACCAAGGGGAGTAGCTCAAGAGAAGTGAATAGCATTATGGAGTTGTAGGTCCCTATATATACCCTCTTCAACTTAGGTGTTAGTTCTGCAGCATATCTTCTTGCATGCATTATTCTTTCAATTGATGTAATTGGAGTCTGTGATTTTCATATTTTCAGAGTTTGATGTTATGACACATGTGTAATACCTATAGAATTTCTTTCATCTTAAAACAAGAAGAAATTGAGCTCAGCATATTTCTAGTAAAATTGCATGAAATTCTTTGTAGTTGGAGGGATAGAAATAATTTGGGGAGATGTTTAGACCATATCCATTTGCGCAATCTGCTTGTAGGTTCTCCAGTCACTTGGCTTTTACATCTATGGTGCAACATGTGGGGGAGAGAAGGATTAGGCTTTGGTGTGCCAAAGCATTGTAGTAGAGCTTCTATTCAACAGCCTCGTGACCTCTAGTACTACTCAGTGATACTGGTGGGGAACTTTTGCCAACAGCTTTGTTTGGGTTTTGTCCCAGTTTCTACAATAGTGATTTGGAAGATATCTTTCAATTCCCTTGTGAATTTTCCAAAATTTTTATTCCTACTTTAGATTTTTCTAATAGTTTCTGAGTTTCGTGAAACATAAATGCATCACCTTATTAGGACTTTGACATAAGAGACCTTAATGTGTCTTGTGAGTGACCATATTATTAAATCTGGGGTGTCTTTCGGTGACAAACTATTAATATTTAAATACTGCAACACTTTGCAAATTGAGAACATCAATGAGTGTTTATGAAGTGCTTTGGTATTCAAAATTCTGAGGAAGTCTCAACATCCTGCTTGCTCATTATTGCCCTTATTTTATATTTAAATTAATGCCAGAAATTAGGTGAAGGTCATACAAGGATTTATGCAGTTAACTTCAGCGTTCCTCACTGTTGTAGTGGATTTGATACACGTGGTTGATTCTTCGAGAAGAAAATATTCATATGGCTCTTTGGAAAACAGAATTTAGTGCACCTCACAAAATCCTTATCATTTATTATTCCCTAGCCCAAGTTCCTACTTGTATTCTCTACCTTGTTGGGTTGAACTTGCGGTCAAGCCCTCCAGTGAACTACTGCAAACAATGCTGTAGTTGTCTTTTTGTCAAAACCATGTTTTCTGCTTATGCAGCAGCATGACTTTTCTTCACCAGGAACTCTGGAGGAATGCAATTAAGATTTATTTGCAGGTCGTGCTGGTCCAGCTTCCTGAAGTTGCCTATGTAGTTTAATATAAAATACCTACATTTATGTTTTCATTTCCTTTAAACATGCACCCTGGGCCATGGTGCATTAGAGTTTCCAGTGAACAACAGAGATTTTCAAACATGTGGGAAGGTTTTATTTCTTCACTGAAAATTTCTTTCTCTTTGAGAACTTAGAAATGCTTTTAAATGATATACAAATAAACTTCAGTTTTGACAGTGAAGACTATAAAATGGTATCAGGAATGTAGTTGGCCCAGAAAATTTTAAGATGAAAGAAACCTGTAATACATGTGACATATGGGAGGCTGGGAACACACTAATAATCCCAAACAATGGAGAAAATTATATTAATTGAAGATATGACGTGTGCAGACAAATTTGTTTTCCAGCCAATAAGACTACAAACCTTTTGAATACACAGGGCGTCTAAGATAAGCCAGGCGGGCAAAGAGACAGTATAAAAAGGGCTCAGAGCTCTAGGCTCCTCATCAGCTCTCTTGCCTTCCTCCCCCTGGTGAACTCGGTAAGCCTTCTTTCCATTCATATTCTTCATAAGAATTAGAAATTTTGGGTTAATAATTTATGTTAGGATTGTGGTTTCTCTGGAAATTAAGATTTCTCAGTACCTTGTGTCTGTGCTTATGCATTGGTGGGTTCAAGTTTTAAAGATGGGGCTGAATCTTTTCTGGTCCTGTTGGTAACTGGGTATCTGGCTCCATGATGAGGATTGCTGGTTACTAGGTCTGCAGATGCAGAGAATGGTTTCTTCACCATAGCCCTCAGAGAGGTCTTTCACAAATCTTCTGTTCTGTTTTAAGGAAGGTCTTCAGGTCTGTTTGGCAGGACAGCACATGTTCACGTGTGTTAACGCTCCATGGTTTCTTGCATGTGCTGTCAGCATTTCCAGATTCCAATCAAAATTGGTGTAAATTACTGAAATGGGACCTTCTACTTTCAACCCTGCTGCAATCATAGAATCACAGAATCAGCTGGGGTGGAAAAGAACACCAAGACCAACCTTTACCTCAGGATTAAACCAAAAGCTGAAGTGTGTTATCATGGCAAGCATTAGACACTTCGAGCTTTCTTGAAGAGTTTCTTGAAGGATTTGGGAATGTAGAGCTCTATCCAAAGCTGATATCCTGAAAGAAATTTAGGTTTGTTAACTCCTAACAGTATTCTCTAAGTAAAATCCTAAAACAGCAGCAAAGAACTTTTGGACTGTAACAGGTGTATGCTGTAGTCAGTGTTTCACAAATCTCAGTGACAAAAGACACAAACCCCATTGTTCCAAAACAGTGGGAAAATGACAGAATGATAGAAATGGGATGCAATAAGGTGAATAAGGATCTGAGGAATTTGGTGATAATTTTGCTTCTGTCCTTGGTCTCACATGGCCAGTCTTTTGCCTCTGAGACTGTTCCTGCCACTGTAGTAATCCTTATTTTTTCTTTTCTCCCTGTTGCTGTATTTCAGGTTTGCCTCCATCACAGAAAGATGACTTTCTTCCAAAACCAGTGTGAGGATGACTGCTATTCTCCCTGCAATTATGGGAGCCTGTACAGCTACCGCAGCTACGACTGCGGGAGTCCCTGCGGATACCGGGGCTATGGTGGCCTCTACGGCTACCGAGGCCTCTATGGCTTTGGGGACCGGTACGGCTGTGGTGGTCTCTACGGTTACCGGGGCATTTATGGCTCTGGGGACTACTATGGCTCTGGAGGTCTGTATGGTGGCTATAGGGGATACTATGGCTTTGGAGACTGCTATGGCTACCCAGGCTTCTATTCCGGCCGCTACGGCTACCCCTTTGGTTCACGCTATGGCCTGAGGTACGGCTATGGGAGCTGCTAAACCCAGCTGGAACATCCCTGAAGTGAAGATCAACTCAGGCCCAGCAAGCACGGACTGATGGTGAACCTTGGCAGCAGTGGTCACTGGTGTGCAGAGCCCTGGTGACAGCAGCCACCCACCCTTCATGGAGGCTTTGAGTGTTCTGCACTGCTGTTGAAGTGCTTGCAATAATTTATCTTATGCTCTGTGTCTGCTTGCTCTCTTGCCACCCGAACCGTCCTCTTGATCAAAAGCTTGTTTCTGCAGTTCTTTGTGAGCTGCTTTTCGTGTTTGTTGCCGTGATGTACGCAAAACCTTAATGCTGATTGAATGGAATCAGCAGGGTGTAATGTGCCTTCGGGAATGCGGTCTTTCAGTTCTGTATGCCTTTGAAAATCTATCTGCCTTTCACTCACATTAAAAATTATGCTGCATCAATACTGCATCTCTGGTTTTATTTTTCACCTGCATGCCTCAAATATCTTGAAATCAATAGCATCAAACAGATTGTGTGACAAAGTTAACTTTGTATACTCAGGGATTTGCTTGTAGAGACTTGCCCTCCTCAAGCCTGGAAACATGGACTTCTGTAGCTGCAAGAACCTTCAGCTGTACCTCTGGTTATACATGTTTCTACAACTCCAGGCTTTGGCTTGGTGTATTCCAAATAAGTGGTTCATTTAAACTACTTCATTGTTGCTGCTGGGATAATGTCATGTGGTTCGGACATGATCCATCACTGGATGCGATCTGCAAATGTGTGGACTCATCAGGTTTTACAGTTTGAAATAAGTTTGTATTTTGTATATTATCATAGAATCATTAAAGAGCCCGGGTTGGAAGGCACTTGGAAAGATCAGGGTTGAAAGATTAGGGACTCCCTCATGGAAAAGGGGGAGGAATTTTCCCTTTGCAGCGTATAGAGTTTGATAGGATTAATGGAAATCCTTTGGCCAGTACCTCTGATGCATATTTTTTGTCTGTCAGTTCAGGGAAGTACACTCGGAGCCCACAGTTTGGAAGCAAGCAAAGTTACCACTGATTTTTACTGACTTTTTTCCTTTTTCCCACTGAATATTGTAGGCGGATGCTATAGAACCTCTGGGCTCAGAACTGAGAGTCTGTGGCTGCATTAGGAGGAAGATGACGTGATGGCACTTTCTCATTGCTTCCGTGGCTGGAGGCAGCTACCAAAACACCCTGGAGACATTGAATACTGTTTCACTTGATTTTATTTTTTTAAGAACTAGTTGCCTCTTTTTTTTCCACTTTTCTTTCTGTCTTTTAGCTTTTAGTCTCCAGATTCAGTGAATTCTCATAACTGTAGAACTGGATTTTGTTGTACCCAGTGTCTGTGTGAAATATGATAGGAAATTGTGGCTCTGGAGCAAGAACACTTAAATTGCCGGGAATAGGACAACATTCTGCTCACTTGAACATCTTTGTATGCTCCCTATAAAGGCTTGTGAGTAATTCTCCATTTTAAAACACTATTATAAAGACTATTGCAGTCCTATTTTGCTGAAGTATGTTAACCTTAAATCTGTTAATATTTTCAATTAAGTAAAGGGAGAAATTGTGGCATTTCTTTAATTTCTGAGGGGTAAAAGGGAAGCAAAGGGTATATTTACTGGGACCAACTGCTCTGGAGGTGGAAGGACATGAAATGCTTTGCCAGCATTAGGAATACAAAGTCCCTTCAGGATGCTACCACACTCAGTATATCCATGTAAACTAGAGACAGGAAAGAAGACAGCTGGAATTTCAATTTTTTTTATGCAGAAAGTTTAATGCAATAAGAAAGGAGTTGGCACAGATACAGAAAGATTATAGTTTTGGGATACTGGAAAGAGCTATGGAAGATGAGTCATTGCACTATGCTACCCAGAACATTCTTTTTGTTGAAGCTGTGTTGTTCATCCCTTAGGTACTTGTAAATCCAGATCAAAGAAGAGACAGCTGTAATACGTCTCCATTACACAGTCCTGCAGCACCTTACTGGAAGTAGTTATTGAAAATGCAGATGACACAAAAGCTAATTTTGCAAAGTCCTTTAACACCACTGCAGCAACTGTAAGAAGCTTCAAATGAGCTGCAGATTGTCGTTGCTGAAGAGTTTAAATAGGGTATCTGTCAAAAAGGGTTTAAATGCAGAATATCAAGAGAGATCTCCTAGTTGTGAAAGACAGGAAGAAGCAGACAAAAAGAACAAAAATACGAATGCCAAAAAGTGTTAGAGAGCAGCGAAGCTCCTCGTTCTCAGTAACTTCAGTTGCTGCCACAGGGGCTCAGTGCTTCCGTAAGCATTGCCTCTGACATTAGCCATTCTTCGTTGCTTGCTGGGTTGGGGTTGATTCTTGTTTCAGAGGTATTGCCACTGGGTTTAACAGCAGGGGTAGCAGCACCTGTAGCTGTAGTTGCAGCAGGAAGGGTAATAGTATCTGGTGGTACATGAGCCGTAGCTGCAGGAGTTTCCACAGCTGTATCTGCGCCGGTAGCTGCACAGGGTCCGGTAGCTGCAGGGGTTGCAGCAGCTGTAGGTCCGGGAGCAGCGCACGGTCCTGTAGCAGGGGGAGTAGCAGATGCTGTAGCACGGGTACACGTAGCAGCAAGACATCTTGGTGTGGTGGAGGGGAGCAGGCAACCTGAAAGAGATAGGGAGGTAAGGGGTAGGATCAGCTTGCAGGGAGCTGCAGAAGTAGTGGCTTGGTGGCAAGAGTACCCAACCCCCTTTCTATGCTCCCTCCTTGTTAGATCTGACTGTGAGACACAGTTTCTTTAGTTTCTCCTCTTAAAAGTAAATATAATACCCTTTTTTTGGACTTTGGATGCAGGAAATTCAGCTTGCAGATGTACATCCAAATCTATGTGCTTTGGTGTTCAGGCTCCCAGCACAGGCTGCTGAGGTCAATCATGACAAGTTCATTAAAGACAGCCTCCTTGTCTGGTTTTAATCTTGTTATGTAAAATATTCATTTTCCTGTGCAACCTTGGCTTTGTTAGTGCCAGCTCCAGCAAGGATACTGAAAATACTCTGCTGGGCAGTAAAGATTTAATGTTTAAGTCCTCTATTGCCACAGGTTACAGCTGCTCCAGTGACTTCAGAGAGACTAAAGCAATTCTTGTGACTTACTCATATTCATTATTGCAACATCTTTTCATCCAAAAGCCATTTCCGCTTTGCATAATACACAATTCTGCCCATGAACCAAATTTCAGTTTAAAAAGCTAAAGCAATAGAGCTGCTGCTTTCTCTTATGTGAAGACACAACTTCTTACCAGGTTTCACATCTTACCAATGATATCTGAAAATTCATTCGTCAATGTCCCCAGTTTTTTTTTACTGTACAGCTTAAAACCATACAGGATAAAATACTTCCACCACTGTTACATATGAGAGAATGTTAGTAAAGGAGTCATTCCCAAGTTAAAGGAATCTCTGTGAGAATAGGATCTGAACTTACCAAGTTCACTGAGGAGAGTAAACCAGGAGGAGCGCTGGGAAGAGCGTGGGGATGTGAGCACTTTTATATAGTTTCTCGGACCTGTGGAAGTCAGTGCAATTCCTTGTGTGCTTCCACTACCTGTTAGTCACAAAACACATTTCGGAAGTACATCACCAGTGCAATTACTATAATTGTTTTCCTCCACATTTAGGTCAATTTTCAAATTCCTCTGGTAGCACATTGTGATTACGCCTTGGGAAGTTCTTTCATCTTAAAACTTTCCAGGAGAAATGGATTTCTAGGAATTCACCCAAAGGACAATTGGGCATGAAGCTGGAATACATGGAACTGGAATACATGGAACACTTCCAGCCACACTGCCTGTCTGGCTGGGGAGTCAGTAGACTGTTTCTTTGTTATGCCCCTACGAAAGATGTGGATACTGCACATTGTGAGGTTGTGTAAAATACCTGGCCAGGAAAGAGGCATTACACTATGTGCTTAGGGCTTTTCCCAACCATTTTGATTCATTTCCGTCACAATTAATAACAGGCGTTCCATTGATTCCTTTAGGTTCTGCTATTGTCTATAATTTGTCATGCACACTATGAGAAGTCTAGGCCAAGGCACAGGATCAATTACGTGAACATCTGAGCAATGTGCCTGAGACTTGCTGTCCGGTTTATTTTGTCTTTTGTCTTTCTCTTTTCTGGATGAAATCATTGGAAGATATTTTTTGAGTCAGTATCTTGTAATATCACGCACACATGATGTTTGTTATATATTATTTTATATATATTATGCATTTATGTATATAAATAACATATATTTATTATAGACCTCAGAGTAGACTTCCAATATCTGAAGGAGACTTACAAGGGTACTGGAGGTGGACTCTTCATCAGGGGCTGTAGCAATAGGATAAGGGTTAATGGATTAAAGCTTAAATAGGGGGAATTCGGGTTAGATATAAGGAATAAGTTCTTCCCTGTGAGGGTGCTGAGACGCTGACACAGGGTGCCCAGAGAAGGTGTGGCTGCCCCATCCCTGGCAGTGCTCAAGGCCAGGTTCGATGGGGCAACCTGATCTAGTCGGAGGTGTCCCTGCCCATGGCAGGGAGTTGGGAATGAATGAACTTTAAGGTCCTTTCCAACTCAAACCATTCTATGATTCTATGATTTATATGGTATATATATATATGAGATGCATAAATGCATATATTATACTGGGGCAGTATCACTGCAGGTTCTGGTGGTGCAGAAAAATCTGGGTTTTCTTTTGGTCTACCACAGGGGCTGCAGTAAAGAAAAGGAGAACAGCCTTTTAAGACTTTTAGGAAAGCTGTGGAAGGTTTCCAGTAGGGTGGAGACCATGGGTTCCTGACTGATGGGAACCATTTGCTGGGGAGGGTGGATGGACACCCTCTAGCAGTGAAGGGTCCTATGAATTCTCATGCTTTGCATTGGGCTTTAGTATAATAAAAAGGTTTATGAAGTGCTATAAGTGGCCCACTACAGAATGGATTTTTCTAAGCCAGGAATGGAGAAATCACTCTTGATTTTTTGTGGTGGTGTTATCCAGTCAATTACTGTGCGGGTGTTGAGGCCCTGGCACAGGATGCCCAGGGAAGCTGTGGCTGCTCCATCCCTGGCAGTGCTCAAGGCCAGGTTGGACAGGGCTTGAAGCAATTTTGTCTAGTCTGAGGTGTCCCTGCCTGTGGCAGGGGGGTGGAACTGGATGAGCTCTAAGGCCCCTTTGATGCAAAGCAGTCTGTGATGTGATGAGATATGGCTGTATCTCTGCCAACACCGAGTGAGGACGATGTCTGTAGTGCCTTAGTTTTAATAAAAAGAAACAGTGCTTAACCTAGGGGTTCCCTTGCTGTTTATTGTCCAACATCAAGGCACTTTTCAGCAACAATCCATTAATATTTAAATAATACAAACATTTCTAAAGTAAGTTTTAATGACTGTTTTGGAAAAACATTGATACCATAAATTCTGATGAGGCTCAGCACTTCTTGAATGCCTGTTATTATCCTCATTAAATATGCAAATGGGGAATGGCTCACTGCAGTGAAGGTCATGCAAGGAGGTATTTGTTGAGTTAAAATAAAAGGCTCTTGACTTTACATTTTGTGCTCTGCTTCCTTTGGGAAGCTGGTGTTTGATGAGGTTGAAAGCCAGCATCAATAAGATTTGTTGTAAAAGAATATGTGTAATTTTAACTTCTCAATATTCTGATAACATCAGTGTCACAGAATTTAATTTACATTTGCTTTGGTGATATCCTGAAAGAGTTTTATTATGGTATGAGCAGATGCAATGACAAAGTATAGACTCTGTGATTAATTCTTCCTCCTTCCTATTAATATATGTTTGAAATTGTTACCCAAATGAATGCTGAACTTCTATAAAGTCCCTGTGTTTTGATAGTGAACCAAGCTGAAAGGAAATACTAAAAGTATAAAACAAAAATTATTTTAGAGGAAGAGGAGGAAATACCTATTTTTTTTCTCAGATACAAACCTCAGTTTGAGAGGTACAAGTAAGAGGCAAAGTGGCATAAAATGCTTTTACATCCTCTATTAATCTAGGATTGGGATTTTTCATTCTGTGAGGAAGAAGGGGTGCACTAGGGTTTATTTTTAAATGTATATTAGATAGATGTAAATGTATGGAACTTTTCCTTCTAGGAAATGCTGACATAATTCAGGTTACATACATTTTTAATATGTTAAAAAGACCCCAAACAGATGAATTTTGATTCTCAGCCATCTCTAGCCTGAGGATCTGTCATTCTCTTGCCTATTTTGGTATCTTGATTTTATAATTAGGAGTGAGAATTACCCAAAAAGTTTTTAAGATGAAGGAGGCTCATAACTTTGCATCGTCAAGATGAGAAATAATGATCCCTGACGTTGAAGAAACCAATTATATTAACTCAAGTTGTGACGTGAACAGAAAAATTTAGTGTTGCTATTTGCACAGGTCAGAAGATCATAATTTTGGAGTGACCAAGAAACCTGTTGCGTTGTGGCTGAGGTCAGGTCCCTCACAAACACCTGAGGAGCACTGGAATGGCTATTAATTGTCCTGGAATACATAAACACATATATGAGGTTTTCCAAAGTTATCCAAGTGCTCAAAATTCATGGAATATTTTGATGTCCCTAATATTGAAAATCAGAAATTGAGCTTAGGAAGTGTCAGTTCAATAGTGCCTGAACTTCTGTACCTACAAATCTAAGTAATATAGAGAAGTACCCTAAACAGACTTCAAGACATGCAGCAGTGTTCAATCAGTAACTGGAAATACAACTCATAAAAAATCTTGGTAATTATAGAAAGATGGAGTCAAATTCACAGAGGGAAACATATTAAGACATTCAGTGAAGAGCCGTGATTCACAAGAACATTACAGGTTTAAGTGTCTTAATTGCTACAAGTTTTCAATTGCTTTTTGCTTTTTTCATTTGTCAAATGATTTCTCCTATGTTACGCCTTTGTTTGATGTATTTTTCCATCTGGACTGCGGTAGATTTTACACCAGAATTACCATAAATATTTTAAAAATGGTATTAAAAAGAACTTCTGAAAAACTTAATGAACAATGTTAGCATTTTCTTTCAAGATCTATGTTTCTATTTTTCTTTAACTCTTATTGTATCAAATGCATAGTTATTTCATCTCCTATCATGTCAGTAATAAGCTTATCTAGAAATAATATATGTAATTATATAGCAATGATGCGTAATTCTAAATACATGCAAATAGGCTATACATGTGTGTTTTGAAAACCTCCATAATTTCCTGAGTTGTAATCCACTTTTCCCCATTTCTTCTGACAACATGTTGTGACTTACAATATTTATTTAAATAAATCTAGCAATTTAATTTTTTTTTAAAATAATGAATGGCATTTCACAGAAATTTGCAGTTTTTTTTGCATTATGAACAAAACTTAAACCTGAATATTTTGAGTAAGTTAAAAAGGAATTGAAAAACAATTACCAATTGCTTTGTTATTCTGAAATAGAAAAGTCTATGATATAATGCATCGACTGGTAACTTTTCTTTAACTTTTAAAACAAATCTATGCATAAGCCACAGTTACTTTTAAAAAATAATAAAAAAAAAAACCAACAAAAACCTTCAGATGCTGAATTTGCACTTCATGACCAGTTGAGGGAAACCTTGATTTGCATTTTTAGATTGTTAGATGAAAATGTTTCCAGTAAAAGGAAATTAATGTAACAGTTGAGCACAGTGAATATAGGTAATTGGTCCAAAATAAGTTTCCAGAAGTACCAGTTACTGTAGAACAGAATGGTGAATTTTCAAAGCACGGTTTGATGCGTGCTTCTGGCAGCTCCCCCAGGACTTGTGGGTTTGTTTTCTTCAGGTTTCTCTTACACAGACTCCTCTCCAACCTCTTGAATAACCTGTTGAATAAGTGTTTAGGTTCTGCTTCATTTCTATGCTCTGCTTTTACGTGGATGCAAATTCACATGAGCCTCACTTCTGCTGGGAGTTGGTGGCAACCGGCACTTACGGGATGAGGAAGGAAACCCTACAGCAATCCCTTTCTTTGCAGTCTACCCACCAGAGAAAGTCAGCATCATAGTCCGTAATTGTGCCTCTTACATGCAGATCAGTGTTAGCTGGAGAACTGAAGCTCCTGCAGACCAGGAGAAGGAGCATTTCCTGTTGGAAATCACTTGCAAAACTCAGTATTCTTGTGGCTCCAGATGGCTCCTGCCTGGGAACAGTCCTGGTAGATTCACCCCTTTGTCATCAAGCTGGTAGCCACTTTTGCTTTAAGCAACTCTTCCTCCTACCTATCACATGTCCTCTTGGTAATTACGGGGAAGAAGAGGCTTCCCCTCCAAGCCTCTCCTTATCTGGAATCTGCATGCTTCTGCGCTTCCTTTGTAGAACAGTTTTTGCTGATGGTGAAGGCTGGCAGATGATTACAGAATGCATGCCAGAAAGCCAGCCCAGCCAGGGCAGTGACAGGAAGGACTAAGCTCACAGCTCATTCACAAGACATCATACAGTCATATAATCCTAGAATGGTTTGCATTAGAAGGGACCTTAAACCTCCATGTCCTTCTTATTAGGTTGTGAATGCTCCATCCCTGACGGTGTTCAAGACCAGGTTGGACAAAGCCTTGGGTGAGATGGTTTAGTGTGAGGTGTCCCTGCCCATGGCAGGAGGGCTGGAACTAGATGATCTTAAGGTCCTTTCCGACCCAAACTATTCTATGATTCTACGCTGATGCCCCAGAGCTGGACATAGAACTGCAGGTGTATGTATGTGTCTGTGTCACCAGAGTGGAGTAGAGGAGAGGAATCCACTTCCTCAACCTGCTGGGGATGCAGCCTGACTGTGCAAAGTAACCTCTGGTGGAGAAATAGCAATATTGAAATCTTGAAACACATTGGGAGGAGATGAATGTGAGCTCATGTGTGTTCTCATATTGGTTACCTACTTCAGAGCTGCAGAAAGCTGACATAGTCCAGCAATTTGGGTCTCAGTGAATTTTGGATCCTCAAATGTAACATAACTTGGGCTGGAATGTAGTCAGTAAACACTGATTTAGTTTTCTTAAATCTTTTTATTTCTAAGCTAGTATTTTGGAAATGAACAGTGTTTTGGTGTGTTTGGTGGAAGAGGGGCAGAATTAGGACATGGCAGACGTGAGATTTTAGGACTGTCCTGTAGGAAACAGAAATGAAAGTGCTCAGTACATCCTCTGTCACCTCAGATTCTAGGGGATGCTTAAAACTGCAGATGTGAGAAGCTTGTGCCTCCTTTTTTGCCATGTTTCAGGTAAATAATTAGTAAAGTCAAATATAAAAGAAAAATATATAACAAAAAGCAGTATTGTGATGCAAGATCTTTTAATGAGAGTAAGAAGCAGTTACAGCTTGTAGTAGTAGAGAAGAGAAGCATTCAGGGATTCACACATCCTTTAAACAGAGTCACAAGATTGCACAGTAGATGCTTTTGGAGCAGAGCTGTCAGCACATTATATGGCAAGACGAGATGTCTTCTCCTCTCTGCATCTTCTGTTGTAAAGCTACACATCAAACTACACAGTACATCCAAAGGTTATGAAGGAAGAGTTCACCCTAATAGCAAGTTACTCAAAGTAGCTGCAGACATTGAAGAGAGGTGCTAAGCACTGAGGACCATTCCTGACTGCAGTCGCTGTCACAGAAGCTTAGCAAAGGTAAAATTCATACGTTACTATTTTGCCTTTCATTTCCTATCTGGTTGTTCTACGGCTGGGTTTAGCAGGGGTAGCAGCTCCCATAGTTGTATCTACGGATGTAGCGAGAAGAGTAGGGGTAGCAGTAGCGAGAGCTGTAGGAGGGGTAGCAGTCACGGTAACCGCACAGACTCCCATAGCTCTGGTAGCCACAGGGGCTCCCACAGTCGTAGGTCCGGTAGCTGCAGGGGCTTCCACAGCCATAGGTCCTGTAGGTGTACACAGTCCCGTAGTTGCAGGGTGAGTAGCAGGAATCGTCACACTGGGTCTGGTAGCAGAAAGTCATCTTGGTGTGACGGATGGGGAGGCAAGTCTGAAACACAGCAGAAGAGAAGAAGATAAGGTCTGACCCAGAGATCAAGAGGATGCTAGCTGCTTCTAGAAAAACCTATGTAAGTATAAGAAAGAGGGAGGAAAGAAGTGCAAACATGGGAACCAGTCCAACACCTCCATTCAAAGCTATACCCTGACTCCTTGCCCAGCTCACTCCTTTCTGGTTTTCCCCCTTGTTTGCGCCATAAAAATATTTTATGCTGCTTGTTACCATTGCTTAGATTTGGCAGTCTGTTTTCAAGTGGCATATGAGATAGGATCTTGTTAGGATTAGATTGTATCAGTGTCTGATGCTTCTCTAAAAACCATCAGTGAACAGACACTAGATCAGGAATGAATTCTGTCAGTTCTTGCCATTGAGACAAGACACCACAGAAGAACTCTTCTTGTGCAAAGCTCTGCTGAAAAAAGCAGCTTGTTTGTTTGAACCCGTGTCCATGCTTTAATTGCCAGTTGAATATACTTACGTTTTGTTCAAAATAATGAAAAAATATGTAATATGTCTTCTGCTTCATAATAAAGAAGCCTCAAAGGCTTCACTATATCATAAATAAAGACAATTTCTCACAGTGCATCGCTAGATGACACAATCTTCTAAGCTTATGTAGGCATATATCCCATTTTAAACAAAATGAATTGTGCTTGCTGTGAAATCACAGCCTTTTCTGGAAAAAGCCTTTGCTTTTAAAGTATAACTGCTGTCTGTATAACCATATAGTAAAAACACAGCATCTACACAGAAATAAAGACATTGTAGTAAGCCCGACTTACCAAGTTCAGTGAGAACGTAAATCCGAAGATGCGAGTAGAGAGTGTTGAATTTCTCTCCCTTTTATATATTTATCTGACCAAGCCTACTGTGCTTTAAACTCCTATTCATCACAAAACAAATTTACTTATGCACGTCATTCCTTCAGTTGATGTAATTGTTTTCTTGGTTTGTGATCATTAGTCAGTTCTTGGCTTCCAAAAGTATGACATTGCATTGCAGTTTTCTTTCATGTTCGGACTTCCTGGGTGAATTATATTTGTAGAATTAGTGTGGTGAAATCTGAGTTATAACAGGAAAGGGAAGGAAGGATATTGAGAGCAGAATTGATTGATGTTCATAATCCCAATTTTAGAGGAATGGATGAATTTCAGTGTATGATGCCTGCAATGACTCTGGATTGGTTTGAGGAAAGAGGAATTTCAGAGTTATTTTTTTCCTCAGAAATAATAATCCCTAGAAAGCATTTCTTGTTTGGTTGTTCTTTTTTTTTTAATTTCAAAATTGCATTTTTAGGTCAGAATATTAGCAGTATTTGTATTTATAATATCATTTGTGTTATATCCAACCCAATAACAGAAGTACAAGAAAGGTGGTTGGATTAGAGGACGCATCTGGTCTGTACCTTGCTGCAATCAAATATGCATGGATATGTTAACTGTTTATTGTGACCTTCACAGGAAATTCATGTAGATTTGCCTGCTAGAAATGCTCTATCAATTACTTTTACCAGACTTCAACAGCCAGCTCCTTTGTCTGCATAGAAGGAAACTGGGGTCCTTTTTGGTGTAAGAATGGTGGAAATAGATCTGAGTAAATTAGAGTCACTGACAAGACTTTAGGAGAACCCTGAAGCAGGTAGCAATAAATAATCAATCTAAAGGATATTTGAAATTTTAAATTGCATAATATATAAAATAAACTGACAAATTCAGGCTCCTGGAGAGTCAACGCAATCTAGGCAAATTTTATGGATCCAAAAATATCTCCTTAGAGATTGTTTATGCTTAGATCAGAAATGATTCACTCAGGGATTCATTACAAAAGAACAAGATAAGCCAAACAGGAACATATATGTGTAATAACAGAAGTTTTCCTAAGGAGTCCCCCAACTGCTAAATATAGTTTAACATGACATTTTCTTGATGTTGTTGAGGTGTTTAACTTAATGCTGCTAATGACGGTGAATAATGCTGAGCCCTGTGGATGTGACCTGGTAAAGCAGCAACATCCCGGTCTTCCCTGGTGACCTTCACCTCAAAACACTGCTGTTTACTTGCATCTTAAGGGAAGGATAATAACAGACATGTCAGACGTTCAGGGCCTTTCTCAAAATTTTGAATATCAAAGCCTTCATTAATACTTATTAAAGATTCACATGTACAAAGAGATTTATTATTTAAATATTAATACTACGTTAGGGGAAAACGCCCCAGCATTATGTAACACAGTTTCTAAAAACGTGTATCACGTTATTCTGTTTCTAGGCTTTATTAAGGATGTAATTCATAGCTGGAGAATTGAGTCTTGGAAAGGTGTTTTCTCGGAAAATACGTCATGTACATGCCTTTTTAATGCTTCTACACCAATTTTCTAGCTGAATCAGTGAGCACAGCAATATCATATTCCATGACAGCATCAATGCAAAGGTCTTACCCACTTTGCTAGTCACAGGAAATGTTGGAAGGGATTGGTAGGAACGTGCTGTTTCATGCATCATTAAAGTTATGAAATACATGAAAATGAGAGGCTCCCCCTTCCACAAGCATTTCAGGAAAAATACCTGTACCAAAAAGCACATGGACCAACATGCACAGTGAGGCCAGCCTGCCGAAAATGATGTTTGGCAATTTATACATCTTTGCATATGTTGCTGGACTGAAGAAGTGAATTCAGCATGATGATACCAAGGCTTAATTGCCCTCGTAGTTTTGAGATGAAAGGAACCTGGAGGGTGTAACCTGTATGTCACAGTGCTGGACCAATAATCAGAAACCCTGGGGAGAACCGGTATATCAATGAGGAGTCATGGCGGAAGCAAAATGTGTTTGGTAATTGGACCCTTTCATGCATGAGGCGGGACTAGGAGCTCTATAAAAACCCCAAACCACCGAGGATAATGCATTCACTTCTCCTGCCTTATTCTCACTGCAGAGTGGGTAAGTTGGCATAGATTTAGGAATCCTAGCGAGTAACGATACAATTTTCCCTCTCTTCCCCCCCTTCCAGTTACTAATCTATGAGTGTTGTAGATGAATTCACTGGGAATTAGGGTCGTGATTTGATGAGAATTATTTATATGTAAGATATTCTTTCCTGCCTGGATTTTCTTTGGTATTTCAGAGTTTGAAACTGTGACAGTTCTGCACATATCCCTCTTTTCCCTTTAAGTCTTCATCTCACTACAGCTATGAGGGATTTTCCAGCTTATTTCCTGACAGCTTCTTTTTGACACAGGCATCGCGGTTCACAATCACATCTCCCATCGTTTTTGCTGGCTCTTTCTTCCCTGCATGCTTGCGCCATTTATTTGGGTTTTGCTTGCTGTTGGAAACATTGTCTTACAGGCTTTTCCTTCCCTGTGGTGTTTTAGGCTTGCCTCCCTCCATCCCATCAAGATGACTTTCTGCTACCAGACCCAGTGTGAGGATTCCTGCTACTCACCCTGCAACTATGGGACCGTGTACACCTACAGGACCTACGACTGCGGAAGCCCCTGCAGCTACCGGACCTACGACTGTGGAAGCCCCTGCAGCTACCGGACCTACGACTGTGGGAGCCCCTGTGGCTACCGGAGCTATGGGAGTCTGTGCGGTTACCGTGACTGCTACCCTTCCTATAGCTCTCGCTACTGCTACCCCTACTCTTCTCGCTACATCCGTAGATACAGCTATGGGAGCTGCTACCCCTGCTAAATCAAGAAGGATATAATGGATTCACAGCTGCTCTTAAAGGGGAGGGTTTGCAGAAGCTCTGTGTCCAGGACTATAACTGAAAGCTGTAGTATTTTGGAGAGATCAGTGTTTCTGTAAAACTTCTTCAGTGTGCTTCTAAAATGTCTTCCTTCTTTCCTACAGACTTCTTAACCCTCCATGAGTTTGGTGGTGTAAAGGAAGCCGGGCTTAACATGAACAGCTTCTTAACTGACTTTTGTCGCTTTGCCAGCTAACATTAATGAAATCTAGAGTGTACTTGCACTAGCCTTCCTATGGATATGTTGTTGACTTAACTGCTTTTGAAGCTGTACAAAGAAACAGTAAATCATCTGATCTGATTTGTTTCACTAGACTGAAAGCAAGTGCAAAAGGTTGAAAATGGAAATTGATAGTCCAATGCTACAGCTATAGCAGCAAAAACAGTACCAATGAAACCAGATTTTCTGCAGATAAAAACTCTGTATGCATTCTTTCTGCTTCTGCTTCTTGTATTATTTTAGATTGTGACTGTTACCTTTATTCTTATTAAAAGTTATAGCATCATCACATGTCCCAGCTTTTGTTATTCTCATTTGGATGTGCACAGATTTTTGTCCCCTGCTTGATACATTTTACGGTGACGTACTGCACACTGTAGCTCTTATGGATGTCAGCTGAACCTGAGCACAGATTTTGAAAACTAAAAACTCAGTAAAATCTCAGAAAATGAAGCCACCCATTCTGGAAATTCCTAGGAAGGATTTGGAAATATTAACTTCAGGATGACAGTGTGTGTACACACATTGGACATAACAGCACCACATCTTAGTGATTTGCAGATGCACTTTTGAATGGCTGCAGGAAAACCCAATTTAACTGAGGAATAAGCCAAGAAGTTGGGAGAGAATCACTATTTTTCAAGAGCTTTTGTGCTGGCAGTGTCTGGAATGGCTTCTGGGCTTAGAGACCTGGTTCTGTTATAGAGCAGAAAACTGCACTCTTTCCATTCACCTGCTTAAGTGTTTGTAAGTGTTACTGCAAGGCTCCATTTGAATGACAATGAAATGGCATGAAGTTCCCAGGCTGCACAATCACACAGTTGTTATTAGGGTGAGATCCATTGCCCAAGTCTGCAGTGACTCTATTATTCATGACTGAAGGACCTAACTGGCAGCAGGAGTAACCTCTTATTAGTACGATGCTGTAATGCAGTCTAGGCATGAAACAGCCGGTGAAGTGCTTTGGAATCTCTATTAAACCCTAGAACCCTTATTGTGAATGTAATTACTGTCCTTTGAACACACACAGCTGCCCTTTGAGGTCAGTCTCACGCGAGGAACAGAGCTCAATTGTGCTATAATACAAAATTCATTGAAAACCTTTGCAAGTAAAGCACTGGGTTACACCACCAGCGCTTTTTGGGATGGAGCTTTCTCATTCCTTCCGAGGAGCTGTGTTCGTAGGGAAGTGCTCACCCACTTTGATGCCTGACACCTTCCCTGCAGAAGCACAGTGCAAGTTGCTGGTCAGCCTGTATCTTGGCATTAAGGTGGAATTCAGCTGGAAGTGGTCATAATTTCAATTTTTTATGAGCTAAGCCTAAAATAAGAAATATGGAAAGCTATGAATAGGTAAAAATTGGAAAGTATTATATCTCTCAGAATGCACAAGTAAGAGACAATATCAGCTTAAAATAATCCCTAATATCTCATTAGTACTACAGATTACCTATGGACTCGGCTGCTTTAACAAGGGACCTAGTTAGAAGAAAGAGTTAGAAATCCATGGAATGCCACACAGATACACGCTTCTTTCACTCCAGGATATCATCTTCAGATAAGACCAGAAAGAAATCCAAATTTCTGGGATTAGAAGGCAGAGTAACTAATTGGAGGATCTACTAGAGTTGTTTGTACAGGGCTACATTTTAATGAAACATCTGAAGGCTATAAAATCTCTGAGTAAAGCATATATTGAAATGTCTCAACTTGTACGTTTGGAGTGACTATTATCCCATAAAGAAACACCTGACAAATGTTTAAATAGATTAATAACAAACTACAAATATAGCTATGAGCATCTGAGTTCATTGAAATCCCCAGACTATCTAGGGTGGTAAAAAGTGATGAGATTGTATGTTTCTCTTTGAAAGAGGAACCACAAAGCAATAAATAAATTCACTCATGTTTTTTTCCTTCAAAAGCTATCCTTTACAATGGGCCTGTTTGTTGTGTGCTGCAACAAGGGAGTCTATCAGAGGTCCCTCCCTTCCCCAGGTAACTCCTCATCGTGTCATCCCAGCACTTGCACACTGGTCTTGCACACAGACAGTTCCAGTCAAAGGCATCAGCAAGGGCAACGTGGCAGCATGCTGGTCATTGCTGGAGAGACCAGGATAAAAGGGGTCATCTGTCCCATATCTACCCAGGTTTCCCTGCAGTTTTTCATAGCCACCTTCCATGTGGTACAGGAGAACTTAGTGCAGGGATGGAGGAACATGGAGGCAGTGGAGGGAAGGCATATGAGGAGGTGCTTGGGGTTGGCAAGGCAGGTCCCGCAGACGACCCTGGCAAGGCCCAGGTGGGACTTTGCAAGGTGGTCCAGAGAGCAAAGGAAACTACTTGGGGTAACGTCTGTGGGGAAAAGAAGCAATGAAACCAAGGGCGGACACTGCGATGCAACACAGCTTTTATTGCAGTTTAAAGGGAGAAGGAGCGGGGAGCAGAGCAGGGCCCTGGCAAAGGGCTTCCTCTGTCTCCTGGCTGTGGGCACACCGAGAATGAACATCAGCTGTGCGACAGGAGCAGGCGTGCAGCATGGGGCTGCGTTGTCAAGGGACAGCGAGTCCTGAAGTGAAGCTCAAGCAGGGCAGGAGAAAGGCAGAGCTGGGCTTCAAGCAGGCCAGAGACTTCCGAGCTCTGGATCCCAGCAGTACCGAAGGAACGTTCCTCCACAGAGCGTCATGTCGGGATGTGCCAGGGTATCTTCTGGAGCTCTCCCATGTCTGTGGCCGTACCCAGTGTGTGGTTAGCAGGGCCCACAGCTGCCACTGAGGTATGAGCGGCCCCGGCGCCAGCCGCCATATCCGCAGCCTCCAAAGCCTCCATAGCCACCAAGGCCTCCATAGCCACCAAGGCCTCCGTAGCCTCCAAATCCACCATAGCCTCCAAAACTGCCACCGTAACCCCCAGCAATGGCAGGGACTCCCGCTGAGCCCACAGCGCTGTGCTGAGGGAAGGAGCTGAGGATGGGTCCGGGGAAGGTGACCACCGTGGCTGGGGGCTGGATCACCACTGTGGAGCTCTGGCACTGACGCACGCAGGGCTCGTTGGTGGTGTCAGCCACTGGGCATGGGGCGGCCACCCCACAGGAAGGGGCACACAGGCTGGAGCAGGACATCTTTCAGGCAGGTACGGAGTCCTGGAAAATGCATCAGGGATTAGGCAAGGGTGAGGGCAAGAAACTCTGTCAATGGAGGCAGGGAGAGATCTGCAAAAGGCTCTAAGAGCTGCACTTACCCGTTTGATCAGGAGAGTCAAGAGCAGGAATCTGGATAGAGGCTGTGAGGCTTTCAGCTCTTTTATACATGTCCCAGACTGCCTGGGGCATCGGTCAGGCGTGGGGGCAGGAACCCCTCAGTCTCATAAAACTCAGTGGAAAAGCTTCATGACACAGAAAATGATGTGAGACAATTATATCCTTCTTCGCTGGGGACATTGGTGTGCAAATGTCCCCTGAGTGTACAAGGCTGATGGGAGGGCGAGACCTTGACACACCTTGACATGAAACAAAGGTGCTGCTGTAGCTGAGTTAGAAGCCCTAATAAACCTTGCTCTGTCCCTAATCCCTCACTTTGCCTCGGCAGGAGAGTCCTGAGCATCTTGCAGAAGTGCTTTGCAATCCTGGGCACAGCCATGATGCCTCTCATTACCTCCCTTTTACAGGCTGGTAAACAGAGGCATCAGGAGGTTGGGTAAATACAGAAGCTATTCAACACATTTGTGGTGACTTTGACATCCCTTCCATCCCCCAAAGCAGCAAGACCTGTGCGTGTCACGGTCTGTGGGTCCATAGACATGTCTATGAATTGCCCAGCTCTTATGGGTCTGGAGGACAGTGGGATATTTAGGTCATGGTTTTACTTGGTGGCCGTGCAAAGGGTAGAGGAGATGTGTCCATGCATGGCAGAACTGGAAACACACAGGGGGCTGGAAGAGATGCGATGTGCAGGCAGTGGGATAGAGCGCAGGAGACCTCTGATGGGAAAACACACACACACACATATATGGAGGAGCAGAAGTGCAGCAGCGGGGCCAGGTCACTGTCATTTGGTTCAGCCTCGTGTCTGTGAGCACGGTCTTCTCCAGGGTTTGATATGGCCACATTGGCTGGAGTCGGAGGCATGGTGGGCACTGCTGGTTCTGGGAGTCTGGTTGGATGGCTGCTGAGCTTGGTGTGGCTGGGCACAGGAATGTTCTGCAAGTTGCCAAAGATAGTTTCTGGCATGTGAAGTGAGGGATTAAGGGCAGATGAGGGTTTATTGGAACAGGGAATTAAGTTACAGAAGCGCCATGTCTTTGATGTTGTGATGTGTCATATTCAACCCTGCCATCATCTCTTTCGTCTCCCGAGCAAATTTGCATGCCTGTTTCCACATCTGGGAGGCACACAATTGTATCACATCACTATCTGTGTCATGAAGCTTGTCCACTGTACTACATGATGATCTGGGATTTCTGTCACCACACTTTGGCTGATGCCCCAGGCAGTGTGGGACATGTATAAAAGAGCTGACGGCTTCACAGCTCTGTATCCAGATTCCTCCGCTTGACTTTCCTCATCAAACAGGTAAGTTAAAATCCTATACCCTTCTTTCCTTCCTCAGCTGTTTCTTTCCCAATGTTTCTTTTGATGTCTTTTCCACCACACTTTCATAGCTAAAAGTTAGATGTGATGGTGCCCTTTAAGAGATAGGGAAAGGGTGAATATGGAACTTATAGGTATGATGCTCTGTGTACACCAATGCAATCTAGTGTCTTGCAAGCTTGGCAGTTTCCTACATGCTTTGGTCAGGAAAAGTTTTCCTCTCTCCTATGGGCAAGTCAGGCCCAGGGAGCATAGAGGAAAGCAAGGTTTTTACAGCAGCATGTCAACTGCAGCTCACGTTTCTTCTCTGACTGCCTGGGATGATCCAGGGATTTCCTGGAGCAGAAGTTTCAAGTGGAAGAGAGTGAGGAGAGATTTGGCATCAGGCCATGTACTGCACCATAATTCTGTCTTTTCCTGCAGCTTGACCTCCTGAAGAGAAGAATGTCCTGCTCCAGCCTGTGTGTCCCTTCCTGTGGGGTGGCCGCCCCATGCCCCCTGGCTGACACCACCAATGAGCCCTGCGTGCGTCAGTGCCAGAGCTCCACAGTGGTGATCCAGCCCCCGGCCTCAGTGGTCACCTTCCCCGGACCCATCCTCAGCTCCTTCCCACAGCACAGCGTTGTGGGCTCAGCGGGAGTCCCTGCCATTGCTGGGGGCTACGGGGGCAGTTATGGAGGATATGGTGGATTTGGAGGCTATGGTGGCTATGGTGGCTATGGAGGCCTTGGTGGCTATGGTGGCTATGGAGGCTTTGGGGGCTGCGGATATGGTGGCTGGGGCCGAGGCCTCAGGTCCTTCGGTGGTTGGTGTGGCAGCTGCTAAGCCTCACCCTGGTGCATCCTCAGACAACAGAGAGCTCCAGGAAAGCCTCTGGCACATCCCAACATGATGATGCCCAAAGGAAGAGCATCCCTTCAGCACTGCTGGGATCCAGAGACTGGATACCTCTTGCCCATTGGAGCCAAATTTTGCTCTCCTCCTGCCCTACTTGATCATCCCTTCAAGACTTGTTGCCTCCTGATGACAGAGACCCTCACAGGGTGCCTGCTCCTGCAGCAGGACTGATGCTCTTTGTAGCTCTGCCCACTGCCAGGAGACATTGGATGCCCTTGGTCTGGGCCCTGCTTTTCTCCCAACTCCTTCCCCACCTCAATCTGCAATAAAAGCTTTGTTGCATTGCAATGTTGACCCTTGTTTTTCCCTGATCCTTTCTTCTTCTTTCCCACTTGCCACAAAATTCTGGGTTTGTTGGTCTGTGCTCCTTGAAAGTCCAATGGTAGTTCTCTGGGAGTTTGTTACTATTGATGGTGCTTTGTTGTGTGGAGCTCTCAAGGCAGCCTTCCAGTATCAGAAGGGAGCCTGCAAGGGTACTGGAGAGGGACTCTTCATAAAGGGCTGTAGCAATAGGGTAAGGGTTAATGGGTTAAAACTTAAACAGTGGGAATTCAGATTAGATACAAGAAAAATGTTCTCCCCTGTGAGGGTGCTGAGGTGCTGGCACAGGGTGCCCAGAGAAGCTGTGGATGCCCCATCCCTGGCAGTGTTCAAGGCCAGGTTACACAGGGCCCTGGGCGATATGGTCTAGTGGAAAGTGTCCCTGCCTGTGGCAATGGTTGGAACTTGATAATCTTAAGGTCCTTCCCAACTTAAACCATTCTATGATTATCATCCAAGATGGGCTGTACAGAGCATTTCCCAGGGAGCTTCCTCTTGTCTCCCTCCAGCAGTAAACACAATACATACCCAAAGCCCATCTGAAAGATGTGAAAGTGCCTCAAGGGTCCTGTGGCAGCTCTTCCAAATCCTCTGCAAACCTGGCATGCTGCCCTTGCATCCTTTTGTTGGTTTCATATTGGTCATATTGGGGGGTCCAGGGAAACGGAGGGAAAAACCAGGCATGTACAGGGCTGCTGTCACATGCTGATCATGTCCCTGCGCCCAGCCAGAGGTAGGTACTACTTAGAGAGTGTGTGATAGGCACAGCCAAGTCTTCCCAAGTGTCCTCTCTGAGCCAGGATTTGTCCCCGGGTACCCAAGTCACATGAAGCATAAAGCTCTTTGAGAGGGAGGTTGAAATGCCAGCACTGCTGAGATCCCTCCCTTCCCCAGGTAACTTCTCATTGTGTGATCCCTGCTCTTCACTTCGGTCTTGCACACAGACGGTTCCAGCCAAGGCCATCAGGAAGGGCAATGTGGCAGCATGTTGGGCACTGCTGAAGAGGCCTGGAAAAGAGGGGTCAACTGTCCCATATCTACCCAAGTTCTCTTCACTTTCTCTCAGCTGCCTTCTTTGTGTTAGCTCCTGTGGTGTCCCCTGTGTGTCTGCTGAGGGCACCGTGGTGGAAGGGGGTTTGGGTGATCTCATCTCTGCTGCTGCACCTGGGTGCTTTTGGAGGCATTTGGCAGCAGGGGCTACATTGTGAGCTGGTGTGTGAGGAAAGGCAGGAAAAAGCCAGCAAATCTGTTCCAAAGGAGAGGGCTGTAGGAAGCTCTCCTGCTCTTCCTGGGCAGAGCAGGGTCTGCAGAATGAAGGTGGGTGACACAGGGACTGGCTGGGAAGGGCTTCTGCTGCAGGAGCTGGGGCAGATGGGACTAAAAGTGATCCAGGGAGTATTTGGAGATGGAGAAAAAAATGGTGCAGGAATGTGGAGGCCGTGGAGGCAAGGCATATGGGCAGGTGCTGGCACTTGAGACCCTCTCCCCAGTGTTCTCCCAAGTGGCTCTGAGCTGTGCTTTTGCCATTGAGATGGCTCCATTTGGATACCAGTCCCAGGAGAGCTGGAGCCACAGGCAGCCCATTGGAATGGCCACACTGGGCAGCAAACTCCTGATCGCTGCAGTTCTTCCTGGGCTGCACAGTGCAGGAGCCCAAGGCATAGAGAAGACAGAGAAGGAGAGACGGAGAAGCTGTTGAAGAATACAAACATGTCCACCCACTGCTGACAGTGGTGTGCTGGATGCACATGCTGCCCCGGACAGGCTGAAGGATGCTGTCCTGGGTTCAGCAGCAGCAGTCATTTTTCTCCTTCTTGGTAGCTGGTGCAGTGCTGTGTTTTGACTTTTGGCCTGGGAACAGAGCTGATAACAAGGATGTTTTGGTTTGGCCAAGGACTTTGTGAGCCTCATGCTCTGCCAGGGAGGAGGGGAAGCCGGGAGGAAGCAGAGACAGGACACCTGACCCACACTGACCAAAGAGGTATTCCATACTACAGCACATCATGCCTGGGGGCGTAACTGGGATTTACCAGGAAGGGCTGGGGGACTGCAGGGTTGGAGGAGGTATCGGTCTGTGCTTGGTCGGGCTGGGGGGGCGAGTTATCGGTCGGCTGGTGATGAGGTGGTGATGTATTCTCTTCCCTTGTTATTTCCTTTATCATTATTAATATTGGTGGTAGCAGTAGTGATTTGTGTTATACCTTAGTTACTGGGCTGTTCTTATCTCAACCTGTGGGAGTTGCATTCTTTTTGATTCTCCTCTCCATACCTTCGGGAGTAGGGGGAGGGCAAGAAGGGGGGGAGTGAGTGAATGAGCCCTCTGAATGGTTTTAAACCATGACAGATGTGACAAAGGTCGTGCATTGCCCCCGGCAAGGCCCTTGGAACGAACTGGCCAGGATGGCTTAGAACCAAGGATATAAACTGGTGTATTATCTATTGAGGAAGGAAAAAGTAAAGCCAAGGGTTGACATTGAGATGCAATACAGCTTTTATCGCATTTTGGAAGGAGGAGGGAGTTGGGAGAACAACAAAGCCCTGATGAAGAGCAACCCATGTCCCCTGGCTGTGGGCACACGGAGTAATCTCCAGCTGAGCCACAGAAGCAGGCGTGCAGCATGTGACAGCTTTGTCAGGGGACAGTACGTCCTGAAGTGAAGCTCAAGCAGGGCAGGAGAAAGGCAGACTTGGGCTTCAAGCAGGCCAGAGACTTCCGAGCTCTGGATCCCAGCAGTACCGAAGGAATGTTCCTCCACAGAGCGTCATGTTGGGATGTGCCAGGGTATCTTCTGGAGCTCACCCATGTCTGTGGCCGTACCCAGTGTGTGGTTAGCAGGGCCCACAGCTGCCACTGAGGTATGAGCGGCCCCGGCGCCAGCCGCCATATCCGCAGCCTCCAAAGCCTCCATAGCCACCAAAGCCTCCATAGCCTCCACAGCTACCATAGCCTCCATAGCCCCCATAGCCACCAAGGCCTCCATAGCCCCCATAGCCTCCATAACCACCATAGCCTCCAAAACTGCCACCGTAACCCCCAGCAATGGCAGGGACTCCCGCTGAGCCCACAGCACTGTGCTGAGGGAAGGAGCTGAGGATGGGTCCGGGGAAGGTGACCACCGTGGCTGGGGGCTGGATCACCACCGAGGAGCTCTGGCACTGACGCACGCAGGGCTCGTTGGTGGTGTCAGCCACTGGGCACGGGGCGGCCACCCCACAGGAAGGGGCACACAGGCTGGAGCAGGACATCTTTCAGGCAGGCAAGGAGTCCTGGAAAATGCATCAGGGATTAGGCAAGGGTGAGGGCAAGAAACTCTGTCAAGGGAGGCAGGGAGAGATCTGCAAGAGGCTCCAAGAGCTGCACTTACCCGTTTGATCAGGAGAGTCAAGAGCAGGAATCTGGATAGAGGCTGTGAGGCTTTCAGCTCTTTTATACATGTCCCAAACTGCCTGAGGCATCGGTCAGGCGTGGGGGCAGGAACCCCTCAGTCTCATAAAACTCAGTGGAAAAGCTTCATGACACAGAAAATGATGTGAGACAATTATATCCTTCTTCGCTGGGGACATTGGTGTGCAAATGTCCCCTGAGTGTACAAGGTTGATGGGAGGGCGAGACCTTGACACACCTTGACATGAAACAAAGGTGCTGCTGTAGCTGAGTTAGAAGCCCTAATAAACCTTGCTCTGTCCCTAATCCCTCACTTTGCCTTGGTAGGAGAGTCCTGAGCATCTTGCAGAAGTGCTTTGCAATCCTGGGCACAGCCATGATGCCTCTCATTACCTCCCTTTTACAGGCTGGTAAACAGAGGCATCAGGAGGTTGGGTAAATACAGAAGCTATTCAACACATTTGTGGTGACTTTGACATCCCTTCCATCCCCCAAAGCAGCAAGACCTGTGCGTGTCACGGTCTGTGGGTCCATAGACATGTCTATGAATTGCCCAGCTCTTACGGGTCTGGAGGACAGTGGGATATTTAGGTCATGGTTTTACTTGGTGGCCGTGCAAAGGGTAGAGGAGATGTGTCCATGCATGGCAGAACTGGAAACACACGGGGGGCTGGAAGAGATGCGATGTGCAGGCAGTGGGATAGAGCGCAGGAGACCTCTGATGGGAAAACACACACACACACATATATGGAGGAGCAGAAGTGCAGCAGCGGGGCCAGGTCACTGTCATTTGGTTCAGCCTCGTGTCTGTGAGCACGGTCTTCTCCAGGGTTTGATATGGCCACATTGGCTGGAGTCGGAGGCATGGTGGGCACTGCTGGTTCTGGGAGTCTGGCTGGATGGCTGCTGAGCTTGGTGTGGCTGGGCACAGGAATGTTCTGCAAGATGCTGTTGATGGTTCTTGGCAGGCAAAATGGGACACAATCACACACACTATAAAAAAGACAAAGCACAGCTGCTGCTGTGGTATCTTTCATTTAATCATAGAATCATAGAATAATTAGGGTTGGAATGCAGCTTAAGATCATTTATTTCCAACCTCCTTGTCATGGGCAGGGACACCTCACACTAGACGATGTCACCCAAGATCTGTCCAACCTGGCCTTGAATACTGCCAGGGATGGAGCATGACATGGTTAGTCCCTCCCATCACCCCCATTCTGTCAAGGGCACATTGCATGCCAATGTCCCCAAAGAAAAGGAATATCACTGTATCTCATCACTATCTGTCATGACTCTTGTCAGGTTGATTTTCAAGAAGACATTTGGGATCTGCCTAGCTTCTACCTGCTTTCCTTCAGGAATCACATCTTGCTATGTGAGGTTTATCCAGAGTAGGGTCTATGCCCATCCCCATTGACTAAAGCTTTTCCCTCTTTGCCTTCCATGTCTTCTCCCCTCCTTATGCTCTGTCACTGTGTAGCTCAAGAAGTGTTAGGACCAGCAGCGAGTTTACCGCCCAATCAAGCCATTCCCTTGGGCTGCCTGCATCCCCAGGCCTCCCGGGATTGGGACTCTAATGGAACCACCCACACAGGAAAGTCCCAGCTCAGAGTCACTTGGGAGGCCATGGGACAAAGAGGGAGAGTGTCACCAATGCCCAGCATCTTGCCAAATGCCTTGCCTCAAAACCCTATTTCAGTGCAATACCCTCAGGGCACACCATGTGAGCCAGAACCTGTTCTATGTCCAAGAGCCACTGCAGGGGAGTCTGGCCAGATGTGAGGATAGGCAGAGATGGAAACAGCTTGTGTCAGGAACGGATGAGAGACATGCTCGGCAAGGGGACATGGCAAGCATATGGCAGAAGCATGGATTTAAACTCCATTTCCCTTGACCTCCAAAGGTGACCAATAAGCCAACAAAGGGAAGCAATGACAGCATGCTGGTTTTAGAGAGGATTTGGGAAAGCTTCTACAAAAAGATATGGTGCATCCATGTGGGCTTTGAAATACATTGTGTTTACTGCGGGAGGGAGACCCAAGGAAGCTCACTGGGATGCACTCTACAAGACTTATACGGGACAGTCATCTTTAGTTAGAATACAGTGAACAAGCTGCCTAAATGATCAAAGGGCACAACCATGGGGCATTCAGGCAGCCAAGACCAAGGAGCCCAGAGGTTAAGGGCATGTGGGAAAGAAGAAGAAAGGAACAGGAAAAAGAAAGGGACAACACTGTGATGCAACACAGCTTTTATTGAAGTCTGAGGTGGGGAAGTAACTGGGGAAAAAGCAGGTCCCCAACCAAGGCCGTCCAACATCTCCAGGCCATGGGCAGAACTACACAGAGCATCAGCTCTGCCACTGGAGTAGGCACCTGATGTGAGTCTCTGTCATCAGAGGGAAATGAGTCTTAAGGGGATGCTCAAGCAGGAAATGAAAAAAAAAAATGGGACAAAAGCTGTCAGGAGGCTTCCAAGATTTGAAAACTGGAAGTGCTGAAGGGATGCTCTTCCTTTGGGCATCATCATGTTGGGATGTGTCAGAGGCTTTCCTGGAGCTCTCTGTTGTCTGAGGATGGACCACGGTGGGGCTTAGCAGCTCCCACAGCTGGCACCGAAGGACAGGAGGCCTCGGCCCCAGCCTCCATATCCACAGCCCCCAAAGCCTCCATAGCCTCCACAGCTACCATAGCCTCCATAGCCCCCAAAGCCACCAAGGCCTCCATAGCCACCATAGCCTCCGTAGCCTCCAAATCCACCATAGCCTCCAAAACTGCCACCGTAACCCCCAGCAATGGCAGGGACTCCCGCTGAGCCCACAACGCTGTGCTGAGGGAAGGAGCTGAGGATGGGTCCGGGGAAGGTGACCACTGAGGCCGGGGGCTGGATCACCACCGAGGAGCTCTGGCACTGACGCACGCAGGGCTCATTGGTGGTGTCAGCCAGCGGGCATGGAGTGGCCACCCCACAGGAAGGGACACACAGGCTGGAGCAGGACATCTTTCAGGCAGGTATGGAGTCCTGGAAAATGCACCAGGGATTAGGCAAGGGTGAGGACAAGAAACTCTGTCAAGGGAGGCAGGGAGAGATCTGCAAGAGGCTCCCAAGAGCTGCACTTACCTGATTGATCAGGAGAGTCAAGAGCAGGAATCTGGATAGAGGCTGTGAAGCCTTCAGCTCTTTTATACATGTCCCAGACTGCTTGGGGCATCAGCCATGGGGTGTGGGCAGAATCCGCAAATACTCATGGAAGCCAGTGGATAAACATCATGACACACATAATTAGATAAGTAGCTCTTGTCCCTCTTTATTGGGGTCAGTGGTATGCGAATGTGCCCTGGAGTGCATACGGGTGATGGGGTATAGCATGACACATTCCATGATAGACAAGTTGCTGCTGTAGCTGACCTTGCAGCACCAATAAACACGGATCTGACATTAATCCCCCTCTTTGCCTATCCACTGCTGAGTGAGCCAGCAGTGCCCAGAATGCCTGTGCCTGTAGGAGCGTGGCCATGTGCACACCTTGGCTCACTGTGGGTGCTCATCAGCCTCTCCTGTATCAGCCCTTAATGTCCAGTTGAGGAATTGAGTCCCTCCAGAGAGGACTCGAGGAGGTCCACACTCACAGACACGTGGCCAAGGAAGCTGGGGGAGTCATGGTTCCCTTCTTGCCCTCCTACGCCTCTGTGCATGTATCCTTCCCATCCATGAGCCTGGTGCTGGATGTCATTGCTCACCTAAGACGTAAATGTTGAGCTCCCACTGTATGAGTCTCCCCCCACAAATCAAATGCAGCTCCTACTCATTTCATGCCTCTTGGTCGGTAAGGTCCAGTCACACCCTGATAAGCAAGGTCATAGAGATGGCCCAGTTTTAGGAATGGTTCTGAACTGTTGCCCCAAAAGGGTACTGGAATGCCTTGCCTCTTCAGAAGTCATTCCAAGCATGTGGAAAGGCTTCTGTCTTTGCCCAAGCTCCCATGCCTCTGTTTATCACCTTGTAAAAGAGAGGTAATGACAGGTGTGATGGCTGTGCCCAGGATGGCAAAGCACTTCTGCAAGGTGCCAAGACTCCAACACATGAGCAAAGTGGGAGGATTAGGGACCGATCGGGGTTTATTGGTGCCATGAGGTCAGCTACAGCATCACCTTGTCTTTCATGTCATGGCGTGTCGTGATCTGTTCCTCCCATTCCCTGTTTGGTCTCCAGGGCGCGTTTGCTTGCTTCTCTCCCCAGTGAGGATGCGTACTTTGTTTCATGAGGCTTCACAGCTTGATTTCCTCTTTAGCTTGGGCTTCTGTCGCTGACGCTGGCCACTGCCCCAGGCAGTGTGGGACACGTATAAAAGAGCTGAGGGCTTTGCAGTTCCCTATCCAGCTTCTTCCTCTTGACTCTCCTGATCCTTCAGGTAAGTCCCAGGCTTACGTCCTTTTTTCCTTCTTCAGCTGTGTATCTTTGTCAACATCTCTTTGCTGTCTTCTCCATCACCTTTCATGATAATAGATAGGATGCGACGGTGCTCTCTTAGAGACAGGGAAAGGTTTGAACTTCAACCTGTAGGTCAGATCTATAAGTCTACCAATGCAATCAAGTCCCTTGTGAGGTCACTGTTTTCTTATCTCTGATTGATGTGGGGTCTTTTTTCCTATGTCAGTCTCAGGGGCATTCAGGCTCATAGAGCATGGAGGAGTGCAAGGGGTTTACAGCAGCATGTCATCTGCAGCTCAGGTTTCTGCGCTGTCTCTGACTGCCTGACATGATACAGGGAATGTCCTGGAGCAGAGGTTGAAAGCGGAAGAGAGTGAGGAGGGATTTGTCATCAGGCCATGTACTGCACCATAACTCTGTCTTCTCCTGCAGCTTGACCTCCTGAAGAGAAGAATGTCCTGCTCCAGCCTGTGCGTCCCTTCCTGTGGGGTGGCCGCCCCATGCCCGCTGGCTGACACCACCAACGAGCCCTGCGTGCGTCAGTGCCAGAGCTCCACAGTGGTGATCCAGCCCCCAGCCACGGTGGTCACCTTCCCTGGACCCATCCTCAGCTCCTTCCCTCAGCACAGCGCTGTGGGCTCAGCGGGAGTCCCTGCCATTGCTGGGGGCTATGGTGGCAGTTATGGTGGCTATGGTGGATTTGGAGGCTATGGTGGCTATGGTGGCTATGGAGGCCTTGGTGGCTATGGAGGCCTTGGTGGCTATTGGGGCTATGGAGGCTATGGTAGCTGTGGAGGCTACGGAGGCTTTGGTGGCTATGGAGGCTTTGGGGGCTGTGGATATGGAGGCTGGGGCCGCGGTCTCAGGTCCTTTGGTGGTTGGTGTGGCAGCTGCTAAACCCCACTGGCGTCTGGCCTCAGATAATAGAGAGCTCCAGAAAAGCCTTTGGCATATGCCAACATGATGATCCCCAAAGGAAGAACATTCCTTTCATCACTGCTGGGATCTAGAGGTTGGATGCCTCTTGCTTGTTGGAGCCCAGCTCTGCCTTCCTCCTGCTCTGCTTGAGCATTCTTTCAAGACTCGTTGCCCCATGATGACAGAGACCCACACTAGGTTCCTGCTCCTGCAGCATGGTTGATGCCATTTGGAGCACTGCCCACTGCCAGCAGTGCTGGACTGACCTTGCTTGGGGCTCTGCTCTTGTCCCAACTCCTTTCCCCCTTAAACTGCAATAAAAGCTGTGTTGCATCACATTGTTGACCTTTGGTTTTATTTGATTCTTCCTCCATGCACAATATCCCATGTGGCATTATGGTTTCCCATGAGTGTCCTAGACAGTTCCCACCCATGACCATTTGAAGGAGACCTTTGGGTGGTGTCTGGCTTCCTCCTGCTTTCCCTCAGAAATCATCTGTTGCTATGGGAGGGCTGCCCAGAGCAGGGACCCTGCTCATGCTCATTGACCACAGCTAATCTTTCTTTCCCTCCGTGGCTTCTGCTCTCCTTAAGCTCCTGCACTGCAGCTCAAAAAGAACTGTTGGGACCAGCAGTGAATTTTCTGCCCACTCTGGCCATTCCCATGAGCTGCCTGCAGCTCCAGCTCTCATGGGACTGGCATAGCAATGAAGTCATCTCAAAGGTAAAGGTCCAGCTCAGAGTCACTTGTTAGAATACAGGTCTAAAGAAGAGTGTCACCAATTGCCAGATCCTCCCCAAATGCCTTGCCTCCATTGCCTCCACATTCCTGCAACCTGGCACCATGTTCACCTGCAGTGTTTCCTCCATCTTCTAATGCTCCTCAGAGCACTATTGTTCCCATCTGCCCCTCACTGCTACTGCTGAAGCTCTTCCCAGCCATGTTACCCACCTCACACTGCAGACCCAGAAGTTCCCAGGAACAACAGGACAACTTCCTACACCCAGTGTCCTGAAACAGATTTGCTGGCCTTTTCCTGCCTTTCCTCATACACCAGCTCACAATGTAGCATGTACAGCCAAATGGTTCCAAAAGCACCCAGATATGGCAGCAGAGATGGGATCACCCAAACCCCCTTCCACCACAGTGCCTTCAGCGGACACACAGGAGACACCACGTGAGCCACCACATAAAAGGTGTCTGAGAGAAAGTGCAGGTAAATCCGGGCAGATATGGCACAGAGGACATGTATTTACCTGGGCTCCCCAGCAATAACCAACGTGCTCTCAATTTGCCCCTCCTGATGCCTTTGTCTGGAACTGTCTTTGTACAAGACCAAAGTGCAGTGCTGGGATCACACGTGGTGAAGGTACTTGGGGAAAGAGGGATCTTGACGGGGTTGGCACTGCAACCTCCCTCTCAAAAAGCTTTATGCTTCCTTTGACTTGGATATAGGGGGAAAATCCTGGCTCAGAGCAGACACTTGGGAAAACTTTTGCGTGCCTTTCTGAGTAGTACCCATACCTGAATGGGCATGGGATATTACCAGCATGTGCCAGCAGCACTCTGCTTGCATTTCTTTTTCTCCATTTAACTGGACCTTCCAATGTGACCATTATGGAAGCCAACAATGGGAGGCAATTGTACAATACTCACTTTGCAGAGCATTTTGAAAACATTCCACATGACACCTAAGGTGCTTTCACGTCTTCCAAGAGAGCTCTGGGAATGTATTGTGTTTATTGCTGGAGGAAGACCAGAGGAAGCTCGCTGTGACATCCTCCACAGAACCCAGATGAGACGGTCATCCTCATTCACATTAGACTGAGCAAGCTACCCAAGTGCTCCAAAACCACTACTGTGGATTACTGAAGAAGCCCAGCACAAGAAGGCCAGAGGTTTAGGGCAAGAGAGAAAGAAGAAGGGATCAGGAAAAACAAAGGCTCAACATTGCGATACAACACAGCTTTTATTGAAGTTTGAAGCAGGGAAAAAACTGGGAGAAGTGGATTATGCCAACCAAGGCAATGCAACCACTGCAGGCAGTGGGCAGAACTACAAAGAGCATCAGCCCTGCCACTGGAGCCGGCACGTGGTGGGGGTTTCTGATCTGAGAGGTCATTGCCTCTGGAAATGATGCTCAAGCAGAGGAGGAGGAAGGCAGAGTTGGGCTCCAACAGGCAAAAGGTGTCAAAGCTCTCAATGTCAGAAGTGCGGAAGAGACGTTCTTCTTTTGGGCATCATCATGTTGGGATGTGCCAGAGGCTTTCCTGGAGCTCTCTGTCATCTGAGGCAGGTCCCAGGTGTGGCTTACCAGCTGCCACACCAACCACCGAAGGACCTGAGACCGCGGCCCCAGCCTCCATATCCACAGCCCCCAAAGCCTCCATAGCCTCCAAGGCCTCCGTAGCCTCCACAGCTACCATAGCCACCATAGCCCCCGTAGAAACCAAGGCCTCCATAGCCACCATAGCCACCAAGGCCTCCATAGCCTCCAAAACTGCCGCCGTAGCCCCCAGCAATGGCAGGGACTCCCGCTGAGCCCACAACGCTGTGCTGAGGGAAGGAGCTGAGGATGGGTCCGGGGAAGGTGACCACTGAGGCCGGGGGCTGGATCACCACTGAGGAGCTCTGGCACTGACGCACACAGGGCTCATTGATGGTGTCAGCCAGTGGGCACGGGGCGGCCACCCCACAGGAAGGGACGCACAGGCTGGAGCAGGACATCTTCCTGGCAGGTACGGAGTCCTGGAATATGCACCAGGGATTAGGCAAGGGTGAGGACAAGAAACTCTGTCAAGAGAGGCAGGGAGAGATCTGCAAGAGGCTCCTAAGAGCTGCACTTACCTGTTTGATTAGGAGAGTCAAGAGCAGGAATCTGGATAGAGGCTGTGAAGTGTTCTGCCCTTTTATACATATCCCAGACTGCCCAGAGCATCAGCCATGGGGTGTGAGCAGAATCAGCAAGGACTCAAGGAAGCTAATGAACAATCTTCATGACACGCATAATTAGATAAGTAACTCTTGTCCCTCTTTATAGGGGTCAGTGGTATGTGAAGGTGCCCTGGTGCACATATGGGTGAAGGAATTTGGCACAGCACATTCCATGACAGACAAGATGCTGCTGTAGCTGACATGGCAGCATCAATAAACACAGATCTGTCACTAATCCCGATGTTTGCCTACATGGAAGAGTCCCAGGCATCTCCCAGAATATTACTGTCATATAGCTTGTCTACAGGTAATCAAGATGAGAAGCATGCAAACTTGACGCAAGCATTAATGTGAAACAATTATATGTTGTTTAATTATAAAAAAAAATTGTGTTAAGAAAGAGCTGATAGGAAGCATAAACTATGACACATCCTTCTATGGAATATGGCTCTATTATTATTCACGCAACAGCAGCTGTAAATCCTCATCTCTCCCTAATCCTCCCACTTTGCTCATGTGCTGGATTCTTGGGAACCTTGTGGAAGTGCTCTGAAACCCTTAGCACAGACATCATGTCTGTCATTACCTCTCTTTTACAAGGTGGTAAACAGAGGCAATGGGTGGTTGGGCAAACAGAGAAGCTATTCCATATGCTTGGAATGGGTCCCAAAGGACCACCATCTTCCAAATGCACTTTTAGGGAAACAGCTCAGGAGCATGCTTAAGCCTTGGTCATCTCCACGACCTTGATAGGGTGTGATTGAGGATCGTGACAGAAATGGGCAGAAATGCAAAGAGTAGGAGCTGCATTTGCCATCTGGGGCAAGATCCACATGCTGGGAGCTCAACACTGACGTGCTTGGGGAGCAGTGAGATAGATCCAACAGCAGGGTCATGTGGGAAAGGGGGAAGTGCGCGGATGGCAGAAGAGCAGGAGGTGAATAAGGACTCCCCCAGCTTCCTTGGCCATATGTCTGTGAGGGTGGTCCTCTTTAAGGCCTCTCTGGAGGGCCTCGATTCCTCAGCTGGACATTGAGGGCTGTGACAGAGGCTGATGAGCACCCACAGAGAGCCAGGGTGCACGTGGCTATGCTCCCCGCAGGCACGGGCACGCTGGGCAGCCCTGGCTCACTAAGTAGCAGAGATGCTGCTGAGGACAGCATGGTTGGGCACGGCAAACTTCTGAGAGATGCTTGTGACTCTCCATGTAGGCAAAGTGCTGGAATAATGACAGACCTGGGTTTACTGATGCTGCAAGGTCAGCTACAGCAGCGTCTTGTCTATCATGAACTATGCCGTGCCATATCCCATCACCCATACGCACTCCAAGGAACATCTGCATACCACTGACCCCAGTAAAGAGGGACTGGAGTTACTTATCTATGTGTCATGAAGTTTATCCACTGGCTTCTATGAGTCTTTGTGGATTCTGCCCCCGCCCCTTGGCTGGTGCCCTGGGCCTCCTGGGACGTGTATAAAAGAGGTGAAGGCTTTGCAACCTTTATCCAGATTCCTGCTCTTGACTCTCCTGATCAAACGGGTAAGCGCAGCTCTTGGGAGCCTCTTGCAGATCTCTCCCTGCCTCCCTTGACAGAGTTTCTTGCCCTCACCCTTGCCTAATCCCTGGTGCATTTTCCAGGACTCCTTGCCTGCCTGAAAGATGTCCTGCTCCAGCCTGTGTGCCCCTTCCTGTGGGGTGGCCGCCCCATGCCCGCTGGCTGACACCATCAACGAGCCCTGCGTGCGTCAGTGCCAGAGCTCCTCAGTGGTGATCCAGCCCCCGGCTTCGGTGGTCACCTTCCCCGGACCCATCCTCAGCTCCTTCCCACAGCACAGCGTTGTGGGCTCAGCAGGAGTCCCTGCCATTGCTGGGGGGTATGGTGGCAGTTATGGAGGCTATGGTGGATTTGGAGGCTATGGAGGCCTCGGTGGCTATGGTGGCTATGGAGGCCTTGGTGGCTACTGGGGCTACGGAGGCTATGGGGGCTATGGGCGTCTTGGTGGCTTTGGAGGCCTTGGTGGCTATGGTAGCTGTGGAGGCTATGGAGGCCTTGGTGGCTATGGAGGCTTTGGTGGCTTCGGAGGCTTTGGGGGCTGTGGTTATGGCGGCTGGGGCAGAGGCCTCCTTCCCTTCGGTGCCAGCTGTGGGAGCTGCTAAGCCCTACCCAGGTCCAGCTTTAGACAACAGAGAGCTCTAGGAAAGCCCCTGGCATATCCCAACATGATGATTTCCGAAGGAAGAACATCTCTTCTGCACTGCTGGAATCCAGAGCTTGGACGCCTCATTCCTCCTTCTGGGCCAACACTTCATTTCTTCTGCCCTGCTTGAGCATCCCTTCCATATTTGTTGCCTTGATAGCAGAGACCCAGTCTTGGTGCCTTCTCCTGTGGTAGGGCTGATGTTCTTTATAGCTCTGCCCACAGCCACGAGATTTTGGCTGGCCTTGGTCTGGGCTCTGCTCTTGTCCAAACTTCTTCCCCACCTCAGACTGCAATAAAGCTGTGTTGCACCGCAATGTGACCCTTGGTTTTTCCTGATCCTTTTTTCTTTCCTACTTGCCCTTAATCTCCAGTCGTTAGTCTGCACTGCTTGAAGCTCCCACAGTAGTCCCCTGGTAGCACTACTGTTAGGACTGTTGGTCAGTGATTTCCAACTTTTGATGATCTTCAGTCTCAGTCTTGTGAAGCACAGCAATAAAAACAATGTATTCTCAAAGGCCACTTGGAAGATGTGAAAATGCTTTATGGGTCCTTTGGAAGTTCTTCCAAGTCTTCAGCAAACCAGCATGCTGCCATTACCTCTTTTTGTTGGTTTGGTATTGGTCACACTGGGAGCTCCACGGAAAGGTTGAGACAATAAGTGCATGTATCATCCATGTCCCTACACCCAGTGAGAAAGTGTGTGATAGACACTGCCACATGCTCCCAAGTTACCTTTCAAAGGTATGATTTGTCCCCAAGTAACCAAGTCACACGAAGCACAAAGCTCTTTTAGCGAGATGTTGCACTACTGATCCTCCAAAGGCCCCTTCCTTCTCCAAGTGTCTTCTTATTGTTGCATCTAGGTAATGCACAGTGGTCTTGCACTGCTCTGGACAAAGCCATCAGGAAGGTGAATGTGGCAGCATGTTTGTCACTGCTGGGTACCCAGGAAAAGAGGGGTCATCCATCCTCTTATCTAACCAGTTCCCTGAACTTTCTCTCAGTCATCAGCTCTGTGCTGTCTCACATGGTGTCCCATGTGTGCCTACTGAGTGTACCATGGTAGAAGAGGGCTTCAGTGATCCTGTATTGGCTGGATGCTTTGGGAGGTGTGTGGCAGTGTGGGCTACATTGTGGGCTTGCATATGAGGAAGGGCAATAAAAGGTCCAGCAAAGTCTGTTCCAGGGCATGGGGCTGTGGGAAGTTCTGCTGTCATTCCTGGGCAGAGCCATGTTTGCAGGCTGAAGGTGGGTGACACTGGGAATGGATGAGAAAAGCTTATGCTTCCCCAGTGAGAGCAGACGAGGCCAAAAGTGCTTCAAAGATCCTTGGGAGAGAGAAGAAACCTGGAGGTGAATATGGTGAAAGGCTGCAGGAATGTGGAGGTGATGGAGGCAAGGCATATGGGGAGGTGCTGAGGATTGGTGACACTCTGCATTTGAGCTTTATTCTCCCAAGTGTATCTGAGGTGGGCCTTTGCTGTTGAGATGGCTGCATTGGCATGCCAATCCAGGAGGCCTGGGGCTGCAGGCAGCCAATGAAAAATGCCCAGAGAGGTCAGCAAACCCACTGCTGGTCACAGCAGTTCTTCTCAGTCTGCACGATATAGGAGCCAAAGGTGGTGAAAAGAGAAGGGAGGGAAAGAAGGATTAGATGTAGTCCCTCCAGCTGACCACAGTCCCTGCTCTGGGCAAACCTCCTGTAGCAAGATGTCATTTCTGAGGGAAAGCAGAAGGAAGTCAGGCATCCTCTGAAGGTCTCCATGAGAAGGCCGTGGATGGGAGCTGTCTGGGACACTCATGGGAACCCTTACTGCAACTTTGGATTTTGTGTATGAAGGAAGAATCAAATAAATCCAAGTGTCAACACTGTGATGAAACACAGTGTTTATTGCAGTTTAGGGAGGGAAGGTGTTGAGAGAAGAGCAAAGCCCTGGCAAAGATCAGCCCACGTCTACTGGCAGTGGGCAGAGCAACAAAGAGCATCAGCAGTGCCAGAGGAGCAGGCGCCCAGTGTGTGTCACTGTCATTAGGGGCAATTAGTCTTGAAGGGATGCTCAAACGGGTCAGAGTGAAGGCAGAGTTGTGCTCCAGCAGGCTTGAGGCATCGAAGCGATGGACCCCAGCAGTGCTGAAGGGTTGTTCTTCCTTTGGACATCATCATGTTGTGATGTGCCAGAGCCTTTCCAGGAGCTGTCATCTGAGGCGAGCATCAGGTGGAGCTTAGCAGCTCCCACAGCTGGCACCTAATGATATGAGGCCTTGGCACCATCTGCCATATCTGCAGCCCCCATAGCCACCAAAGCCTCTGTAGCTGCCAAAGCCTCTATAGCCTCCACTGCTACCATAGTTTCCATAGCCCCATAGCCACCAAGGCCTCCATAGCCACTGTAGCCACCATAGCCGCCAAATCCACCATAGCCTCCATAACTGCCACCATAGCCCCCAGCAATGGCAGGGACTCTTGCTGAGCCCACAGCACTGTGCTGGGGGAAGGAGCTGAGGATGGGTCCGGGGAAGGTGACCACCGTGGCTGGGGGCTGGATCACCACTGAGGAGCTTTGGCACTGACGCACACAGGGCTCGTTGGTGGTGTCAGCCAGCGGGCACAGGGCGGCCACCCCAGAGGAAGGAGTACACAGGCCTTAGCAGAGCATTCTTCTCTTCAGGAGGTCAAGCTGGAGGACAGGCAGAGTTACAGTACAGTCAAAGGCGTTATTCCAAATCCCTTATGACCCTCTTGCATTTGGAACCTCTTCTCCAGAACACTGCCTGTATTATCACAGGCAGGCAGAACTAAGTCCCATTCCACAGTTGACCTGCTGCTGTAAACCTTTTGCTCTCCCACATGCTCCCTGAGACTGACGGCCTCATAGGTAAGAAGAAAAGCCCCCTCATCAAATGAATATGGGAAATAGACGAGATCAAAAGCAAATGATGGGATGTCGATGAGATCCAAAGGGACCACAGTGCATCAGTGTTCCATAACCTTACATCAAGATCTTAATGCACGTTTAAGTTCCCAGTATTTCCCTGGTTAAGAGAGAGCACCACCACATCCTAAATATTCACAATGTAAGGGGAGCAAAAAAGACAGCAAAAGAGACATCGAAGAAGACAGCTGAGAAAAGAAAAAGGAACATAAGTCTTGGACTTACCATTGTGATCAGGAGAGTCGAGTGGAAGAAGCTGGATAGGGAGCTGTGAAGCTCTCAGCTCTTTTATACTTGTCCTATACTGCCTGGGGCAGTGGCAAGCATCATTCACAGAAGCCCCAGCTAATGATGAAATCAAGTGGTGAAGCCTCATGAAACAACGTGAATCCATCCTTATTGGGGAGAGCAGCAAACAAACATGCCCTGGAGAGCAAACAGGGAATGGGAGGGGCAAATCATGGGTCGCCATGACTTGAAAGACAAGGCGATGCTATAGCTAACCTCACAAAACCAATAAACCATGATCGATCCCTAATCCTCCCACTTTGCTCATGTGCTGGAGCCTTGGGCACCTTGCAGGAGTGCTTTGCAATCCTGGGCACAGCCATGACGCCTGCATTACCTCTCTTTTACAAGGTGATCAATAGAGGCATTGGAAGGTTGGGCAAACAGAGAATCCATTCCTTATGCTTGGAATGAGTCCCGAAGGACCACCATCTTCCAATGCACTTTTGGGAAAGTAGGTCAGGAATATATCTTAGACATCTCTGTGACCTTGCTTATCAGGGAGTGATTGAGGCTTGCTGATTGACAGACAAACAGTAAGAGCTGCATTTGCTGTCTGGGGCAAGACCCGCATGATGGGAGCTCAACACTGACGTGTTTGGGGAGCAGTGAGGTACGACAGCAGAGTCATGTGTGAGAGGCAGACGTGCACGGAGGATTACGAGGGCAGGAAGGAAAGCAGGACTCCCACATCTTCCTTGGCCACGTGTCTGTGAGCATGGTCCTCCTCGAGCCCTCTCTGGAGGGACTCAATTCCTCACATCGACATTGAGGACTGCTACAGGAGAGGCTGGTGAGAAACCACAGAGAGCCAGGGTGCATGTAGCCACTCTCCCCGCAGGCACAGACAAGCAGGGCACTGCTGGCTCACTCAGCAGTAGGGCTTCTACTGTGGGCAGCATGGCTGGGCACAGCAATCCTCTGAGAAATGCCTGTGACTCTTCTATGTAGGCAAAAGGGGGGTGAAGTTAATGACAGATGCGTGTTTATTGGAGCTGCTAGCTCAGCTTCATCAGCACCTTGTCTATCATGAACTGTGCCATGCCATATCCCACCACCCATATGCACTCTGGGGCACATTAGCATACCACTGACCCCAATAAAGAGGGCCAAGAGTTACATGTCTAATTCCGTGTGTCATGAAGTTTATTCACTGGCTTCCATGAGTCCTTGTGGATTCTGCCCGCACCCCATGCCCAATGCCCCAGGTGGACTGGGAAATGTATAAAAGGGCAGAAGACTTTACAACCTCTATCCATATTCCTGCTCTTGACTCTCCTGATCAAACGGGTAAGTGCAGCTCTTGGGAGCCTCTTGCAGATCTCTCCCTGCCTGCCTTGGCAGAGTTTTTTGCACAAACACAGGAGAGATCTGGGCTTATGCTTTGTACTGCACCGTAACTTTGTCTTGTCTTAAAGATTGATCCCTCGAAGAGAAGAATGTCCTGCTCCAGCCTGTGTGCCCCTTCCTGTGGGGTGGCTGCCCCACACCCCCTGGCTGACACCACCAACGAGCCCTGCGTGCGTCAGTGCCAGAGCTCCTCGGTGGTGATCCAGCCCCCAGCCACGGTGGTCACCTTCCCCGGACCCATCCTCAGCTCCTTCCCTCAGCACAGCGTTGTGGGCTCAGCGGGAGTCCCTGCCGTTGCTGGGGGCTCTGGCGGCAGTTATGGAGGCCGTGGTGGTTATGGTGGTTATGGTGGCTCTGGAGGCTATGGAGGCCTTGGTGGCTATGGGGGCTATGGAGGCTATGGAGGCTTCGGTGGCTGCGGAGGATATGGCGGCTGGGGCCGAGGCCTCATGTCCTTTGGTGCCAGCTGTGGGAGCTGCTAAGCCTCACCTGGTGCCGGCCAGAGATGACACAGAGCTCCAAGAAAGACCTTGACGTATCCCAACATGATGTTGCCCATTGGAAGAGCATACCTTCATCACTGCTGGAATCCAGGCTTGGATGCCTCGTGCCTTCTTGTTGTCCAAATTTGCCTCCCTCCTGCTCTGCTTGAGCACCCTTTCAAGAGACTGGCTACCCCTGATGACAGAGACCCGCACTGAGCACCTGCTCCTACAGCATGGTTTATGCTCTTTGTTTCTCGGTCCACTCCCTGGAAATGTGGGCTGACCTTGGTTGGGGCCCTGCTCTTGCCCAACTCTTTACCCCTCTTAAACTGCAATAAATTCTGTGCTGCACTGCAACGTCGAGCCTTGTGTTTTCCTGATCCTTGCTTCTTTCAAAGTGCCCTAAGCCTCTGAGCATGTTGACCCGCACTGTTTGTATTTCTCATGTTGTGCCATTTGGTCACTTTGCTCGGTTTGTTCTGATTGATGATGACCGTCACAGATGGGTATCCTAGAGCACTATCCAGTGAGCTCTCTCTGGTCTCCCAACAGCAATGAACCCCAAATTTTGCCTATGCCTTTTTGGAAGATACGAAGGAGACAGAGGGTTATGGAGGAAGATCTTTCAAATCCTCCTCAAAAGTGGCATGCTTCCATTGCCTCCTTCTGTTGCCTTGTTACTGGTCATATTGGGATGTCCAGGGAAAATGAAGAGGATACCTGTGCATTCACAGTGCTCTTGCCACACGTTGGACTTGTGCCCATGCCCAAATAGTGACTGGGACCAGTAGGAAGGGATGTGATAGACACTGGAAAATCTTCCCAAGTGTCTCTCCGAGCCATGATTTGTCCCTGGGTATCCAAGTTGCATGAAACATAAAGCTACTTGAGTGGGAAGCTGCAATGCCAACGCTGCTGAGGTTCCTCCCTTACGCAGGTAACTTCTCACTGTGTCATCCCAGCCCTGCACACTGGTCTTGCACAAAGACAGTTCTTGCCAAAGCCATCAGGAAGGTCAATGCAGCAGCAGGGTGGTCATTTCTGGGGACCTCAGGAAAAGAGGCATCATCCATCCCCATATCTCTTCAGTTTGCTGTGAACTGTTTCTCAGGTCTGTGCCGTGTGCTGGCTCACATGGTGGCATGTGTGTCTCTCTTGAGGACACTGTACTGGGGGGGATGCTCGAGCCCGTCACGACTGCTGTGGCTGGGTGCTTTGGGAGGTGTGTGGCAGCATAGTCTACATTATGGTCTTGTATGTGAGGAAGGGCAGAAATAGTCCTCAAAGGCAGTTGCAGGGCATGTGTCTTTAAGAAGCTCTCCTGTCATTCCTTGTCATAGACATGTCTGCAAGCTGAAGGTGGGTGACACAGACCTGGCTGGCAAGATCTTCACCTAAAGCAGTTGGGGGAGACAAGGCAAATGTTCTCCAAGGAGCACTGGGAGACAGAGGGAAAACTGGAGGTGGAAATGGTGCAGGCATGCAGGAATGTGGTGGCAAGGCATTTGGGGATGTGTTGGGAACTGTTTACTCTCTTCCCCTTTGAGCTGTGGCCTTACAAGAGTCCTTGAACTGGATCTTTGCCCAGGGGCCGTGTCTCCTGCCATGACTATCGAGGGGTCCTGGGGCTGCAGGCAGCCGATGAGAAATGAACAGAATGGGCAAGAAAATCTGCATGAAGTCCATCATGCCTTTTTGTGCTGCAGAGAGCAGGAGCCTAATGTCGAGATGAGAGAGATGGCAGAGGGGGGAACTGTGCTTATTGGAGATGAGCAAGGTCCCTGCTCACCGTAACCATCTCTGAACAACCTTTTGATTCCTGAGGGAAGCAGGAGGAAGCTTGGCAGCTTCCAAAGGTCCCTCTGAGAAGGCAGTGTCTGGGAGCTCCCTTGAAAACGCAGGAGAACCCATGCTGATACCTGGAGTACTGCATGTGGAGGTCATAATATAAAATCAAGGGACAACGATGCGATGCAACACAGCTTTTATTGCAGTTTGAGGAGGAAAGGAGCTGGGAGAAGTGCAGAGCCCTGACCAAGAGAAGCCTGCGTCTCCAGGCAGTGGGCAGAGCCACAAAGAGCATTAAGCATGCTGCAGGAGCAGGCACCCATCATGGGGCTGCATTGTCACTCTAAGCATGCCCTCAAACAATACTGAATTGGGGCATAAAATACTTAGAGTTGGCCATCAGCAGGTACCGTGTCCCCAGGCTCTGGAACCCAGCAGTGCTGAAGGGATGTTTTTCTTTGGCCATCATCAGTTGGGAAGTGCGAGTGGCTTTCTTGGAGAACTCTGTCATCTGTAGAAGGACCCAGGTGGGGCTTAGCAGATCCCGCAGCCTGCGCCAAAGGACGCGAGGCCTCGGCCCCAGCCGCCATAACCTCCACAGCCACCGAAGCCTCCGTAGCCGCCAAAGCCTCCATAACCACCATGGCCTCCATAACTGCCGCCAGAGCCCCCAGCAATAGCAGGGACTCCCGCTGAGCCCACAACGCTGTGCTGAGGGAAGGAGCTGAGGATGGGTCCGGGGAAGGTGACCACCGTGGCTGGGGGCTGGATCACCACCGAGGAGCTCTGGCACTGACGCACGCAGGGCTCGTTGGTGGTGTCAGCCAGGGGGCGTGGGGCAGCCACCCCAGAGGATGGGGCACACAGGCTGGAGCAGGACATTCTTCTCTTTGGGAGGTCAAGCTGCAAGAGATGGGAGAGTTACGGTGCAGTCCAAGGCATAACCCCAAATCCCTCCTCACTCCTGCAGTTGCAACCTCTGCTCCAGGGCACGCCTGGATCATTTCAGGCAGTCAAAGCAAAGTCCCATTCCCCAGTGGACTTGATGCTGAAAAGCCCTTGCTCTCCCACACATTTCTTCAGCCTGTCCCACCCATAGGAAAGAAGAAAAGCCCCCTCAACAAATGAAGGTTGCCAATCGATGAGATCTAAAGGTGCATTATTATTCCCTATGGATCTCAGATGGAAGTTTAAATCCTTAGCCTTTCCCTGTTTGTGAGAGAGCGCTATCAGATTGTAACTATTTGTGATGAAATGGGGGTACAGGAGACAGAGGAAGACCCGTTGATGAAGATAAAGCTGAAGAAGGAAAGGGAGACATAAGTCTTGGACTTACCACAATGATCAGGAGAGTCGAATGAATGAAGCAGGATAGAGAGCTGTGAAACCCTCAGCTTTTATACATACCCAAGAGTGCCTGGGGCAGTGGCAATGCTCAGCAACAGAAGCCCCAGCTAATGATGAAATCAAGCAGTGATGCCTCTTGAAGCAAAGTGAATCCATCGTCATTGGTTAGAGTAGCGAGGAAATGTGCCCTGGAGACAAAACAGGGAGCGGGAGGGACAATGACACACCATGACATGAAAGGAGATGTGATGCTGTAGCTGACCTCATGGCACCAATAAACCCCAATCGGTCCCTAATCCTCCCTCTTTGCTCATGTGTTGGAGTCTTGAGTACCTTGCAGAAGGGCTTTGCAATCCTGGGCACAGCCATCAAGCCTGTCATTACCTCTCTTTTACAAGGTGATCAATAGAGGTATTGGGAATTTGGTGAGGGAAATGCCATTCTCTATGCGAAGGTGCCCTGGAGTACATACGGCTGATGGCATATGCACTCCACATTCCATGATAAGCAACCTTCTGATTTAGCAGACATTGCAGCTTCAATAAACAGGGATCTGTCAGTAATCCCCCACTTTGTCTGCATGGAGGTGTCACAGGCATCTTGCAGAAGATTGCTGTGTCCAGTCATGCCACACTCAGCAGCAGCCCCACTGCTGAGTGAGCCAGAACCGCTCTGCGTGCCTTTGCCTTCGGAGAGCGTGGCCACGTGCACCCTGGCTCTCTGTGGGTGCTCACCAACCTTTCGTTGTGCAGCCCTCAATGTCCAGCTGAGAAATCGAGCCCTCCAGAAAGGGATCGAGGACAAAAACACGCACAGACACGTGGCCAAGGAAGTTGGGGGAATCCTGGTACCCTTCCTGCCCTCCCGCCACTTTGTGCACATCACCCTCTCACACAGGATCCTGCTGCCGGATCTCACTGCTCCCGTAACATGGCGGTGCTGATCTCCCAGCATGTGATTCTTGTCCCACGCAGTACGTACAGCTAGTACTCTTTCTCTTGCTGTCAATCGGGATCGTCGATCACACCCTGATGAGCAAGGTCATGGAGATGGCTAAGGGATGCTCCTGACCTGTTTTCCCAAAAGTGCATTGGAAGATGGTGGCCCTTTGGGACCCAATCCAAGCATGTAGAATGGCCTGTCTATTTGGCCAAAGTCCTCATGCCTCTGTTTACCTCCCTGTAAAAGAGAGGCAATGCAGGCGTGATGGCTGTGGCCAGGAGTGAAAGGTGAGCAAGACTCCAGTGCATGAGCAGAGTGGGAGGATCAGGGATCGATCGGGGTTTATTGGTGCCATGAGGTCAGTTAAAGCATAGCCTTGTCATTCATGTCATGGCGTGTCATGGTCTGTCCCTCCCATTCCCTGTTTGCTCTCCAGGGCGCGTTTGCTCGCTACTCTCGCCGGTGAGGATGGATTCACTTTGCTTCATGAGGCTTCACCGCTTGATTTCATCATCAGCTGAGACATCTGTGCCTGACGCTGGCCACTGCCCAGGAAGAGTAGGACATGTATAAAAGAGCTGAGGGCTTGACAGCTCCCTATCCAGCTTCTTCCACTCGACTCTCTTGATCATTGTGGTAAGTCCAAGACTTATTTTTCTCTTGCCTTCCTCAGCTCTGTCTTCCTCAATGTCTCATTTGCTGTCTACTCTACCCCCGTTTCACCATGAATAGTTAGGATCTGGCAGTGCTCTCTCATAACCAGGGAAAGGCTGCAAATTTAAACTTCCCTCTGAGATCCATAGGGAATAATAATGGAACTTTTGATCTCATTGATTTCCAGTCTTCTTATGATGAGGGGATTTTTCTTGTTACCTACGGGGAAGTCAGATTCACAGAGCGTGTGGGAGAGCAAGGGCTTCACAGCAGCAGGTCCACGGTGAAATGGGACTTGGCTCTGACTGCCTGACATAGTCCAGGGAATGCCTTTAGCAGATGTTCCATGTGCAACAAACACAGGAGAGATCTGGGCTTATGCTTTGTACTGCACCGTAACTTTGTCTTGTCTTAAAGATTGATCCCTCGAAGAGAAGAATGTCCTGCTCCAGCCTGTGTGCCCCTTCCTGTGGGGTGGCTGCCCCACACCCCCTGGCTGACACCACCAACGAGCCCTGCGTGCGTCAGTGCCAGAGCTCCTCGGTGGTGATCCAGCCCCCAGCCACGGTGGTCACCTTCCCCGGACCCATCCTCAGCTCCTTCCCTCAGCACAGCGTTGTGGGCTCAGCGGGAGTCCCTGCCGTTGCTGGGGGCTCTGGCGGCAGTTATGGAGGCCGTGGTGGTTATGGTGGTTATGGTGGCTCTGGAGGCTATGGAGGCCTTGGTGGCTATGGGGGCTATGGAGGCTATGGAGGCTTCGGTGGCTGCGGAGGATATGGCGGCTGGGGCCGAGGCCTCGCGTCCTTTGGCGCAGGCTGCGGGATCTGCTAAGCCTCACCTGGGTCCTTCTACAGATGACAGAGTTCTCCAAGAAAGCCACTCGCACTTCCCAACTGATGATGGCCAAAGAAAAACATCCCTTCAGCACTGCTGGGTTCCAGAGCCTGGGGACACGGTACCTGCTGATGGCCAACTCTAAGTATTTTATGCCCCAATTCAGTATTGTTTGAGGGCATGCTTAGAGTGACAATGCAGCCCCATGATGGGTGCCTGCTCCTGCAGCATGCTTAATGCTCTTTGTGGCTCTGCCCACTGCCTGGAGACGCAGGCTTCTCTTGGTCAGGGCTCTGCACTTCTCCCAGCTCCTTTCCTCCTCAAACTGCAATAAAAGCTGTGTTGCATCGCATCGTTGTCCCTTGATTTTATATTATGACCTCCACATGCAGTACTCCAGGTATCGGCATGGGTTCTCCTGCGTTTTCAAGGGAGCTCCCAGACACTGCCTTCTCAGAGGGACCTTTGGAAGCTGCCAAGCTTCCTCCTGCTTCCCTCAGGAATCAAAAGGTTGTTCAGAGATGGTTACGGTGAGCAGGGACCTTGTTCATCTCCACTAAGCACAGTTCCCCCCTCTGCCATCTCTCTCATCTCAGCATTAGGCTCCTGCGCTCTGCAGCACAAAATGGCATGATGGGCTTCACAAGGATTTTCTTGCCCATTCTGTTCATTTCTCATCGGCTGCCTGCAGCCCCAGGACCCCTCGATAGTCATGGCAGGAGACACGGCCCCTGGGCAAAGATCCAGTTCAAGGACTCTTGTAAGGCCACAGCTCAAAGGGGAAGAGAGTAAACAGTTCCCAACACCTCCCCAAATGCCTTGCCACCACAATCCTGCATGCCTGCACCATTTCCACCACCAGTTTTCCCTCTGTCTCCCAGTGCTCCTTGGAGAACATTTGCCTTGTCTCCCCCAACTGCTTTAGGTGAAGATCTTGCCAGCCAGGTCTGTGTCACCCACCTTCAGCTTGCAGACATGTCTATGACAAGGAATGACAGGAGAGCTTAAAGACACATGCCCTGCAACTGCCTTTGAGGACTATTTCTGCCCTTCCTCACATTCAAGACCATAATGTAGACTATGCTGCCACACACCTCCCAAAGCACCCAGCCACAGCAGTTGTGACGGGCTCGAGCATCCCCCCCAGAACAGTGTCCTCAAGAGAGACACACATGCCACCATGTGAGCCAGCACACGGCACAGACCGGAGAAACAGTTCACAGCAAACTGAAGAGATATGGGGATGGATGATGCCTCTTTTCCTGAGGTCCCCAGAAATGACCACCCTGCTGCTGCATTGACCTTCCTGATGGCTTTGGCAAGAACTGTCTTTGTGCAAGACCCGTGTGCAGGGCTGGGATGACACAGTGAGAAGTTACCTGCGTAAGGGAGGAACCTCAGCAGCGTTGGCATTGCAGCTTCCCACTCAAGTAGCTTTATGTTTCATGCAACTTGGATACCCAGGGACAAATCATGTCTCGGAGAGACACTTGGGAAGATTTTCCAGTGTCTATCACATCCCTTCCTACTGGTCCCAGTCACTATTTGGGCATGGGCACAAGTCCAACGTGTGGCAAGAGCACTGTGAATGCACAGGTATCCTCTTCATTTTCCCTGGACATCCCAATATGACCAGTAACAAGGCAACAGAAGGAGGCAATGGAAGCATGCCACTTTTGAGGAGGATTTGAAAGATCTTCCTCCATAACCCTCTGTCTCCTTCGTATCTTCCAAAAAGGCATAGGCAAAATTTGGTGTTCATTGCTGTTGGGAGACCAGAGAGAGCTCACTGGATAGTGCTCTAGGATACCCATCTGTGACGGTCATCATCAATCAGAACAAACCGAGCAAAGTAACCAAATGGCACAACATGAGAAATACAAACAGTGCGGGTCAACATGCTCAGAGGCTTAGTGCACGTTGAAAGAAGCAAGGATCAGGAAAACACAAGGCTCGACGTTGCAGTGCAGCACAGAATTTATTGCAGTTTAAGAGGGGTAAAGAGTTGGGCAAGAGCAGGGCCCCAACCAAGGTCAGCCCACATTTCCAGGGAGTGGACCGAGAAACAAAGAGCATAAACCATGCTGTAGGAGCAGGTGCTCAGTGCGGGTCTCTGTCATCAGGGGTAGCCAGTCTCTTGAAAGGGTGCTCAAGCAGAGCAGGAGGGAGGCAAATTTGGACAACAAGAAGGCACGAGGCATCCAAGCCTGGATTCCAGCAGTGATGAAGGTATGCTCTTCCAATGGGCAACATCATGTTGGGATACGTCAAGGTCTTTCTTGGAGCTCTGTGTCATCTCTGGCCGGCACTAGGTGGGGCTTAGCAGATCCCGCAGCCTGCGCCAAAGGACGCGAGGCCTCGGCCCCAGCCGCCATAACCTCCGCAGCCACCGAAGCCTCCGTAACCGCCAAGGCCACCAAGGCCTCCATAACCCCCGTGGCCACCATAACCTCCATAACCACCATGGCCTCCATAACTGCCGCCAGAGCCCCCAGCAATAGCAGGGACTCCCGCTGAGCCCACAACGCTGTGCTGAGGGAAGGAGCTGAGGATGGGTCCGGGGAAGGTGACCACCGTGGCTGGGGGCTGGATCATCACCGAGGAGCTCTGGCACTGACGCACGCAGGGCTCGTTGGTGGTGTCAGCCAGGGGGCGTGGGGCAGCCACCCCACAGGAAGGGGCACACAGGCTGGAGCAGGCCATTCTTGTCTTTGGGAGGTTAAGCTGCAAGAGATGGGAGAGTTACGGTGCAGTCCAAGGCATAACCCCAAATCCCTCCTCACTCCTGCAGTTGCAACCTCTGCTCCAGGACAGGCCTGGATCATTTCAGGCAGTCAAAGCAAAGTCCCATTCCCCAGTGGACTTGATGCTGAAAAGCCCTTGCTCTCCCACACATTTCTTCAGCCTGTCCCACCCATAGGAAAGAAGAAAAGCCCCCTCAACAAATGAAGGTTGCCAATCAATGAGATCTAAAGGTGCATTATTATTCCCTATGGATCTCAGATGGAAGTTTAAATCCTTAGCCTTTCCCTGCTTATGAGAGAGCGCTATCAGATCGTAACTATTTGTGAAGAAATGGGATTACAGGAGACAGAGGAAGACAGAGCTGAAGGAGGAAAGAGGGACATAAGTCTTGGACTTACCACAATGATCAGGAATGAATGAAGCAGGATAGAGAGCTGTGAAGCCCTCAGCTTTTATACATACTCAAGACTGCCTGGGGCAGTGGCAATGCCCAGGGACAGAAGCCCCAGCTAATGATGAAATCAATCAGTGATGCCTCGTGAAACAAAGTGAATCCGTCCTCATAGGTTAGAGTAGCAATCAAAGGTGACCTGGGGAACAAACAGTTAGTGGGAGGGACAATGACACACCATGACATGAAAGATGTGATGCTGTAGCTGACCTCATGGCACCAATAAATGCTGATCGATCCCTAATCCTCCCACTTTGCTCATGTGTTGGAGTCTTGGGCACCTTGCAGAAGTGCTTTGCAATCCTGGGCACAGCCATCAAGCCTGTCATTACCTCTCTTTTACAAGGTGATCAATGGAGGTATTGGGAAGTTGGGTGAAAACAGAAGCCATTCCATATGCTCAGAATAAATCCCAAATGACCATCATCTTCCAGTTCCTGTTTTGGGGCATCAAGACAGGAGCATCCCATATTCATCTCTTTGATCTTTTTTGTCACGGTGTGAATAAGCATCACTACTTGATAGGTATTCTAAGAGTAGGAGCTGCCTTTCCTATGTGGGGCAAGGAAAAGCTTGTCCCAAGGCACACTGGGAGCTCAACAGTGATGTTTTTGGGGAGCAGTGCGATTTGGCACCAGGGTCACATGTGAGAGGGAGAAGCGTAGGGAGGGTCATTAGGTCAGGAAGGGAATTAGGACTCCCCCAGCTTCCTCAGCTGCATGTCTGTGGGGGTGGTCCTCTTTAAGCCCTCTATGGATGGACTCAATTCTCAGGTGGACATTGAGGGCTGCAGAATGAGAACCTGGTGAGTACCCACAGAGTGCTAGAGTTCACATGGCCACGCTCCCCACAATCACAGGCACGTTGGGCACTGCTGGCTCACTCAGCAATGGAACTGCTGCCACAGAACTGTATGGTGGGTCACACAATCTTCTGAAATATGCCTGTGACTCTTCCACATAGGAAAAGTGGCGGATTAATGACAGACCTCTGTTTATTGATGCTGCAATGTCAGCTGCAGCAGCACCTTGTCTATCCTGGAATATGCAGTTTCATATCCCATCATGCGTATGCACTCCAGGGCCCCTTCACACACCACTGACCCAAGTAAAGAGGGCCAAGAGTTACTTGTGTCATAAAGTTTGCGTTTATATGTGATTATATGTGTCATAAAGTTTGTCTACTGGGCTCCATGAGTCCTTGTGGATTTTACCCACATCCCCTAGCCAATGCCCCAGGCACTCTGGGGCATGTATAAAAGAGCTGAAAGCCTCACAGCCTCTATCCAGATTCCTGCTCTTGACTCTCCTGATCAACCAGGTAAGTGCAGCTCTTGAGAGCCTCTTGCAGATCTCTCCCTGCCTCCCTTGACAGAGTTTCTTGTCCTCACCCTTGCCTAATCCCTGGTGCATTTTCCAGGACTCCGTACCTGCCTGAAAGATGTCCTGCTCCAGCCTGTGTGCCCCTTCCTGTGGGGTGGCCGCCCCGTGCCCAGTGGCTGACACCACCAACGAGCCCTGCGTGCGTCAGTGCCAGAGCTCCACAGTGGTGATCCAGCCCCCAGCCACGGTGGTCACCTTCCCTGGACCCATCCTCAGCTCCTTCCCTCAGCACAGTGCTGTGGGCTCAGCGGGAGTCCCTGCCATTGCTGGGGGCTACGGTGGCAGTTATGGAGGCCGTGGTGGCTATGGAGGTTATAGTGGCTATGGGGGCTATGGAGGCCTTGGTGGCTATGGTGGCTATGGAGGCTATGGTAGCTGTGGAGGATATGGTGGCTGGGGCCGAGGCCTCATGTCCTTTGGTGCCAGCTGTGGGAGCTGCTAATCCGCAGGTGGCTCCAGCTGCAGATGACATAGAGCTCCAGGAAAGCCTGTGGTACATCTCCACATAATGCCTTAAGGAAGGACATCCCTTGAACTCTTCTGGAATTCAAAGCTTGGACACCTTGGACACAACATGCTTGTTGCAGCTTCAGGATTTTTGTTTTTCCAGGCATTGTTTCTGTTTTTTTTTTTATTTGTTTGTTTGTTTTTTTCTTGCTCACATTTTCCATTGCATTTTCCACCCGCATGAATGAGCCCTTAAGCCGTGAAGAATTAGGTTTTGTCTGAATTTATTCTTCACTTTGCTGTTACTATTTCGAGATCAATAATGTGAGCAATAATTCTAGAGCGATGATGTGAAATATTACATCAACACTAATCTGCTTATCACATTTGTGGAAGCTCTGAATTTCTCTCAGAAAAGAGTTTTGAACTGCAAGGGAGGGATGTCCTAGCAAATCATGAGCTTCATTACAAAAGACAGATTTCAAAGGTGAAATCTTTTTTTTTTTTGGTCTATAGAGGAATGAAAGTTAAACCAGTGGAATATTCCTTTCCTGTTCCTATTCCGCACCCTCTTCCCACCCAGTCGTGATGCTTGGCATGATGCATTGAGCATTCGCCATGTAATGGGGCTGGTGCATTCATGAGTGCTGTCATCTGTGGGCAGCTTGAGGGCATCCTTCCCCCTGCGACCTCAGGGAAGCTCTGCAGAATGTGTCAGGAGGACATGTGTGGGCTCTGCATTTCTGCACCCTTCTGGCTGCACTGCAATATCCACATCTTGCTTTAGGCTGGAAAAGTTGCTCTGTCCTGAGATGGAAGTGTCAAATTAGCACCTGGAGCATTACCTGAGGCCTTGCAGGGATTGCTATTGCAAGTGGCAACTTCCAGAGACTCGGGCTGGTCCTGGGGAAGTGTCAAATGATCAGCACGTATCTAATGGCATTATGTAGAAAAGTATTCCTGAGATTTTGTAACCTTTGCACTTGAAGAATAAACATGGAAAACCTATGATCGAGGATAAATTTACTATATACTCAATCGATAAGTAAAAGAAGAAGGAAATAATTATGTGATAATGAAAACTAGCAGGCAGACTTTGGTACAGAAAATTTATTTGGAAAATGACAGCTTTTCTACAATTCTGGAGCAAAATTGTACAGAATTTAAACACCATCTTTCCAAGGGATCAGTGAGGTTCTGTAATCACCAGGGTCAAAGTGATGCAGTCTATAAAAAATGGGTTTTCTTCCTTGGCACAGTTGCTGTGTGCAATTTCTAGCATTCTAAGTCACCGCTCTAAGTTCAGTGTCAATAATATAACTGAAATAAGACAAAGCACAATGTAAGCAGATGACTAAAGTCATCTTTAGAATAACAGAGAATAACAGATCTAAACTAAAGGCAAAATGAGAAAATGCACACATGAACCTGCCTTTCACGGGTGCTGAGCATTCGCAGCTCTCATTTGCAGCCAGACACCACCCAACACTGGGGCTGGTGCCCATCAGCTCCACCCCCAGTTTGCATCTTGATTTTCCTTTGCTGCTTCTTTAAACCACTCTGTGCACACCTCAGTATGTCCACCGCTTCCCAGAGCGGTACGAATTGCATGGATGTGTCCATTGGGAAGAATAGGTGTAGGAGTATTTTGGGGCACACCGTGGCTCAGGTCGGGCGATGACTTGGGGTGCAACTTTCTCAGTTGCTGCCTCCAGCCTCCCCATCGTCTCCGCTGGCAGAGGTGCTGCGGTGGGAGCCTCTGCTAGGGCCACCTCTGAGGGCTCCGAGGCTCCCACGACGGTTTGCTGCGGGTAGGTGGTGAGGATGGGCCCTGGGAAGGTGACAACGACGGGGGGTGGGTATATGATCACCCTGGAGTCACCACAGGCCACGACGCAGGGCTCGTTGCTGCTGGTGGCCAGGGGTTGGGGACACTTGGCATCGCAGGGGTTGGTGCATGCCAGCTGCTCAGAAGCCATTGCCTGGCCGTGGTAAGAGAAAGCCTGCAATTTATTTGCACAATTAGTAAAAGCAATAAAAATCTATGCACTTGGTTATTGACACTTCAAAGAGTAGTTCCGAGAGATCTTTAGACAGAGATAATTTGTCTAAAGACAGTAGTTAAGTTCCTTTCACGCTATCCACCACCTTTCACTTAGCTTGTATCTGTTTGGCCTTTCTAAGCTACTTCAAGCTTGCCCTCTTTCTTTCTTTTGCTCTGGGAGAGCAAAACCCCTCCCTTTTCTTTGTGTGCCGTCTCCAAAACTGACATCTGCTCTAAAACCTCCCAGCCCTTTGTAATGTTTCCCAGAGACAAGTTTGAACTAGTTCCCACAGCATTTCTTTTCCTCCCACACAGCTTCTCAGCCTGTGTTTTGTAGATGGAGCATAAGGGAGCAAGGCGAAAAAGATCCGGGTTTTTTAATAACTTTGGGTGTTGAATCATCTCTTTAGCAGCCTGTTTAATTTCCTACATGATTTTCCTTGCAGATTCCTGTTCTTTTCAGGTGCTAAAGTGTTCCACTAAAACACAGAAAAATGTAAGGTAAGAATAACTGGGGGCTTAAAAATACTGGTAAAAATACTGTCCATAAAAATATATGGACACATAACTTAAAATATTGTCAGCCCAAATAAGAAAACTTCAGCTTCAGTTAAGGTTAAACACATTTCATACTGTTTATTTATTTTTCTAGGTTAACTCTTCACATAGAAACTAGTTCTCCATTGTATAGCATTGCATTGTATTTTAAGCTTGTAAATCAAAGATGCCTTATTATGATGAATAAGGAAAAAGTATTATTTTACTCCCAGTTAAGTCCTGTGTGCTCCTGTCCTTGAGAACATTTGGAAGACAAAAGTAAGGCTTCAGGCAGCCTTGCAGCTCTCCTTAGAAATAGTTAACAGAAAATGCAGGAAGTTTCTAAGGCTGATAGTGGGCAATTTGGAGCTAATCTCTGAAATCAGCCAGTCTTACCTATGGAGAGGTAAAATACAGGATCCAAAATACGTAGCCAGCAATACTTTCTGATAAATAAGCTACTTTATTGCCAAACATACAGTAAAAACATCCTGAAAACAACTTTACTTCAGAAGCTCAGTGCTATTTTGCACCAGGTTCTAGCAAAGTGTTGGCTCAGGGGAATTGCTGCTGAGCTCCTTGATCTGTTTACTTGTCTCAACTCAGAGCAAAGCAAATCTATCCTGAAATGTTTCATTCTGGGGAGAAAAAACAAAATAGAAGGCAAAAAACATGCATAGCATTTTACCCCAAAAGCTGAACACAAATTTAGCTTAAAAATTGCTTAATTTAATCTCAGTTAAAACACATTGAAATACTAGTGGAGTTTTAATAGAAATGAATGCTTATTCCCACTGCTACATTAAATGATAATAGCTAATAATCACTTGGTGTAGCTTGTTGTGACTCCACTTGGCTAAGGATGGCTAGGTTATGAACAGCAGCAACGCTGCACTTCTAGAGCTACACAAAACTAACTTTGAACAAGGATTTTTACTTCAATAGTTATCTGTGAAATCACCCACCTAACAGCTGCTCAACCCCCCTTGTAAACCAGATAAGCCGAAACAAAGGCAAAATTTGTTCTCAGAGCTCTGTTGAAAATATTTCAGGACTAAGACTAAAATTCCCAATTCCCCCATGAAATTAACAGCCCAAAGCAGTCTGGAGAAGCCCTTTTATTTTTGGATCTTTCATCTAGTATAGAAAGCCTCTGCTGAAAGATGCTTACTAATGTCCCTGAGAGCCAGAATATTTATGCAGGATTTAGTCCCAATTTTAACAAAAAATTCATGATAAAGCAAAATGAAACTCAAGGTTTTTATAGTTGTCAAATCAGACTTACTCAGCGCACCGGAGAGAACAAGTCAAGAGAAGCAGTTAGAAAAAACTTTCATGGAGAGAGTATTTATACCCTTTCTTAGATTGCCTGGAGGAGCTGAGACACCCTTTGTATAAAGGCCTTAATTACTTATGAACCAAACCCTGTTGCATGTATTACTGCTGTAGTTGCAGTAATTGTTTTGTTCACTGTTTATGATTATCTGAAGCTGAGTTGGGTAATAACACAAAATGCAGATGGTAACTTGCAAGTTCTTTTAATCTTGAAATTTCCTGGTTTTACTCTACTGATTTCATTAAGAATTAAAAATGCAGTAAGGATTAATAGGCTTCTGGTGACTTATCTTTGCTAAAAAAACAACTACACGGGGAGCCTCGGAGATGGCAATGCACAGTGTGGCAACATACACAAGATTTCCTTATTGGAAATATAAGCTAACATCTAGTAAATATCTCCATGCTTAGATAAATCTCTAGAAAGACAGAGCTTGTTTTTCATCTGATATAATGTTAATAAGGTTTACGGATGTGTTCTTTAGCCAGGGAAGTATCTGGTGCAAAAACTTTAAAGAGCAAAACTGTCACAGATTTATCTTTTAAATAAAGATGAAGCCATCTCCAATTATGAAGCTTAAAATGAGTAGATTGAATGTTTTTCATATTTCAGACGCATAGGTCAGAGCAGTCTAAATCCACTGGGATATTATTGCTATTAAAATAATTTTCATGTATGCCATAGTAACAGATGTTTGTGAACTTCTTTTGGAATCTCATTTCCTGATGTCTTCAGAATATTCCTGATAAGCTCCACAGCCCAGGGGATCTTTATGGGCTCCATATAAAATAAGAATAATTAATGTCATAAATGCATTGTGTCATAAACACCATGATGCTGATGGATTTAATTAATTTAAATGTGTTTGGCATTTTGGTGCATGAAACTTCCTTCCAGTGGGAAGAGTGAGTGTGGTGAAGGGATTTCTGGGAATATGGGTGTACTGCATGAGCACTTAGACAAGTTCCTCCCAGTAGCCTCTGCCACTGGAGGGAGCCACTGTGTGCATGGGAGCCTCCCATCACCATGTGCAGAGGGGCGGAGGTGAGTCAATCAGTAGCAGATGGGGTAATGTTCAGCCTGTTGCTACGTGCTGTGGCAGAGCTGGCCTCAGATTTTCATGGTTTGATCCTAACAAGGTAGAATGAATGTCATATGTCAAAGGAGCTCACAGTGTAGCTAAAAATACAGTCCAGATTATTTTTCTTCCCCTCCCTAAGTTATCAGTGCTTCTTGGTTCTAAGTTTTTGGTAATTCCTCGCTGGAAGATACAGAATCTTAGAATCATAGAATGGTTTGGGTCAGAAAGGACTTAAGATCATCCATTTACAACCCCTGCCATGGACAGGGACACCTCCCACTAGACCAGGTTGCTCAAGGCCTGACATCTCCCCTCCAAGGTTCACATCGAAACTCTCAGTTCAAAACATCTGTATTTATGCACATACAGCAAGTATGAAAGTCACCCCTATTAAAGGATTCTAGCAAAGCACTCGGGGTTCTTCTCTCACTTGAACTCTGTGGCATTTAGGAGATCCATGGCACAACTTGGAGCTGAATCCTTGCTGTCATATTAAGATAAAATCCCTTGACTACAAACTAATTCAGTTTTCAGAATTCTCCCATAATGTAGCAATCCTACGCAAAATTTTCTCTTCTCCGCTTCTTCTACTCCCCCTGCAGTTTGTGTCTAGTGCTCTGTTTAGTACTAACTGCCATAGAGTGACCAAGAAATGTAATAAAGTCAATAAAGTGCAGAGAATAATGCAGACTGCATACACCACAATATAGAATGTTAATATTGTTGGTGCCTATTAATTTTAAATTGTTTTAGAAAATTATATCCTTGTGTAAGACAGGGACAGCAGTAATAATGGCTGTTGCCTAGCTAAGATACGGTTTATGTGGTCAAACCAGTTGAACTTCAGAGCACAGAAGTTTTGTTTGTAAAGCTGAGTCAGGAGCATTTGCTAATGAAGAAGTAATCAAAGGAAAAGGCTTGGGGATGCATGCTCTGCTGATGCAGGTCTGCAACATTCATTCTCTTCACTTCAAAGACGCTCTACTTGCTTACGTCATCTGAACACATACTATATCAGCAAGAATTCTGCCCATTAGACAAGTGTGAACTGAAATATAGGTACAGATTGGTAGCAATAGTTATGTAGTAGCGTATAGATCCACCAGTTCTTGCACTATCGGAAGCTTTGGCTTTCTGATTTTATGCAAACTGCAAGAGAAAGTTGAATAAGCCAAAATTTGAGGCAGTGAATCACAGCCTAATTAGGACAATGCCAGAAATGACCTTGATAAATCTCCTTTAAGGTGATACTATTGCCCAACACTAGGCGTCACCTACAGCTATTATGATAATATAACTATTTGCATAGGCAATGCATTAATAAATGTTTGTGAAACACTTTCAGTCCTCAAAACATTCCCATGGTGTTTAATTATGCAGGGTGTTTCCAGAAACACCTCATAAATCCTAATTTATGGCAGAAGGAGCATGATTTAACAGAACTACAGCTACTAGAAAAAAAGTAATTCGTGGACTGGGTACATAAGAGGATGAAGGATGGTCTTCTCCAGCATATTTGCCATTTTAAGAGAACAGAGGCTTTTCTGAAGGTCTTTTGATAACATTTTGTGGGTAAAACTTTCTTGTATGATGGCTTCATGATGTGTGCAATTGCTGGCTGGCTTCTGGAAGGCTTTCCAGCCTTCTCAGATCCTCACAAGTGTGGAGGGCTGGGACGCACCCCAGCTTTGTCTTTACCACAGGTACCTGGGGCTTAGCAGACCAGCAAAAAAACCCAAAATACAGTTGGAGACCCAGGACTTTAACTTTTTTTCCTCACTTCTAGCTGGGATAAAACTAAATCTTGTATACTGAAAAATGGCAAAACTGTCAAAAACCTTATCATTTGGCATAATAAACTTAGAAGAAAGAAATTTTGAAGGCGCACAGAAGGGAAGGTCATAATGTAGGGCAGAAGGCAGACACCACCCTCACTATGTGCTTATGAGAACAGTAGTGAAATGTATTGTAATACAAGAAAATCAGGATGCTAGCTTGTTCAGGGCAAGAAAGCAACTGAAATTATTTAGATGTTGTAAGATCTATTTGGAGTATACCTATGTTGTATGCTCTCCCTGATCACAGCATGATTTTTATCTATTGTTAATCCTGTTTCTTGGTTTATAGGTGGAAACCCGAGTCATGCAGATGAAAAGTCACAAGATGCTGAGTTAGCTCTGTAAGATTTGGTCTCCACAGCTCCCTCTGGTTGCCCCAGATGACATTACACAACCTGCCTCACTTTCCTTTTAAGTCTTGAGGTTGTTTTTTTTTTTTTAATTACTCACTTCCCAAGCACCCACCTCAACTCTTCATTGTATGGCATTAGGCAGGAGGTAGCAAACTGTTTTCCTTCTGTTGTGTGTAAGCCCTTGCCTTCAGAGAATTGTTATCTTTTGTCAATATGCATATAATTATGGATGCTGAAGATGCTGGCTGGTTTCCTAGAGATAGATAAGGAGCAAACCAGGCTGGGTTATAACTGTATAAATCAGCTTTATGTTACCTGTAATGTCACAATTAAAATGAAGGCTACATTGTGTTGGCTATGAAATAGCAACATAAGGGATGTTCCCTGAATTGGATCAGATCTCAGAACATCAGTCTGACAAGAAATGAGGAAGGAGCTGTTGTCACCATTTATAGATCAGAAATGGACGGCACAAAAGTTAAAGGCTGAACTGTCATTCCAGGTGAGCACAAGTTAAAGAGAAGATAAAGCTGGGCCATTTGAGAAGATGTATGGCAGGGGAATGAATGGAGATAACAATAAATAATAAACTGAAACAAGAGGGGTTCAGATTGATAAATCTGGGCAAGTCCAGGTTAGTTAAAAGGAAGAAGTTCTTTACTGTGAGAGTGGTGAGGCACTGGAACAGGTTGCCCAGAGAAGCTGTGGCTGCCCCATCCCTGACAGTGTTCAAGGCTAGGTTGGACAGAGCCTTGGGCGACATGGTCTAGTGTGAAGAGTCCCTTCCCATGGTGGGGTGTTGGAACTAGATAATCTTAAAGTCCTTTCCAACCCAAATCATTCCGTTATTCTATATAAACAGGAGGAAAAAATTGCCCATGAAGGGAACCCTCAGCATTATGGTCTGAATTCAGAGCTGATCCTGCTTTAAATGAGAGGTTGGATGGCAGACATAAGAAAATGTTAGAAATGCAGAATTAGATCTTCATCTGGCACAGGTTTGCTTTATTAAGCTTTAAAATCTGTCATTTTCAATCATGTTATCTAAAATACAGTGTGCAGATTTTAGATGTTGACTTAAAGCACAGTTATTTCTTAATGCGTAGCCAACATACAGAATCAGTCTTGATGTATAAGAAGAAAGGATAGTTTTGAGTTGTGTGGTATCAGAGCTTGCTGAAACACTGGTGATTTCTAATACCATAGTGTGGTGCCTGTAGAAGATGTTGTACAGCCTTCACAAAGTTCTTTGAAAGTATTTGTGCTCAGCCGTCAACAGGATATACTTAACAAGTGAATTTTAACCCTGCAGGGGAATCCCACACATTCATTCATCTCAAATTTTAAGGACAATTTATGGCATGGAAATTTGAAGTTATTTAATCAGGAAAAAACCACAGGAATGTAAACAAATCGTGCAGGAGAATGAATGAAGTATTTTTAGCAATCTGTGGGTGTAGCAGCTAAATCTGATGTGATTCATCCTGTGTCCTCCCTGGCAGACCTCAGGCTTCTGCTGGTTAGAGGGTGAGAAATGCTGTCCAGCACAGACCTCTGCTCTCACATATCTGCCCCGGGGGTCTGAATTTTAATGGGAATTGAAGTACTTACAGGTCAAGGTATAGAACTAATGATGACTGTATTAACAATGTATCAAGAATGAAGATTTTATGTGTAATTTAAAGTGATGTTATTACTTGATATTTGAATGTAAGGAGTCTGACAAGAAAAGTTTTGATTCATCCTCTTTATTTGCTCCAATCTTTTGTGTGGGAAAGGCAGAAACATGTTTGAGATCAGGATTTTGAACTTTTCTTCTATATATAACTGTAGGTAGGTGTTATTGCTGGAAGGTTCCTTGAGAGGGCAGACCAAAAACTTGGTATGAACAAACGCAGAATCATAAAATCATGGAATGGTTTGGGTTGGAAAGGACCTTCAGATCATCTAGTTCCAACACCCTGCCATGGGCAAGGATGCCTCACACTAGACCATGTCGCCCAAGGCTCTGTCCAGCCTGGCCTTGAGCACTGTCAGGGATGGAGCACTTACCACTTCCCTGGGCAACCTGTTCCAGTGCCTCATCACCCTCACAGTAAAGAACTTCTTCCTTATATCTAACCTGGACTTCCCCTCTTTAAGTTTAAACCCATTACCCCTTGTCCTATCACTACAATCCCTGATGAAGGGTCTTTGTCTGGCATCCTTTTAGGCCCCCTTCAGGTATTGGAAGACTGCTGTGAGATCTCCATGCAGTCTTCTCCAGGCTGAACAGCCCAACAATGTAAAAGATATGAATTTAGAAAATGAGCAAGAAATGACGAGAATTTAAGAACACTCTATCCTGATCCTGCACATAGGAGAAGCTCTCTGAAACTAGAGAGGGAAAGAGAGGGATGATGTGGACAATAGGGAATGGGGAGTCTGCACATGGGAAAGTTTTTGAGATGATGAACAATCCCTTTGCACATTCAAGGCTTATCAGATCTAAATGAAGAGCTACTTTATAGTAAAGATCTGATTCCAGGACATCCAAATGGAGTTACATGATATTAACTTTATAATAAGCACTTTGCCAATGTAAATCAATACAAAGCACTTACGAAGTATTTCGAAACTCTTTCCTTGAGGACACTTGGAGATTTCCGAGTAAATGACTTTGCCCTGGCTGACCCTCAGAGAGGCATTCCACATGTTAGAGGTAGCTGGGAGTATAAATCTGATTAAATCAAAACCCAGGCTGTAAGGAACCCAGGCTGTAGGGAAACCAGACTTCTAGTACACAGTCTGGGACCCTGTAATCCTTCCCCTTCCTGTAGATTACAGCCATGTGGAGCTTTCCATCACTGCTGCACGTGCCTGCCCTCCTTTATAGCATGTCTATTGCCCAAAGGCCTGAGCCACATAGCAGTGGAGTGTATTCACAGCAAAATTACACGTGGCACATGTATGTCGGGTAATTCATGGTTATGTTGACCAGCACAGGTTTTACACAGAACCTTAGGGAAGGAGAAAGAAAAGACAGACATAATCTACATCCAAATGAGCAGGGGTCCTCCATCATGACACTGCAACAAGCACCTAAATCTTTAGGACAAGTGTGGTGGTGGTAAACACTGGTGTAACTTTAGTGGTGGATGGTAGCTATTAGCGTTTGGCTTGCTGATCTGCTATTAAATTCACCACAGCTGGAGACCCATTCATGGGGCTAGACTGTTACAGGGCACTGATATTCAAAAGACATGAATAACAACCTCAAGCTGCACCAGGGGAGGTTTAGGATGGATATTAGGAACAATTCCTTCACTGAAAGGCATTGGAACAGGCTGCCCAGGGCAGTGGTGGAGTCATTGTCCCTGGAAATCTTCACACACTGTGTAGATGAGGCCCTCAGTGACATGGTTTAGTGGTGGCCTTGACAGTGCTGGAAGAACGGTGGCACTCGGTGAGCTTAAAGGTTTTTTCAACCTGGTTGAGTCTATGATTCTGAGCTGAGCAAACTGAGCATAGTGCATACTTCATTGCTGAAGGAAGGCAAGATGTCTGATTTCCACTCCCTTGGGATTTGTCCCATGACCTTTAGAACAAAGCATTGGGGTGATTTCTTTAAAACTAAAAAAAAAAATAAGCTCATGCGTGTATTTCTAAATTGAAGGTGTTGCTCAACAAACACCTTGGTTGTCTAAATCTGAAGGCAGAGGCTTAGTTTCGCAATGCTCCGCATGTGTACAAATATAATTAATGCTTATGAAGTATTTTGAAAACTATATTTGTTATTACTGAAAGGATCGAATAGGAGCCACCTGAGTTGAGTCTGATTTATGGGAAAAGAAGTGGCAGGTTTAATTTGCAGGCTCCAATAACTTGAGTAGACTAATATGGAGAAAATACCCTAGGCGATGGGAAAGGCTGTTAGAAACTGTCCCCTGGGAATTACAATGATGAAAAGGTCTAATGCTCAGCCTAATAACTCATTAGTCCCAACTATTACTGTATGCTGGCCAGTATATATTCTTTGTGCTATGAATTTGCATGTATCCACATTACAGATCCTTTTTTGCACAAATTCTCCCGAAGAAATGACCCAGAGAAAGGGTTATAGTGCCCTGCTGCTGCCTGTTCATATTTGGTCAATATTTGTTCTATTTGAACAGAATCATAGAAATAACTGGTTTGAAAAAGACATTTAAGATCATCAAGTCCAACCATTACTGCAGCACTGTCAAGTCCATCACTGAACCATGTCACTAAGGGCCTCATCTACACGCTTGTTTAAATAGGCTGGGAAATTCCTCCTAATATTTCAATTAATTAAAATCTCTTCATCTTTAAGAGCCTGGGAAGGAGTGGGGAGGAGGTTTCGCAGTGCTCTGTGCTGCAGAGTCTGCCAGCTTTCTGTGACCTGCTTCAGAGGTGTACTGGCCCGCCACTGAGTAGGGCGAAGCACCCTCCAGAGCCAGCAGCATCTTTCTTCTCTGCAGTTTGGCTGAGGTCTCAGAACATGCAAAAGCTTATAAATATTGAGTGGTGACTTAGTTAATGCTGATATAAGTATTGAGTCTCAGGAAGGTGACAACACCTCTTATAGTGGTACTCACAAAGGTTCAAAAATAAAATGTAGAGCAAAAGGAAACCCCAGAAGTGTATGCTGCATGGCAATATTTAATGGGAATGAGAAGCTGAATATACATGTGCAAAATGAGATGGATAGGATATAATCAGAAGAGTTCCAGGACTTCATGAGGGTCTACAATGAATCTCCAGTTCCATGATTTTACACAGAATGTTCTTCTTTGCTGAGTTATTTTATGAAGATACCTATTATTACAATTGCTTGAAGTTGGAATTTGTTTTTGCCCTGGCTTGCATCAAATGAGGTATAGGCAGAAAAATAAGATGGAAAACCATTGCATCATGGCTCTAAGCAGAAATAAAGCACAAGAAAGGCTTGCAAAATGCCTTGTCTTAAGAAATGCCAAGTAGCACTGATTTTTTTTTTTTTTAATTGCAAATGCTGGTTCCACAAAATATACAAATGAATGTGTATTTTGGTAAAATTGATTTTGGAACCCAAGATTTTTAGTCATCTAATTTTGAAATATTTGGTGGTTTTCATTTCAGGACAAATTGCTAATAGAAAGTCAATGTTGGCATAAAAAATTGAATTTATTGAAATACATTTTTCTCAAACCAAAAATGTTTTTGCCTTTTTTTTTTTTTAAATCTCATTTCTTGGAGCATTCTATTTTCTATTTTTTTTTAATTTATTTTATTATTTCATTCTAATTTTGAATAAGATCAATAGTGAAAAATCAGTTTCTTGAAGTTTGGAAATTCAAGTCCTCATGCAGGTCTAGTGCCCGGAAGCCAATGCTTTATTGACTCTACTGGGAACTGTAGGAACTCAGCACTTCTATAATCCATTATCCATAAACTTAGTCGTGATCTTTCTTATTGTTCAGTACTGCTTTTCACTTTATCCACAGATATCCATGCAGGATTTAGGTTGGTCTGCAAGTTCTATAACAAAAGGGTATGGACAAGTGAGGAAAAGAAGGATTAAAGTTTCCTATATCATAAAATGAGTTACATACTGTCCCAGAACCACACATACCCCTAAACCCATTAAATCCCCTGGAACCAAGCAAGTTTCTGACATCGAACAATGCAGTAGATCCCACTATGGTTTGCTGAGGAAAAGTGGTGAGAGTTGGGCCGGGATATATCACGGAATACACTGGCAGGTCAGGCTCCACTATGTCCATTATTGTATCAGGGTATTTTATGACATAGGTCTCATTGGAGGTGAGGGCAAATGGCTCAGGGCATACCAGCCCAGGTGGCAGGCAGCACTCGTAGGGAGACATGGGACAGATCCACCCCTGTAACACAAGAAGGGGAGAGGAGAAAAGGCAGTTGTTAGTCTAGCAAAAAGTTTATGTATGAGACATCAAGATTTTGGGAAGACAGATTTGCATGCTGGATGTCATGGTTGATGGGAAAAGGGGAAGTTGCTCAGTTCATGTGATAGTTACGTTTGTCCAGTTTCCTTTTTCCACCCACTAAATCTCCTTCCTAAATAACCCTTTTGAACGGCATTGTTTCAATATATGATGATGTTTTCCAGATCACCACTGTTTTCATCCTGAAACACTCTTCTGCTATTGCTTGTCTATTCTTCTTCTCTTACTCCTATTACCAATTCAAACTGTACTGAAAGCCACAACCCAAACTCAACTCCAATTTTTAAACTTCAATTTTAATCCTCACTGCTCTGGCAAACCAAAACATAGGGGGTGAAGCCACTTGCCTCATCTCACCTGATTAGAAGTGGAGCAGTATGATCTGGGATGGAGATCCACCCATCTTTTATTAGACACATTATGTACCATCTAAATTACAGTATCTTATATTTGAAATCACACAGCTGTTTAAAACTACACCTGGTATGAAGGCCAGATTTTCCTGGGCATTGTATAATTACAGATTAACAAGATGTCCTTGCCCTGAATTGTGCCCACACTAATGAGGCACAATTCAGTAACAGACAGAGTGAGGGAGAAGGGATAATTTCCTTCACTTTATCTTTGGGAAACTGATGTAGAAGAGACTAAGGGCTGGCATAAAAAATTTTCCTGAACTGATTTCCCAAATGAGTCCCCACAATTACCCCAGGAGACAAAATTCAAAGGTGGTTTCATGTGTCTAAACATCTTGTTTTAGTACACACTATAGCTGCCTTCTCCAACCCTGAGGGCTGCATCTTCAGCTTTTCCCAATTGACCTTATGCCTTTGACTTGAAGGTAAGAAAAAGGCAACAACAATACCAGCTAAAGAGCTGGATCTGAAATGACTGGTTTTGCCTTTGGAAAAAGAATTCTTACTACAGATCAGTCTAAGGGTAGAGGTCTTTCAGCTCAACCTAGTATCCCTGAGAAGGGGTGAAAAGGAGCACTTGTATGCTCCTTCTAGATTTAAAACTCAACACTATAAATATGTTTCAAACAAAACCAGCAGAAAAATGGCCTTTTAGTCAGAAAAAAAAAGTTACAGGCTTTGTAGGATTTTGAAATTATTTATGACAAGTTCTCCAGATGTTAAAAGAAGCTTCCTTGGAGACAGCTGAGAGTGAGGAGACATAAAAATTGTATATAAAAGAATACAAAGATTATATTTCTTCAATGGCATATTTTTTCATCAATAACTTCTTTAATGAAATCTAGTCTTTATAATATGAAAAGGATGTATGCAAGTCTTCAATTGAGACTCTTTAGAGTTCTGAGGGTGTCCCATATGCTATACATGGTTTAAATGAACTGCTGTCCTGAACGCTAACGTAGTTTGCAAATGCCATCTTTCACCTCTGAAGTGTAAAACACTAAAGGACAATAAAAAGGCTATTTCTGGCTGAATACCCCCTTGCTGTTTCCTAAGTTTCACCTATCATTGGACAATATTTAGATAGCAATAAGTAATTGATTAAAAATTGACTTACCTGGATCACCAAGGAGAAGAGTTTAAGAAAAGTGATTAGAAGAGTTCTAGGTAGCAAATGCTTTTATACACATAGTCAAATTGCCTGGAGGATGTGACACCCTTTTTGCATGAAGTCTTAATTAGTTGCAAAACAAACTTTGCTGCATGCATAACTCCTGCAAGTAATGAAACTGTTTTGCATGCTGTTTGTGTTTGTTACCTATTGGACCTTCACATTGTGTGCTAAATACGTATTACACCCTGCAGGCAGGATTCACTTGAACGCTTCATGCGTCAAAAAGAACTTGATATACTTCATTAACCACATTTCAGTTAGATCATGAGTTGATCAAACATTCTTTTATTTACATTTTCAGGGTTTTTTTCCCCTTCAAGGAGTTCAAGGGAACACCAGTAGCACCATTTGCTGTCAGGAAGCAGGATTTTATTTTCATTTCCCAAACCTGACAGCTTGTCTGGTGGGGAAGAGATGAGAGTATTCCTCTGAAATGCTTTATAGGGCATTAAACTTGTCAGTATACAGCCATTATTCTCAAGGAATATTTATGGATGAGGAGAACAACTCAATAAATTCAAAGCCAAGAATGTGTCTGATCATCTCTGAATAGGATTGACTCCTAGGCAGTGAGCTCTGTGTTATCTAATATTTACTTTAGTTTTTACAGATAACACTTGCATCGTATTTCAGCAGAGCATTTGGATTTGTTTCAGGTCTCTTTGCAGGGTTTGACCATGTTGCAATTAAAGGCAGGTAGATGCCACCCACGTCTTCTTGCCACTGACTCAAAGTGAAGCCAGGGAGCATCACAGAGCTGGCTTCCTGCTTTTCTTTCTTTTTTCCTTTTCCACCCAACTTTTTGACCAGGTTCAAAAGGGCAGTTTTACAGGGAAGGTTGCAGTGGGCTGTACTCTGAAACTGGTGTTTCCATCCAGGCTGTTTTAATGTGGTAATACTAAAGTGAAGATTGCCAGTGGGGGCAGGGGGAAGCACATGAGAAATAGCTCTATCCAGTTGAGAACCTAACACAAAGGAGAGACGTAACTTTAACACAAGACTACCAAAGAATTGTAGGAAATGGGGGCTGTCAGTTTGTCAAGATTTTTATGAATGAGCCAGACACGTGGATTTAAAAATGGGTTTATAAACTCTAGAAAGAAGAAATTAATATGACAGAAATATTATGTTAAAGGAGGAGAGGGAAATTAGGATTCACATGGATGCAACTTTCAAAAAGCCACCATCTAGGAGCTTTCTGGCGTAACTGTCACTTGACATCCCAGCTTGTAAATTAGAAAGAGGTTTTTTAATACATAAAAGGTATTCTTAATTAAAATCTTATTGTAATACCAGGAACAGGGATCACTTATGTATCTCAGGACACACTTAAGTACAATACAACTTGCTGTGTTGCATACCTGGTACACAATGCTTTATCTGCATAAATGACTGGGAATCAGTCTGAAATCTTGTTTTGTTCACAATTTCCTGTAAGTGCTTTTGCCTTAGGACCCCAGCTAACATATCAAGCTATAGACAATTTATGATATGAAGGAAAAATTTAAGCGAATAATAATTATGAACAAAGGAATCTTTCCTCCCAGTTTGCAAGGCAAGGAAGGGGGCATGTCACCTTTCTAGCATCACTCAGTTGCCCTCAACTTTAAATATAAATCTTTTGAAAGAGAACTAATAGTTTTGATAATCTTTGCCATGAGGTTCCAGGGCCTGATGGTTGCTTTAGGATGGTGAAGTGGGGCTAAACCACTTTTTGGGAGTGGAGTAACTAAGAAAATTGAGCCAGCTGAGAGGACACCAGTGAGGACACCTCTGTTCAGGGCAAAGGGTGGTATTCCCACTTTATCCTGACACATGGGAATCCCTAAAGGCTCCTTCTTTAAGGGACAGAGGTGAACCAGCTGCTCTGGCAAGGGCAAAGCTCTAAGGCTGAAACACAGTATTTTATTAATATTTCACAGCTCTGCAAAGAGAGTCAAGGTGGATGCAAATTTGCATGAAGTAGTATTTTTATCTGTGGCTGGTTTTCCCATGCTTTTGTTCCTTTTCCTCTCTCTTTGCTCCATCCTGGGTAGAAAGCTTCATGCTTAGGCTGGCTACCTGTTACATACGTTGTGCTCCTGCCTGTGCATTGCCATGCCTTCAGTTCTTGTGGGGATTACTAAAGCATTTATATTGATTTGTCTAAAATATTTCAAAATCAAATCTATCTGCTTGGTTCTAGAATGCCTATTCCCTCTGCACAAAATATATAAGTTAGACCCTTTCCTATTTGCTGAAGGCAGCTGTTCTTCAGGGAGGCAAAAGTTTTTTTTATGTACACTTAAGAGCTCTGTCTCTTGTCTCTCACATTGATTTTGAGCACGTCAATCTATGGAGAAACACCATGGAGTGAAGCAGGCGCTCTTTGCCAGGTGGCCAACCAAAAGTCTGGAGTAAGAAGGTGGATTTACATTTAACCCTTAGTAGTGTTTGGGCTTTTCTTGGTTTTGGGTTTGTTTTGTGGTTTGGGTTTTTTTTGAGTGAAAAGTTACTACATCTTAGTGAGGTTGATTATTTTTAGGGCCATAATAAGAAATGGGGGAAAAACCCCAAGTTTTCTGATTAAAGAAACCAGGACATGGGGTTTTGAGGTCTTCAGGCAGGCAAAAGGGAACTAAAAGCAGGTGGGAATGCCCCATGATTTACTTCTGATTAATTTGCCTAAGCACTGCTCTGCCATTGAGGAGCTGTGTAACATTAGGCTGTGCAGCAGGATTTATTAGGCTGAAAAGACATACATACATATACAGGGAGATTAATAGATATGTTTATTTTCAGTCAGAATTCATTTAGTAAGATTTGGGTCCTGGAATTTAACCATGGATAAATAGATGATTGGTTGTACCAACCTAAAATACGCACAATGTGCTGCTCATAAGCTAAGTGAAGATAAACCTTAAAAGTTTGTAGGTAAAAAAAAAAAATATATATACATATATACTTTCTAACTGTCTGTAAACCAGCACAGACATGTTCTTAGAGAAACGGAAATGCCTGGCAAGAAAAGCCTATGCTGCCAACTATGCTCATCTTCTGTATCTGGGATATTTTGTGCCATTAGTCAAGGTTTAGCACAACTCATGCTCCTCTTATGGGCCTTTTCTTTTCTAAATACTGTCTCAGAGACTGCTCAGTGCTTCATGTTCATTGCACCCTCTTTTTACAGCCCTTTGTGCACTTTGTGCCATAGTATATGGAACTCCTTGAGACTCACTCTCTTTGCAATTTTGGGCACTATATAAAATACTACTTCACACTTCCTTTGCATCTTTAGTTTTCATTGCCTTTGGCAAATCTTAATTCTAATTATTATCTAGGTTTAATAGTGAAGCACAGAAGCTAAATGAATTGTCAGAGGTCACTTGGTGAGCAAATGGAACAGCCTGGAGTAAAACAGGCTTTCCTCATTGGCATTTATCATATTATTTGTAATTGGAATTCATGCAAGTCTTTGAAGTCTTAACTGAGATTGCATTGGGCAAACAAAGGGCAAGTCCCCACACCAAACAACAAGCATTTGAACTGATTAGACCTGAGAAACAAAAGAGAAGGGATTACTTTTACAAAAGCCATGCTAATGCACAGGGATTAAGGGAGGGGCTCTCAGTATAGGGAAGTACTTTTTGATATGTCCTGAAATGACTTTTCTAGTTTTACTCAGGAAATCTGTGACAGTTGGGAAGTAAACACGCTCCTAAATGTTAATAAATTGTTTAATTTTAAGAGTACTCACTATAGTCACATTCTTCCAGTGCTGTTTCCACAATAAACTGAGGATTTGTTGTAGCAACTCAGTCTATAGGGTAAGTGAAGTGTGTACAACCCCAACTAAGCCAGTGGTTTGGGCACCAGGACATCATTCTTTCTGGGATAGCCATGTTTACTGGAAAGATAAGGGACTTGAAGTTGCATCTGAAGAGGTAAGTGTCCAAAAGGGTTAGAAAACCTAGTGTAGTGGAGATCCACTTAGCCTGAACAAAGCACAGCAACTCAGTAGGGCTGGAAATTCTCAAACTGTGCTTCCCCTGCTCAGAATAAATAGGGAACATTTTCTTTTTTTCTTTAGTTTTTTTTTTCCTCTTTCCATGAACGAGATGAAAAACTGCCAAGTTTTTCAAAGCTGCTTAAAGTATTTTAGACACCATCACTGGTTAAAATCCATGGCTTCATTTATGTATTTTGAAACCTAACCTGCCACTTAAGAAATCTGCAATTACCAGTGCTTTCAAATTACTAACTGTGGAGTAATAACCTTTGTTAAAAAAATAATAACCTTTCAATAAAAATCTTACATCAAAATTCATCCCCTAGGTAATGGTTGGTTACCAAGGAATGATTGTATTGACATGGATTTATCTGCTTTTCTGCAGAGAACAGTAAAAGAGAGGGAAAACAAAGAAGAGAAATAGGAGGCCTATTATTGGGAAAATTCTTAACTTAATTGAAAGATTAAAGAAGCATTTTGTGCATGAGGTCCTCATTAACTACTCAGATTATTTTATTCCCCAAGAGTAAATTCTACATGCGTCAGACTAGCCTGACTTGCGCATTTTCTGACCTTCACATTCATTCATGAGAGTTGTACTAGAGCCTAATCTTTTGCTCAAAACATTCTCCTGCCTCCTCTGAAAAGGCCTCTAAGTCTTTATTAAGGGTCTTGATTTTGGTATTCCTTTACAATATGATTAGTTAAGCTCTTTCTGAGACGTTTGCTCTAAATGAGAACAGAATTAAACTGAGGAGGTCATGGATGTTTATACAATTATTTTGCGTACATAGTAAGCAAGCAAGTACATGTTTTTGTAAGTTCTGAGAAGGTTCAGGTTTTCTCTGCAACAAATTTCATCAGTTGTGTCTTCTAAGAATTCTGGCAGCAACAAAGCTACTTTTCAAATTAAAATCAAACAAAAAAGTAGTATGATGCAAGAGCCTTAATACATAACTAGAGAATATGAACATTAATAACTTTGACACGTATTTCAGGGTGACTTTGTAAGTCTATTTTAAAACACTGCAATCATGCTGGATGCTTAAAATATGGTAATAAGTGTTTTGCATGTATAAATCATTAATGAGAGTTCGCAAAGTGCTTTGAAAACCTTTAATCTGAAACTTCTGCAGGGTGTTCCCAATGACTGGCACTGTTTTGGGATCTTTACAGAGACATCTACTTTACAGGAATGATTTAGGTGATGAGGACCACAGATTGGATGAATTATATATATATATAAATGAAATTAAATAGTTTTCAGAGGAAGGTGGTGGAGCATGAATGCTTTTTATACTGAAATCTCCCAAGCTTTCACAAGATAAAATGGTATTCCAGCAGGGGCAGCATCTTGCCCAAAGAAATTTACTTGCAGAGTTACAGCAGATTGTACATTATACCTGCAAAGAGAGTTTTCTTATACCCAGCTAAAATGTAATACCAGTATTAAGAGAGAGAAGGAGTCCTCTTTGCCATTCAACCTTGTTCAAACAGCTGAGACTGTTTGCTGCAAAATTATACCACCTGTCTGAGGGTAGGATCCACCTTTGGAGTATAGAAGTGCTAAAACTAAGGAGCAAAACCTCCCAGACTCCTTCTCCTTTCAGGGTAATGTGAACTCACTCTCTGTAAGCGTTGCAATTTCCTTGGATATGGCTGCTGCTGATGATAAAATTACAGCCATGATCTTTGGTATTTCTTCATACAGAGTTTAGTGATTCCCTGTAATCCAAGGTCTGAGATCCCCATGAGTCTGGCCTAGGAGCTGGGTGAACTGCGAGAGGCATTGAGGGAGACAGAGTTAAGTCACCTAAATCATTCCTGCTTTATAGTGCAAGTTAAGGTTTGCTCCCACTGGAAGATGATGAGATTTTTGTTGCCAAAGCCACAATGCCTCAAAGCACATAGATTTTTAGAAATTATTTACCTTGAAAACAAGGTTCCAAATTTGAAGCCAGAAGTAACTAGTAGTTTTGAGAGTCTATTTATGCTTTCCAAGCAGTGCATTGCAGCTCCTGGCCCATCTGTCTTCTGTCCTTTTAAGTACCGCAGCTAAATATGGTTTGATGGGAAAGATGACAGGGGAACAAGATCATCAGACTGATGACAGGCAGCTTACTAAAACTTCTTGCAGTTGTGCCATTGAAGACGTGCTGGCTCTTAAAATACACTCACAGAAAGGGAATATAATCTGCCACTGAGATGATTTATATCCTGAGAAAAAAATGAATCCAAATTATAAGGCTTCAGCACCTTCATAGTGTTGAAATCATTGCAATAACATACAAACCCATGGAATGGAGTTTATTTGCATCACTGGGGTCATGTTATTGTCACATGAGACTGTAAGGGGTGAGTGGAATCTAAAATGAATGTAGTGTAGGAAAAAAAATGGAAAATAAACAAAATAAAGCAGTATAAGGCCAGGAATCCTGACCTGATTATGAACTGATTAGTGGAATGACATATGTGACTTTGATCTGTTTATCTTAAAGAGATATTATTACTCAATTCATGGGTGTCAGAAGCCAATACCACACTTCAAGTATAATAACATAGTGCTCTGAATGTATAAATCATTAATGAATACTTGTGATATGACATTTGATCCAAGGAGGACGCAGAACTTCCTGATAAGAGTTATTGCCCTAGGGATCCCTCCAACACACCTAATAATTTAGGAGGGATTTACAGAGAAGAATTTTTACTGCTCTATTAGAGAAGCAAACAAGGAGCAGGTAAACAACTCCAGACAGGAAATCTGTCTTTAGGGAAGGGCAGGTCTCAGGGTACGTGAGACACTTTCCCTGACTAACTCGCTCTGTAACAGCTACAGATTTTGACGTAACAGCCCAAAGATGAGCTACGTGGGGACTGGAAGGAGAAAAAGTCTTAGTCACCCTTGGTGGCTGTAGCTTTTCATCCTGATTCCTGCTGGCAGACCCCTTAATCAGAGATGACACCCAAATAACCATCCCAGATGCCAGGCCTGCTTGAATGCAGAATGGCAATCTATCAGGAAGGGTTAGGATGGCCAGAAATGTCCTTTCCTAAAGAATAAGAAGCAAAATACTAATTTCTGTCTAGACAGCACATTGAAAAAGAAGTGATTACATGACACCAAGATTTTCAGTGCAATAAAGTGTCATGGCAAGTCTCAGGCCCTTCCTGGTCTAGCCTGAAGGAGCTCACTTACAGTGGGATCACTGGATGTGAATTTTCACTAGGAATCTGTGAAAACAGATGCATGGCTTTTGCTCTGGAAATAAGTAACTTGGTCTTCTAGTTGAACTGAAGACGTTATGTTTCACTGAGAAGGACATGCTATGAGAGACAAAGGGAGAGAAGCAATAATTTTGTTGCCCAGTGATGCTGTATTACATAGTCATAAGAATTTAGAGTAGCTATGGATCTGCTCCAGAAGTCTTATACAAGGTTATTATTATGACACATACAAAACTACTTTTTAATGAAAAAATTCATAACCTTGGTTTCTGAAGCTATTACATATTGCCTGCTTAGGGAGTAACCATGGCTCTCCAATTTAAAGTGATGGTATTAGCCAAGTGACACAACTATTCAAATTTTGTCATGAATATTTTGGGATCTGCTTTGAAGCTGTTTCCTTTAAAAAAGCCAGTGGAGAAACTTCAGTACTGTTTCACAGCCTTAGGGATCTGCAGACAGACACACCTCAGTGGCTTCTAAATATGTAATGGTGGTAAATGGAAGATTGAGATTCTGATACTGCTCAGAAGAAAACTAAGTGAAATATACTTTTTTGAATGGAAGAATATTTTATAAAAACATTTCTATTAATCCTGGTATTGATCACTTATTCCACCTCAGTGATTACTGTAGGATGCATTCCCAATGAATATGGTTTTTCTCTGAACTGAATTCTTAGGATAATACAAATAAAATCACAAATCTGGGTGTGATGTTTTGTGGGAACTGTGCTAGGTGGATAATTTTATCCTTTCACCATTAGCTGAATCCTTCTTTTGCTTTAGTCATTAGGTGTATTAGGCTCTGTTTTAATGAATGAAATCAAACATTTCTCTCTTCAGAAATGTTTTATGTAGTAGTGGAAATATTTCAGCTTCAGACTTCCTTCATTTTCTTCATTTGTTTAGCCAAAATTGCCACCTCAAATTATTTGAATGTAGTAGAAATGATTGCTTGCCACACCACCTGAATGAAGCATTTGGTTTTCTGTGTTTGGGTATGGTAATAAATCAACCAAAAGTATGTGTCCAAGCAATTGCATGATGTCACCTTCTCACACGTTCACAATTGCTTTAATTTCTTTCCTACAGCAGAGTTGACTGAATACTGTAAGTGGACGTCCTGGATACCTCCTTGTTATGCCAGTACACAAAACTTTAACATATTACACCCCTAATTATACCAGGGAAGTAACTTGTACAATAGCCCAGATAGCCCATATCCAATACCAGATGCTGAAATGCTTTGTAGAACAATTCTGGTTTGCTTCAAAAAAAAAACCCACAAAAAACCAACCAACCAAACAAAAAAACCCAGCCAGATTTGCTGTGCTAAATGCTAAAGTCAGCATCTCTCAACATCTGCAGAACTTTTTTTCCCCATTGAGTTTCATCTCAAAAACTTAATGGAATGTTTTAGTATCTTGTATGTCTCAGTACTTGGATGATTCAAAGACCTGTTGTGAGAAGAGTGTTTTCTGTACTTCATAGGTGTCTGGACTGATCGATATTGCACAATGGATTTTAATTGATATCTTGAATGTGCAATTCAGTACCTGGCCAGTCGAAAGAGCTGACCTATTTAACTCATTATCCTTGCAATGAGTTTGAACATGAATCCTTAAAGTCTGAAAGTTTCCAGTCGTATGTTGGTGAGAGACTTCTCAGTTTGTCTGATGTCAGGAAAGGATTCTTCTAAGAGGCAGCTGCTTCATTTTCTGACTCCAATTAAAAACATGAGATATCCCCTAAAAGGAGCATGCCTTCTGCAAGAAGGGAAGGAAAAACCACTCATTGAGTCTAAAGAAATTGCTCTGTGGCTCAAGGGGAAAATTATTTCTAAAAATGGCTTGAAGTGTTTAGTTGGCTTAGAAGAACATGATTTTCTATGATTTTTAAACATTTTGATGGTGCCATGTTGTGTATTGGGAGTTAACTACTTCCAATTTTCGGGAGAGTCTACAAAATGAGGAAGTAGTGAAAAAATAAGCTATAATATATCATAATATAACCATATCAATACCTAAATATAACCATGATATGCTTGCAAAAATCAAAGAGTTGAAAGGTGAATTCAAGTTTTGGTACCATGCAGGGTATCTGACCTATTTAGGCTTTTACCTAAAGAAATATTTCTATTAACAGATTCAGGATGTGGTGCAATGCAAAGGAACAGAGACAAATACCTGGAAATGTATTTGTGCAAAACATGCACATTTTCCAATTAAGATGAGTCTCGCATCATTCTAATTTGAAAATGGCCCTGTGAAAGCCAAGCCAGTAGCTAAAATGACAGAGGGAGGAGGAAAAATACATTACTTTCCAAGCAGATCATCATAAATGTCTAAATTACCTGAATCAACAGTGCTGTGCAAGAAATGCATTTGATCTCTAATTGTGTCACATAAAATAAGTCTCTGTGGTGGAATTGGCATGCCATTAGCAAGGAAATGAGGAGGCAGCATTGCAACTATGAAATCAAAGTGTACTTCAGTAGCAGGGAATGCTTTCCATACATGATGAGCTTGTTAATACATTACTATGCACAAAGGGTGCCTTTGGGCCTGGGGCAGTCTAGACCAGTATAAAAAGGCAGTCCAGCTGCAGGCTCCCTCATCCACTTCTCTTGCCTTCTTCTCCTTGCTGAACAAGGTAAGTATCAAGTGCCTCTGTCAATTTCTCTTGTCTTTTTTCTCTCTTTCTTGTAGCTTTTCTGAGAGCCTTGCTCCTTGCCAACATCATGGAAGATGGGGAAGGTCTACAGCTTTTCTTGCAGCAGCTTCTTAAAGACCAGGAGACTTTAATTTCTCTTTCTCCCTACACAGGCTGTCCCTGCTCTCAAGACTGTGCCTTTGCTCTCACCTAGTAGGCTGTCACTATAATGCTGCCTGTGCTTTCCCTGCTCTCTCTCCCAGGTCCACCTCCATCCCACAGCCATGTCCTGCTATGATCTGTGCCGTCCCTGTGGGCCAACCCCACTGGCCAACAGCTGCAACGAGCCCTGTGTCAGGCAGTGCCAGGACTCCCGTGTGGTGATCCAGCCCTCTCCCGTGGTGGTGACCCTGCCCGGACCCATCCTCAGCTCCTTCCCCCAGAACACCGCCGTGGGATCCTCCACCTCTGCTGCTGTTGGCAGCATCCTGAGTGAGGCAGGAGTGCCCATCAACTCTGGGGGCTTCAACCTCTCTGGCCTTGGTGGCCGCTACTGCGGCAGAAGGAGCCTGCCCTGCTAAAGCCAGGTTGGACGTCTCCAGTGAATGCATGGACCAGGAAGCCCAAAGCCAGGTGCCGGACTGAGGACATTGCTGCTGGCCAGAGTTCCCAGATGGGTTGAGCATCCTTGTGTCCTCCTTCAAGGGAGGGAGACAAGCAAAGTGCCAGCCTGTGCTGTCTGGAATCACAGCCAGCTGATGTCTTCTTCTTCTCCTGCTTTCTTCTCCACACCATGAGTCCCTGTTGCCTCCTGCTGTCCTGTGTCATGGGTTCATCCTGAAGCAACTGGAGAAGGTCCCTGCTCACCACCCTCTCCCCATGGGAGTGGAAGGAAAACACTTGTCCCACTACTGTGAAGAGGTGCCTGAGTGTCAGGTGCCCTTGTAGCAGCCTGGACATTGTCTCTTCCAGGATGCACTGCTTTGTTTCTCTCTTTTTACTCATTAAAGTTTATGCTGCATTGTAACTTGAGTTTTCCTTGTGTTCCTTCCCTCCTGGGATGCCCAGCCAAGATGTACAGTGGGAAATGGGATACCCTAGAGAGGAAGAAAATGAGTGGGTTAGGGCAGATGTTTAATCTGTTTTGTGCCTGGAGGAGCTGAGTACCTCAGGTCTATGGTCGTTGGAAGAGAGTTTGAATGGTGTGGGGTTTCATGACATGATCTGAACACAAAAAGGGTGGCCAGAAGCTCCCCTAATGGACATGTGAACAACAAGCAAGCTTGGATACTGTCTTTGGTTGGTGAGGCAAGGCGCTGACCTTCTGCAAGACATTTCTGTGCAGTCCAGCACCCACCGGTACAAGGTTCTGGTTCCAGGCTACCACCTGCAATTGATCCTTGCCCTTCCTTTCTCAAAACCCTTCTTGGAAGCCCTGGATGTGAAGGAAGTGCCAAAGGGACTGAAATGAGAGATGTCAGCCAGAGCAACTATACAAATGGAGATGTGAGCCCTCTGCTAGATTTTGGCAAAGCTGGAATAGGTTGAGCATCAGTGTGTAGTTGATAGATATGCACACACAGGGCTCATCATTCCTCATCAGAAAGAGATGGGCAGTGCTGGTGATATGTGCTGGAAACTCTGCACAGGGCTAGAATGGAGCAGGAAAAGCATTTTTGCACCCACTAAAGCAGTCTTGTGCTGAAAAAAAAAATAAGGCGTTGCAGAGTTTTTCTTTATCTGTCACTATACTGTGTAGGGAAGTGATACTGGCACAGTTGACCTTAAATTTCATGCTTTAAGCTTTTGCTAAAAGCTGGACACACTTCACTAAACTGAGCACACAGGTGCTGTGCAGGATTTGACTCACATAGCAGTGACCATACTTTGGTTGTTTCAACCATATCACAAGCTGGGGAGGCTGAAGTCATGGCACTGCATTACCTCAGTTCTAAGTTTCTCATCACATGAAGGCAATACTTCGTGCTCCTGCTCTGGTTGTGCTTGAGGTACAGTAGGAGGCACCTGCTGTGCTGTGCTCCTTCGACTGTACTTTCAAAGAAACATAGACCTTGCTATCAGCTGAGCACTGTTCTGTGTCCTGTGGAAATCCTGCCATGTATTTGGTCATGCCTGGTCTGCAGCCATCTGTCATCTTACATGAGGAATGCCATCTCTCTGTGACCATAAAGCAGAAGTGGTGGCAAAGTCATGGGGTGGAAGAAGGACATGTCTTTATTGGCCATGAAATGCCTTGGTCCCCCGTGTGTGTTCAGCTTTGCCTGTGGTCTCTAGTCATTTGTTGGAGGGAATAGCCCTGGATCTTAAGCACTGGTACTCTGCCATTAAAGGTGGATGGGGATGAGGGAGAGAAGGAATATGGCAAAAGAGGCAGAAACAACTTCTGCTGAGGTCAAAGGTCAGTCTCAGAGAGCGTGTCTAAACCCCACAGCAGAGGTGCCCTGCCTAGAAAGGCGATGCCTAATACAGAGTGCATGAGCATAACACAAGAGCGAGTGGCTGATGGAGCTGACCCTTATGTGTGGATGTCCAGGCTGAAGCCTCAGGGTTATGAGGAGATGGGACCCACGCATCAGGAAACACTTTAAAGTGAGGCCCTGCAGGGCAAGGTTCTTGTTCACTTGGTGAGGTAGGATACTCCTCATCACTGGCTGCATCATCTGCCTATGCTGACTTGTCATTTCCCCTGGAAACATTTTGGCCTCTAATAGTGTCAGTTGAAAGGAGCCTGTGTGGCTGAATGGGCACGTCATGAACAGGGAAATGAAAAGGAAACATTGCAGGAAACATAAACAGTGTCCCCATTTCTTTAATTGTGATGCTTTGCATGGAAGATGAGCTTGCTGGTAAACACATTACATGCTCAAAGGGTGCCTCTGGGCCTAGGGCAGTCTGGAGCAGTATAAAAGCCAGTCCAGCTGCAGGCTCCCTCATCCACTTCTCTTGCCTTCTCCTCCTTGGTGAGCAAGGTGAGATACAACTGCTTTTTCCCACTCTTATTCTCCTGTTCTCCTCTGTCTTCTAGTTTTCTGAGCTCCTTACTCTTTGCATCCAGACTTGCATCCTTTGCAACACCAATGGAGGTGGGGGACAAGTTTTGCTTTCAGGATTTTGGGTGGGTTCCAAGATCTCTCTTCCTCCCTGCTGAGGCTGTTCCTGCTCCCAAGCCTGTGCCTTTGCTCTGGCTGAGCAGGCTGTCAGGCTGCTTCTTACTGCCTGTGCTTTCCCTGCCCTCTCTCCCAGGTCCACCTCCATCCCACAGCCATGTCCTGCTACGATCTGTGCCGTCCCTGTGGGCCAACCCCACTGGCCAACAGCTGCAACGAGCCCTGTGTCAGGCAGTGCCAGGACTCCCGTGTGGTGATCCAGCCCTCTCCCGTGGTGGTGACCCTGCCCGGACCCATCCTCAGCTCCTTCCCCCAGAACACCGCCGTGGGATCCTCCACCTCTGCTGCTGTTGGCAGCATCCTGAGTGAGGAGGGAGTGCCCATCAACTCTGGGGGCTTCAGCCTCTCTGGCCTTGGTGGCCGCTACTGCGGCAGAAGGAGCCTGCCCTGCTAAAGCCAGGCTGGACGTCTTCAGTGAGTGCATGGACCAGGAAGCCCAAAGCCAGGTGCCGGACTGAGGACATTGCTGCTGGCCAGAGTTCCCAGGCAGGCTGAGAATCCTTGTGTCCTCCTGCAAGGGAGGGAGACAAGCAAGATGCCAGCCTGTGCTGTCTGGAAACACAGCCAGCTGAAGTCTTCTCCTGCTTTGCTATCTGAAACATGAGTCCCTGTTGCCTCCTGCTGTCCTGTGCCATGGGTTCATCCTGAAGCAAGTTGAGAGGGTTTCTAATCACCACCCTCTGCACATGTGTGTCAGATCAAGGTACTTGTCCTGCTGTTGTGAAGAGGTGCCTGAGTTTCAGGTGCCTTTGTAGCAGCCTGGACATAGTCTCTTTCAGGATGCACTGCTTTCTTTCTCTCTTTTTATTCATTAAAGTTTATGCTGCATTATATTTTGTTTCTCCTCATGTTGCTTCCCTTCTGGGATTTCCAGTCAAGCTATGCAGAGTGAAATGGGATGCTCAGGCAAAATCTGTCCAAGTGTATTTGGGATGCCTTGAAGGGAGAGACAGTGGGTGGGTAAGAGTCAGTGGTAGACCACCTTTGTACATGGATGAGCCGAATGCACTCAAGTAGGATGAGCTAAATGCATTCAAGGGCTATGGTCACTGTAAGAGAAATTGAGTGTGATATATTTTCTGAACATACAAAGGCTGGCAAGGAGCTCTGTCAGGGCACACGGGAACCCCAAGTGAGGTTGGATCCTTGATTCCATATGAGCATGCAATACAATAACCAGCTGGAAGACGTTTCTATGCAGGCTAAGACCCACCTGCCCAACACTCTAACTGTATGTTACCACTCACAATATGCACCTGCCCTTCCCTCCTCCAAGCCTTTTGTGCAAATCATTGTAGTGGAGAGAGTGCCAAAGGAGTTGAAGGGAAGCTTTTGGACAGGGCAATTGTAAACTGAGATGTGACCTCTCTTCTGGATGTTTCCACATTTGGGAAGGGTTTTATCATGGATGGGTAAAAGTTGCAGGAGGGGGCACTGTGCACATAGGACTCATCTAAAGAGATTGCAGTGTTGTTACATGCTGGAAAGCATGTGGAGGGTGAGCAGGGAGAAGGAAAAGCATCTTTGCCCCACTTGGAGCAGTCTTGTGCTCAAAAGCACTGCTGAGTCCCCCTGTTTGTTACTGTGTCTGAAGGGAATGCACGCTGCAGCAAATGTCCTTTGAATCATTGAAGTGTTAGGTTTTAAATGGACCTTAAATTTCATCTAGATCGACTTTCCTGCTAAAAGCTGGGACAACTTCCACTAAATCCTCCAGAAATCCCACACAGGTGTTGTGCAGGATTTGACTGGGGACATACAAAACAACAATACTTATGTCCTTTCAAGCATGTCCCAAGGTAGAAAGGCTGAGGCAGTGGTACCCCACCATCTCAATTCTCATTCCCTCCATCACATGCAGGGAAATCTTTGTATTGCACTTCTGGTTGTGCTTTGGGTAGAGTAGGAGGCATCTGTTGTGCCATACGCCTCCAATTGCCCTTGCAAAGACACATGGGCCCTGTTCACTACTGAGCACTGTTGTGTCTTCTGTGGAAATTCTGCCAAGCACTTGGTCATGTCTGGTTTGCAGCCATCTTCATAGCTAAAGTAGAAGTGGTGGTAAAGTCATGGGGTGGAAGAAGGACATCTTTATTGGCCATGAAATGCCTTGGTCCCCCGTGTGTGTTCAGCTTTGCCTGTGGTCTCTATTTGGGAGGGGAATAGCCATGGTCCTTAAGCACTGGTAGTCTGCTACTAAACACGGGAAGGATGAGTGAGAGAAGGAAGATGACAAAAGAGGAAGAACAACTTCTACTGAGGTCAAAGCTCATTCTCAATGAGAATGTCTAAACCCCATGACAGAGGTGCCCTGCCTAGAAAGGCGATGCCTAATACAGAGCACATGAGCATAACACAAGAGCAAGTGGCTGGTGGAGCTGACCCTTGTGTGTGGATGTCCAGGCTAAAGCCTCAACATTATGAGGAGATGGGCCACATATATTAGGAAACACTTTAAAGCGATGTCCTGCAGGGCAAGAATCTCTCTTCACCTGGAGATTTAGGACACTCATCATTGGCTGCATCATCTGCCTATGCTGACTTGTCATTTCCCCTGAAAAAGTTAGGGCTCTAATAGTGTCTGTTGAAAGGAGCCTGAGTGGCTGAATGGGCACGTCATGAACAGGGAAATGAAAAGGAAGTGTTGCAGGGAACATGAAGAACAGTTCCCATTTCTTTAATTGTGATGCTTTGCATGGAAGATGAGCTTGCTGGTAAACACATTCCTTACTAAAAGAGTGCCTGTAGGCCTGGGGCAGTCTGGAGCAGTATAAAAGCCAGTCCAGCTGCAGGCTCCCTCATCCACTTCTCTTGTCTTCTCCTCCTTGGTAAGCAAGGTGAGATACAACTGCCTTTTCAAACTCTTTCTCCTTTCCTCCTCTGTCTTCTTGTATCACTGAGCTCCTTTCTCTTTGTGTCCTGAGACTTGAATCCATGCAACAACAATGGAAGGAGGGGGACAAGATTTTTAAGGGGATGCTTCAGGACAGGGTGTCCAGGATCTCTCTTCCTCCCTGCTGATGCTGTCCCTGCTCCCAAGCCTGTGCTTTGCTCTGGGTTTGTAGGCTGCCAGGGTGATTCTTGCCTGCTGACTGTTCTTCCCTGCCCTCTCTCCCAGGTCCACCTCCATCCCACAGCCATGTCCTGCTACGATCTGTGCCGTCCCTGTGGGCCAACCCCACTGGCCAACAGCTGCAACGAGCCCTGTGTCAGGCAGTGCCAGGACTCCAGGGTCATCATTGAACCATCTCCCGTGGTGGTGACCCTGCCCGGACCCATCCTCAGCTCCTTCCCCCAGAACACCGCCGTGGGATCCTCCACCTCTGCTGCTGTTGGCAGCATCCTGAGTGAGGAGGGAGTGCCCATCAACTCTGGGGGCTTCAGCCTCTCTGGCCTTGGTGGCCGCTACTGTGGCAGAAGGAGCCTGCCCTGCTAAACCCAGGTTGGATGTCCAGTGAGTGCATGGACCAGGAAGCCCAAAGCCAGGTGCCGGACTGAGGACATTGCTGCTGGCCAGAGTTCCCAGACGGGTTGAGCATCCTTGTGTCCTCCTGCAAGGGAGGGAGACAAGCAAGGTGCCAGCCTGTGCTGTCTGGAAACATGGCCAGTTGACATCTTCTTCTCCTGCTTTCTTCTCCGCATCATGAGTCCCTGTTGCCTCCTGTTGTCCTGTGCCATGAGTTCATCCTGAAGCAAGCGCAGAGCGTTCCTGCTCATCTCCTTCTCCCCATGGATGTGGGAGGAATGCATTTGTCTTGATGCTGTGAAGGGTGCCTGAGTGTCAGGTGCCCTTGTAGCAGCCTGGACGTTGTCTCTTCCAGGATGCACTGCTTTGTTTCTTTCTTTAAATACATTAAAGTTTATGCTGCATTGTAACTTGAATCTCCTTGTGTTTCTTCCCTCCTGGGATGCCCAGCCAAGCTTGGCAGGCAAAAATGGAATGCTATACAGGAGAAAGGTGTGGGTGAAGGTATGTGGTGGTTTCCATCTTTCTTGGGAGATTGGGAGGGGGTGTTCTAGTGAAGTTGTCACTTGGATGACATAGTTGCATCTGACACTGCTTTTCCAAAGTCACAAAGTTTTGTCCTGAACAAAAGACTTGTGTTTTGCATCAAATCCCTTCAATTCCTTCCGTGGCCAGTAGATGTGTGTGGCATGTTCAGATGTCAAATAAACAGTAACCCACCACTTCTGCCCCCAGACCATGCTCCTCAGTCCCCTTTCTGAAGTACATTGTAATGTTAGACCTGCAGAGTTACTGATTGGGAGTGTACATGACTTGTTGTCCACGAAGCTGTAGTGAAGTCCTTCTTGGTCTCTTGTACACCAGAAGATGAAATGAAGAAATCCTCCAGGGTGCAGCCATTGTGTCCTTTTCCCATTCTCTCCTGAACTGCAAGTCCACTGGGATCAGGGAGGGATATCTCCTTGCCCATGCATGGAGCTGGCATGTAGGTGGTCTGGCCTACTCCTCTGAGATATAATAGTTGCTACTGCAACAGGTGATCTAGAGGATGACAAGCTGCCTGTCCGTTCCTGCCTCATCCTCTAGTCTTCCACAGTTGATGTTTTTCCCTTTGGTCTCCAGTATTGCTTCAGGCAGTTAGGTGCACATTTTCTGCTGTGCCCTACGTAGTGGGAACACGTACAGTGTCTTTCCCCATAACTAAAGCCCTATTTTCTCCATATGAAAGCTGCTGGGCATTAAATGTGGGGATATGAAAGTCTGGCAGGAGACCCTATCAATAGATTTTCTGAGACAGCAGTGGGATTGAAAGGATACTTAGAAGAAAGGACAGATTTTGCACATACACAATGAATGTAAACTTGCTCTCTTGATGGAAAAGTCCCTCTCCCCACACTGTGGTCATAGATGGAGCTGGTGTGCTGTGTCCCAGGTGCAGAAAAGATTTCCTCTTCTTGCACATCAATGGCCTGAGTGCAGGAACTCCCAGGCCAATGGCTGTGATGAGCCTCACCTGGGATCTCTCAGTCCTCTCACTCCCCTTTAACCCACTTCTCTATTTAAGTTCTGTGCTGAGCCTTTGCCCTCTTCTTCAGCTTAGCAGTAGGAGTGTGAGCTTCCTGTTCTTTAGTACATTTGTGTATGCCTGACTCCCTTGATCCAGACCGTCATTAGTGGATGGCATGCCCAGTCTGTGCTTAGTTCTGTCTGGTTCTTATGGCCCTTGTCAGCAATTGATGAGCTTTTTGGCCCAGGTTAGCATCCAGGGATCTACTCCTAATGTGTGGAGTGACTGTGCTGCTTTATGTGAGTCCTGCATCACCATGAGCTTGATGGTTGACCTGGACTCTGGGCTGCACCTGTCTACTGTCTGTGCATTTTCCTTGCTCAGGTACTGTGCAATAGAATCATACATCTGTGTCATGTTTCATGTAATAATTTTGTCCTCTGATATTGTCACTTGAAAGGAGGCTTGCTGCTGAATGAGTACGTCACAAACAGGGAAATGAAAAGGCAGCATTGCAGTGAATGTAAGCACTGTCCTCATTTCTTTAATTGTGGTGCTTTGCATGCAAGATGAGCTTGTTGGTAAACACTTTACATGAGCAAAGGGTGTCTCTGGGCCTGGGGCAGTCTGGACCAGTATAAGAGTCAGCCCCAGAGCAGGCTCCCTCATCCACTTCTCTTGCCTTCTCCTCCTTGGTGAGCAAGGTGAGCTGCAAGTGTCTTTGCCTTCTATCTTGTTTTCCTCTTTTTCATTTGGCCTCAACTTTGCCATAGCCTTTTGGTAGCATTTGCTGGCAGCCTTTCTCCTTGATCCTGTTCTTTCTGTTTCTTCCTCTTGTTCTCCAGTTGGGAGAGGTGGAAGAAGGTCTTACACTTTTCCTGTGCCTCCTTGGGAACTTCAGCTACAGAGGCTCTCTTCCTCCCTACTGAGGATCTTTGCCACCCTACACAGGCTGTCCCTGCTCCCCAGCCTGTGCCTTTGCTCTGGCTGAGCAGGCTTTCCCTCACACACTGCCTGTGCTTTCCCGGCTCTCTCTCCCAGGTCCACCTCCATCCCACAGCCATGTCCTGCTACGATCTGTGCCGTCCCTGTGGGCCAACCCCACTGGCCAACAGCTGCAACGAGCCCTGTGTCAGGCAGTGCCAGGACTCCCGTGTGGTGATCCAGCCCTCTCCCGTGGTGGTGACCCTTCCTGGACCCATCCTCAGCTCCTTCCCCCAGAACACCGCCGTGGGATCCTCAGCATCTGCTGCTGTTGGCAGCATCCTGAGTGAGGAGGGAGTGCCCATCAACTCTGGGGGCTTCAACCTCTCTGGCCTTGGTGGCCGCTACTGTGGCAGAAGGAGCCTGCCCTGCTAAACCCAGGCTGGACGTCCATCAACCAGGAAGCCCAAAACCAGGTGTCAGACTGAGGCTGGAGCTGCTGGCCAGGGTTGCCAGATGAGTTCAGTGCTCCTCTCCCTCCCTGAAAAAGAGAGAGAGAAGCAAGGTGCTTTCTGGGCACTTGGCCAACATGTCTTGTTCTTGAAATTCCTTGCTCTTGATGACTTTCCATGCCTCTGTGATTTCGAATTTCACGTTGTCTTGGTATAACGCTGTACTTTAAAATGATGAATGGAGGGTTTTTATTCAGGACTTGAGGAAAAGTGAAATGTCTCTTGCTGTCTTTCACTTGCAATGGGTTAAAAGTTTTTTTCTCTTTTATAAATATATATATCTTTTGTTTGCTGAATGCTGCTTGACTTTACATGATTAAACTTGTTTTGCATCTGAATATATGTTTCATTATGGTTTTATTCTCCTTTTTTCATCTTCTTGGGGAGGAATATGTCCTGTGGCAAATCTCTGCAGAGTATCTTCTCAGTGGAAAATGTGAATTGAATAGTCACCACAATCAACATGATAAAAAGAATTTCATTGTTTAGACTCCTGTGAAACACTGAACATTTTTACCTATGTATTTCTCTTCCTATTTTTTTCCCCATTTTTTTTTCCCACCTCTGTGCTTAAGAGTACAGTTGTCCTCTTTTAGTTTGGGAACTTTCTGATCTTATCACTTATTTAGCATCTGTAAAACTCCCAGAATACGAAACTCCCTAATTCAGAAGCAGTATTTGGGTATCTGATTTTGATTAGATTGAATACTACCAGCCTCTGAAGCTTCAACCATGACATTCTTCGAGTGATTTTGACTCAGGGCTTCAAAGGGGAAGCGCATATTCAAATCTCAGCAGAATCATAAAACTATGTTGATGATGGGCTTTGATATCTTCTCTTTCAAATATTAAGCACAGTCCATGAAATATTTTTGCTTAGCTAATCCACACAAAAACTCTCATAATTTAGAGGAAAACTGAGTGAAGAAGTAGATAAATAGCCATAGGTATTTCCTGTAAGATTAAAATCAAATTGCTCCTGTTACCACCTAGGGTTTTTCTCAAAGATCTTAAAGCTCACAACATTGTGTGCAGCTAAGAGACATCAATGACAAATAAAGAATAGCTTGTCTGTAGGCACATAAGCTTCTGAGAAATTTGTCCAAGTTCTTAATTGTATCAATGCCTTTGTTCTACTGCTGGTGCTGTGCAGGGTCTAACAGAACATAGGACAGGAAAGCAACATGAGAGAGTTGTGTAATTTTGATGACTGTCCACTTCATTCAGGGCTTTCTCCTTTAAAGCCTACTAATATCTATTTCAAAAGTGAAATGTTGTAGCACTGATAGAGATAGTGAAGTAACCAGGGGGAAGACAACTGGAATTCAGGTTCACTGCTAGAACCAGCCCAAATGTTCACATGCCAGGGGGGAAAGATAGTTTTATGTTTTTCCAAATGTTTTAAGCTTATAAGCTCTTTTTGCTTAAGAATTACTTACTTGCAAAGTTACTAAATTAAAGGGGGCTGGGGGGGGGGGGGGGGGGGGGGAAGAATGGTTTAGAGATAGTATGGGATATGTTTACTTTTAGGCTGTGGCTTGAGGCAGCAAAAGCAAGCTATGAAAGATGGGAAATCAGTAGGTCCTAGACTGAATGGAGTCTCTGCTTAAAATTTGGTTTCTTTGACTGTGCTTTCTATACAAATAATTGAAGGGACTGGAGTGCATCCACAAGTATTTGGTGCCCTGTTGACAGAACTGGTGTGACTGAAGTAATTATTCACACGAATCTCTGAGTAATCACTCTGATGTACATCAAAGAATGGCTTCATTCTTGGTGACAGAAAGGCGTCTTTCTATGATGCAAATGGACCTGTAGCATAGAAAGTACAGAAATGAATTTCAGGAGAATAAAGTGTCCAGTTGTTAAGTGGCCTTTACCCAAGAACAGCATGTCCTGAAAGGTACATACGTGCTGCTGATGAATGAAAAAGCTTGAAGAACTAGTCTCTGCCATAAGCCCCTTGGTCTGTTTGCTGATTTAAAAGAACAAAGAAACCAATGTCCTGGAATTGGCCATCTTCAGACAGCATGATGTCATGGATGCTCAACAAGGAGGTTCAAACCCTGCAGCTTGTCCAGGAGAAATTGAAAAGTAAAGTTAAAAAACTTTTAGTGTATATTTATATTCCACTTACGTAACAGAATTCCAGCAGTTTGCAGTGTAATTACTGTTATACTTCAGTCTGTAGCAAGGGAAAAAGTTCAGTGGCAAACAAGTCCTTATGTGTTGTGTTGGTTTTTTTTCCCCTATGTGGGATGATATCAAGTATTTTAAAATTTATATTTGTCCTCAAGGTGACTTGTGCAGTGCTATTCATACATATGGTCTGAGATGGTACAGAATGGAGATATATGTTCTTCTCTTAAAAGAACAGATAAATCAGGTCTACATGTCCCCATGTGTTATTAGCTGTGTCTCAGACTGTGTTATTGAAGTGTAATAGGGTGATACTATCTAAATTTGATATAGTATAATAGTATTTCACACAGGGCTTTGATGCTTTCTCACTGCATTCAGTGACATTTCAGGTGTGCATATGTTTGTGCTTTTTTATGCCTTCACAAAACACCAAAGTTCAGTCTGGACTGTTCTTACGCTTGGCTAGAGTTGGAGCTTTGTAAACATTGGTGGCGACAAGAATTTCTTAAGGATACACACTCATATTCTTAATAAAAGAGCAGCTTTGAATGATGAATTATGCATGGTATAAATTCTTCTCAATATTTTTGCTTATGACTAAGGTGAAACATATACTGAAGCATAGAGTTTGTTGTGCCTGAAAGGTGGCACTGGAATAAATTTGCTCCATAATACCAGAAGATGAGAGATACTTGTGTGATGGAATATCTATGTCAGAAGGTAAGGAAATAAAAACAAAGTAATAAATAGTAAGGAAAAGACATTTAATCAGTTGGAAGCCCTTTGCATTCAGGACATACTTGTTGGTAAATAATTTCATGCGCAAAGGATGTCTGTGCTCCTGAGGCCATTCGATATGCAGTATAAAAGCAAACTCAACTCAAGGTCCTCACTACCACTTCTCTTACATTTTCCTCTTTTGTGAACAAGGTTAGTTCAAATCTACTTCTTTCTATTTGCTGAATTCTTACCTTCATAACAATTTGTTTGCTGTTCTTTTTTCACCACAGTATTCTGCTAGCTGCTGGTTTGGTTCAGGGGAAGACTTTTTCTCTTTAAAGCATTGGGTTTTGCTGTTGAAAATGCAGGTATTTCTGGACTGCCAACTTGGCCATATAGATCCTTGAAAAGGTGATATAAGTTTATTCAAATATGGGCTTTCAGATGTGCTAAGTGGTTTACCAAATTCTAATAATAGTAATATTAACAAAGATGAACAAACTGAATGAGTAATATACCGGTGCAAGGGGGGTTGGAACAAGGTGATCTTTAAAGGTCCCTTCCAACTCAAACCACTATATGATTACAGAGATCTCTGTGCTCAATCATCTTTCAAGTAGCAGTGTGCTTTTTATATCTTTAAGGGTCTTATCCGTCATCTGTAATGTGTGAATTTTCAGCTGGGTTGATATAAAAACAACAGTGTTTGTGAAGTGTGTGGGTTCATTTATCTTCAGAAATGTCATCCAAAAAAATTCTTTTCTTTGCTGTTTATTCCATAGAAGCTTTTCACTGTTGCCTATTTTTATCGTGATGAACTTGTTACTGGGCACAGTGGGAAATAAGTGGGTAAGACGATACATATACTAAAAGAAAGAGCTGGTGAGCAGACAAACCAGGAAGGTTTAAAGCAGAGGTCTGTGGGTTATAAAATCAATTAGGTGGAACCACAAGTTTTTGAACTCTAAATACCACTTTCTAAATGAAGATAAAATGGAGCTGCATACTGATATTAGAAGGAATAGCCATAGTTCAGCAAGGATATTGACTCTAATCACATACCCTCAACCTTCTATTATAGTAATCAACATGGACTTCAGCCTGATAAACAGATCAGAAAGCTCTGCTTGGTGTCTTTTAGTACTCAAGTTTTGAAATTGTGTTATAGGAAGCAATGACACCTACTGCAAGTTTAGAGAACTGGTTTCAGGGACTGTGAGAACAAAGGAAAAAATAGCAAAAATGGAAGAGACCTCAGCACCCAACCAAGTGGGATAAACATAGGAAACAGCAACCTTTGTTCTTAGTGGTACGCTGGAACCAGACACAGTGGGTATTCAGAGAGTATTTTGTTCAGGGAATATTTTGTTCAAGGCCAGGTTGTTGTCACCCAAGGCTCTGTCCCGTGTGAGGCATCCCTGCCCATGGCAGGGGTTTGGGACTAGATATTAAATTCCTTTCCAACCCTCACCATTCTATGATTCTAAATCCTGTCTTTCTCATAGAATTGAGATCCTGTCCACTGTGGACTAGCTGTCTGGGAAAGATTTCCTAAGACATCAGCTTCAAGCATCCTTAATGATACTGAAATTCATACCTCTTTGTAGGCAAAGTTGGAACCTGGAAAATTATTCATTTCATTTTCCATCTGTCTGCTGAACTCTATCCACAAGCACATTTGTAGCTAGGTATTACTCATAGTTACTACTACTACAATCCTCTGAATACCTGCAGCTGGATGTCAGTAGTGCCTTTCCAGACATACAGCCAATCAAAATACTAAAAGTAATGATACAGGTACGTGTCCTTTTGTTCTGCCTCCAGCTATTCCATTGAATCACCAATAACTGAGAGTGAATTACTTCAGCCTCCATCTTCATGTAGCACATTTAAGAATTTTCTTTCTTTCTCAACTCACGCCCCATTCAGTTTCCCCCCCCAAAAAAGATCCTTTGAAAGCTCCTATTGTCCTGAGCTGAGTAAATGTAAATGTAGTATGATTCCTATATTGCATTCACTTCTGATCCTGTATTTCAGAATTGCGTCCATCCTACAGACATGTCCTGCTATGAACGGTGCCCCCCCACCTCCTGTGGCCCAACCCCATTGGCAAATAGTTGCAACGAGCCCTGTGTCAGGCAGTGCCAGGACTCAACAGTGGTGATCCAGCCCTCTCCTGTGGTGGTGACCCTGCCTGGACCCATCCTCAGCTCTTTCCCTCAGAACACCACAGTGGGATCCTCAGCATCTGCAGCCATTGGGAGTGCTCTCAGTGCTGAGGGAGTACCTATCTCCTCTGGGAGCTCCTTGGGATTAGGGAGCTTTGGCTATCCAGGCCTGGGCAGTGGGTACAGCCGGCCCTACCGTCACTACAACACCTACCGCAGTGGCTTCTACGGGCCGTGCTAAAGCGTGAGGAGCAAGCAGGAAGAAATGACCAGGAACGCTGAAGCACAACTCGACACAGGACTGAGCTCATGGCCATGGTTTTCAGATGCAGCGTTAGACGCCCACTGCCTGAAGTTTATGGAGCTGTGGGAGCTAGTAATTCCCTAAAATGAGGGCCCTCCTCTTGTTGTACTATTTTATATTTCTAATCAAGTATGCAGTTCTGCTGCACAACTCTGTAATTGATACTGCCTGGTATAAAACTTACAATTTAGACAGTAGATGGGACTTAATTGTCAAGGTAATGTCAATGTAATGCTACACTAAGAGCTCTGTCCACAGAATAAATCATCATGAGATGTGACATTCTTCCCATGCTGAAATCTATTGCTTTGCAGTATTTCAATTCACTCTTTAGTATTATTAAAGTTATACTTTTATCACATCTCTGATCTTCTGTTTTATTTTGCTTCCTCACCTACCTTCTTTTGAGGCTTTTTCTGGGTGAAATTCTTCACTGCTTAGATCATCACTGCCCAGAGACATGATATGAATAATACTGGGGCCACTAATAAGAGAAGAACATATGTTTAGAGCTCCAGATCAAGAAAATGTTTAATTTAGCAGCTGAATTGCTTATTGATTCCACACTGACTCATCATATTACCTGGCTTTCTGCATCTGCCAAGAAATTATTCTCAAGCCTGGAAGTGTTCTATGATCTAGCACAATGCCAGGGTATCTAACCCAGCATATAATGATGTTTGTTTTAAGGAATCTTGTGATTCACACTCTCAATTACTCTGATGTGGAGCTGCAGGGTACAAAGAAAGATTTACATTCTTTTACCACCAAATCACTGTTTGAATGCTTGGATTTGTGAAGTAAAACATGAAAACATTACTTCTGCTGAAGTAAAACCGCAGAATTCTCAAAGAAGGGATACATATAGCTTCTTCAACAGCAATATTTGATGTATTTACTTGCTATTTACTGCATAAGTACTGCGTCTTTTAGGGCTTCTGATAAAAGCTAAGTTGTCCTTACTGTCCTGACTGCAGCCCTACAGAGTTCCAACATGAGTCAAGGAATGAAGCATGCCAACACAAAATAAATATAGCACATGCAGGCATTAAAACCTTTAGAAACCTTTGTTAAAGGACAGAGCTGAGATTTAAACAAAACTTGCAACAGTTACTGAAGCTACTAAACCAGTAAGTTTGGGGAGGGGAAATAGAAGAGATCCTCATGTAGGCACTGAAATAAGTCCAGTTGTAAAATTTGTTGCAGCTCGTACATTGTCACCAGTAGTTAAATTGTCCCCAGGAGTTAAATTGCTTATGGTTTATGTACCAGTCTAGCCTCATCCTGGCTTTTAATGAAAAGTCTTCCTCAAAGCTTCTTTCATCTCAGAGATCTGATGATCATTTGAATGCCTTGTTCTACTACACTCAGGCCTCTGAAGTCAACATAAAGATGCTACAAATTTCAATTCACGTAAGTAATTTGTCAGCTCTTCGGCAATTTGGTAGTTCACCAGACTGACAAGGAGCTCTCTGTTATTACACAAAGGGTTGTAATTGGGTGTGTGGAATGTGAAATTCCATCCCTGATCCGTAAGTGAGAAGTATCTTTGTTCAACAGCCTTAATCCCAAAAAGCAAGATCCAAAGGCTCTCGATCTTTTGGGTGAAATCTAAACTGAACTAGCATAATATCAGTGAAAACATTTGCAGGCTGTTAATGTTTCTAAAATATTATATACCCTCCAAGAAACACTGCTTATGTCCCTAGAGGTGAGAAGGAGGAAAAATTGGCATTTTACAGATGAAAGGGGAATGAATTCTCCAGGTAAGTGATACTTTTCACCTTTATATAGGATGAGGAGCTATGAGGAAATAATTTTTTAAGAAGACTCCAGGTAGCATTGGATAGTAGAGATTTTGAGGAAAGGGAAGGAAAAGATTCTCTTAAATAGAAAGGCTCATAGCAGCCTTCCAGTGTCTGATGGGGGCCTATAAGAAGGGGACTCTTCATTAGGGACTTCATCTGGGGAAGGACTCTTCATTAGGGACTGCAGTGATAGGACAAGGGGTAATGGCTTAAAACTTAAACAGGGAAAGTTTAGATTGGATATAAAGACGAAGTTTTTTACTCTAAGAATGGTGAGGCACTGGAATGGGTTGCCCAAGGATGTTGTGAATGCTCAATCCCTGGCAGTGTTCAAGGCCAGGCTGGACAGAGCCTTGGGTACATGGTTTAGTGTGAGGAGTCCCTGCCCATGGCAGGGGGGTTGAAACTAGATGATTTTAATGTCCTTTCCAACTGTAACTATTCTATGATTCTATTCTATGACTCTATGACAGGAGAATTTTCTTGTGGAGAATCATTAAAACATGTAGACTTTTTAATTTTTTTTTAAACCCTTTTATAGTATTTAAAGAAGATGAAGATTTAGCTGCTTTTTTTTTTTTTAATCAATTAGGTAAATTTTTAATAAAATCATTAAAGTTTCTGAAGGTGTTCCCCTTGAATTACTTTGTGAAGTTCTTTGAGTGATCTTGACTCACACTTCAGAATTGGGTTATTAGCCAGGTGATGCGGGTGCTGAGATCTTGTCATGTACCTTGAACATCAGGTAATATTAAACTTTGCATATTTGAGCCATTAGTGAAAAGCTCTTCTGAACTTTGAAGTCCTTTGATCTTCTGAAGACCAAGACCAACCCATAGACAAAGACACTCTTCATTTAGAGTTAATTCATATCTCCTGCTGAGGGACAGTGGTGCTAAGAAGAGAGATTTCAACCCTGCTTTTTGTGTCCTTTCCATGTCTGCCAGTGTTTCCAGCAGGTTGGAGCACAGCTAGGGCAGGCCACTGAAGGCTGCAGAGGTAAAAGAATCATGTAGTGATTAATGTAATGGAGAAATGCTGGGTATAATTTCTCCTGATGCCATTGTTTGGCTCAGGCAGAACCCTGGTTATAAGAACCAATACTTGAAAGCAATCTTTAACATCCACATTTGTCTTCAATTTGATGTGAAAAATGTTGCATATCCCAGCTACTTAGTGTGATTTCAGGTAGGAATAATGGTGATCCCTCAGATGAGAGACTGCACAGAAATCATACTGAGAATTAGAGGCAGTTAATAAATGTCACAAAGTAATAAGATCAAATAATCAAGCTCTTTCATTGAAAGTGTGGTTGAGTTTAGCATGGAAAATGAAGTTAAATTTATGATTGGGTAGAGAAATGCAGCCTTATGTGTGTATTAGCTATATTCATACATACACTGGGTTTGTATGGAGAATTGTGGGTTAGTCCAAGCAGCTTTAGAATGTGTTTTTTTGTCTCTGATCAGCAGTTCTCACCAGCCTGAATTTTCTTTAACCTCAGCTCTATGTGTGGTATTGAAACAGTGCAGAAATCTGGGGACACCTATTCTACATCTTGTCTTGTGGTAAAGCTAAGTCCTTGAAATGGAAATGCTTCAGCCCAAGTCCCCATCTCAGTCCTAAATGGTTATTCACCTAAAGGAGTGAAGTCTTGAGTAAGGGCTATGCATTTCCTATACTCCCTTAAGCAGTGTCTTGATGACTAAAATGAAGCATAAAATTTACATTGGCCTTAGGAGGTGACATAATTACTGCTGTAATTCAAACGAGTCACCACAGTCTTCCAAGCAATTCAGTGGGTGCCCATTGGTGAAGATGAAAGCTTTGTCTGTACTGGAATGTGAATATAATAAGGGGAAGGGAAAAAAATAGAACAATAGTGAAAGAGATTTTGAGTCAGGAAAAATAAGGTTGATGAGTTTGGTGGGTTTTGCATGCAAAATCGTGAAATAATTTCATGCATAATGTATGTTTCTGGTCTGCTGGCAGTCTGCAACATGGTATAAAAGCCTATACAAGACAAGACTTTTCCATCCACTTCTCTGGCCTTATTCGCCCAGGTGAACAGGTAAGTCTGAATCTACCCAGTGTCTTTTTAAATGCTAAACTGTTACTTTGATGACTGCTTTTCTGCTGTTGTTATTCTTAGTTCTTCACAAATATTGCTAGCTTCCCCCACTCCCCTTGGGAAGCAAAATTAGAAAGCCTTAGTTCTATCAAAAACAGGGCTTTATTTACTTGTGAAGCAGGGTGTGATGAGACAGGACTTAGAGGATACTGACAATGCTGTCTCTCAAACAGCTTCATGCTCCATTTTATAGTTTAGTGCTAAAGATGTAGTTAGCCAATGAACCTGGAAATACAGTATCATCTTAAGAAACTGGCACTAGCAAAACCATAAACCCATGTCGAGTCCAGGGTTCTATCCCTAAGTCTTGTTTTCCACAGGCAGAAGGGCAGTGATCCCAGCAGACCCAAATACATTGAATTCAAATCAAGGCAGAAACTTCTGAAGAGGAAAATAATGCTTCTGCACATTCCAAGTTTGCCAGCTGTGGTCATACAACATTTGGGCATTTGGGAGCAAAGGATGCTTCTTGAACACTGTTCTACAGCTCTGCAAACAGTGTTGGCTGGGCTGTTAGCAGTTAAGTTCTAGCATTAAGGCACTAAAACCAGTTATGTGTCAGTGTTCATCTCAGGGTCACTGTCGATGCCTCATGAGAGCTCCAGCTGCTGTTCTTCATCTCCTGGTCACAGTCACAATTGTACTTCAGGGAGACAGTGCAAAGGGAAACTACCAAAGAACAGGAGGTGCCTTTGCTGGTAAGGCTTAGGGTATATTTTGCAATGACTGGCACCACAGTTCAGAGGCCAGCATAGGGCAGAAGCATCTTCCAGCAGCCTTATAAAGATAGGAGAAACCTCTATGCTATTTTCAGACTATTGTGTACTTTGATCTGATAAGTGATCACCTTTCTGACTACCTTCTCTAGGTACTTTCATAGACATTATGCTCCCGCCTGACTTCTATAAACTTAATACAGAATTTTATTACATTTACTTTCTTTCCTGTATTTCAGACTTCTCTGTCCTACAGCCATGTCCTGCTCTGACCTGTGTCCTCCCACCCCCTGTGGTCCAACCCCACTGGCAAATAGTTGCAATGAGCCCTGTGTCAGGCAGTGCCAGGACTCCACATATGTGATCCAACCCCCTCCTGTGGTGGTGACCCTGCCTGGACCCATCCTCAGCTCTTTCCCCCAGAACACCGCCGTGGGATCCTCCACCTCTGCTGCGGTTGGCAGCACTCTCAGTGCTGAAGGAGTGCCCATCTCCTCTGGCAGCTCCTCAGGATTAGGGAGCTTTGGCTATCCAGGCCTGGGCAGTGGGTACAGCCGGCCTTACCATCGCTACAACACCTACCGCAGTGGCTTTAGTGAGCCATGCTAAAGTGTGAGGAGCAGCAGGAAGAAATGACCAGGAACGCTGAAGCACGACTCGACACAGGACTGAGCTCAAGGCCATGGTTTTCAGATGTGATGTCAGACACCCACAGTTCCACCTGAAGTTAGTGGAACTATGGAAGCTTCTAAAATCAGGCCGTTGCTTGTCTTATTCTTCAAATACTTCATACTTCTGATGAAATACTATTTTTTCTATTGCTGTAAATGGGACTTGATTGTCTCAGTTCACAGCAGCACTGAGAAAAGTAACCCAGGATGAAAGGCACAATAGCTGTTGTCTTACTGAATCCTGGAAATATATAGTTTGTACTTTTTTATTCTGCTTTTTGCCCTCATTAAAGTTATGCTGCATCACTATCCAAGTCTCCTGGTGTTTGTTTGAAAAACTCTCAGCAGCTCACCTTTGGTAAGATTTCTTACTGATCCTCTGTTTTATTAATCAAAAGCTGCTTTTCCGTGTTGACTAGAGGTAAGTATGACCTCTGATGACTTCTCTGCTAAGAGATCATTTTATAGCCAGGAAACTTGGGGAATATTGCATATACAAGGTCGATAGTTTGTAAGAAAGTAGAGGCTTAGTCACATTGTAGCAAAGTGGATACTATGTATTGATATAGTATCTACTTTGTATACACATACCATACCTTCGCTGCTTTTCCTTCCCCTGCTCTGAGGGGGATCTGCATCATGAGGGTTAAGACTGTGCACTTAGAAGCGCCTGTTACCAAATTCTCTCCATCATTGGAAAGCATTTCTGAGCCAAACGGGACCCAAAACTGGGAGTCTGGAAGGGAATACTCTCAGAATAGACCTGTTCCCCCTGCAGATCATATTACGTATCTTTTATAACTAATTCCAACCTATGTAAGGCTACTCAAATTTAGATGTGTAACTCATGTTGTTAACTGAACTGCTGGTGCCTCTGTGGATCTTCACAGGCTGATACTGAAATAGTGGGGTTGGCAGAAGTACTTGTGTATGCTCACAGGTTGTAGGTATCTGCAGGGTAAGCGACAAGTTGAACTTTCACCCTGTGTGAAAATCTAGTTTCAAAGTCTATTTTGAGATGAAAACCTGTCTTGAGATGAAGCCACAGAAAGGCTTCAAAAGGGTGTGTGTTAGTCCTGGGTCTGCAGCTCCAAACAAGACAAGAAGTCTGTGATCTTTTCCTTCCTAAATGACTAATGCAAGTAAATGTAAAATCAGGGACCTGGAATCTAATTGTAGAAAAATGCACCTAATCAATGGCTCATCTAGTGCTTGGTGAAGTAATGCCTGGTGAAAAGGTTTTATATCAATATTTATTGGCAATCCCTTGCTCTGAGGTGATGAATTACAAGAACACATTCATTAGCCTGGGTGGCACCAAGACATCATTCTGCAAGGAACATGTCTGACGTATAGGACCTTGGGTAGAGAAATACTGATTGCACTCTTACAATCTGAAATATAATGAAAATCTCCATTTCAAATATATTTAAGTAATAACTAAAGGCCACCCATTGGGGGAGTAGTGTTTTGCAGTGGTTCTGGAGAGTAAATAATTTCTTCTCTCCAAGGTAAATTAATTTTTGTTGTTGTTTTCTTTTACTGTTCCCATTGAATTCCAGCCTAATGACCATGCTACACCCGATTCTTTGCAGAAATACCCCACAGATCTGTACGCAGTAGTTTTTTGTCAAAAAGGGAAATTGTAATGTAAATTGATGAAATTTATCAGACCACAGTCAGATGCAAAACCAAACCTCAAACTTTAGTAATTTAAAAGTTGTTCATAACAGTATTTGAATAACATTAACAATGAAAATAGATATGCTAATGTATGGACTCAAGGACTACATATCTACCCATATTTGAACACCTTTGCCCTGAGGGAAATTCTCTGAGCAGCAGAAGCTGAATCTGCAAAGCCCAAATCATAGGCTTTGCCTACACCAAAAGGCATCTGAGATTACACATACAGCAGTGTCACTCATCTGCCTGGGCTAAATAACAAATTATAGCAAATACCAAGTGGTGGGTTGCACGAAAAATAGCAGTGCCGGGCAGAGGCATCCAGTCTGACTAAGTTGAACAACCTTATGCTACAGATACATCTTCTGTTTTAAGCAATAAGCCAGAAATTGCTAACACCATGAGGGCATTAAGCAGATTTCACCCTCAGTCACCTGGAAGCAGGTGCCATGGATTATTCTGTGAACTTCAAATGGTGTGTAGGACACGCAGATTGCTCCTAATGTAGTCAATAAACACCTATATTAATACAATTAGCTAAGAATGAGTTTTAAGATAAAAGCAAGAACTATCAGATCCATTGTGAATGGTGAGAGAAAGGAGAGCTCTGAGTTGCCAGAACTTTTTCAGATTAGTTCAACTTCTCAAAGCCTCTGAGGCATCAATTTCTTTATATAAGCTAATTAAAAAAAAAAAAAAATTGATTGCAGATGGTGCTTTTAATTTCTTCGAAATATCCATTTTCTGTGTGTTTGTTTCTCCATGCACACATTTGGGGTCACTTTTGTGCCTGGGGCCATTACTGGAGTCAGCTTCCAGTTCCATTCTGATTAAGGTTTTTTGTTCAGACACTTCGTCACCCTCTGTTGTCTCAGGAGGATGTTCTCACATTATGCAAAGAATTATAATTATAATCTGAATATATAGGTCTGTCCTTGATCATACAAAAACCCCTGTGAACTTCTGATTCACTCACTTGAATTCACCTCAAAGATGGGGCCATTAAGTCATTTCTGCCTGTATACTAAATTTGTATACTAAATTGGTTGGAGTTAGAAAAATAATTTTTTTTTTTTTTTCCAAGGAAGGCTGTAGACAGCTCTTAAAATGTTGCTAGGCCTTTTTTATTTTAAACTTATAGTCTGAGACTCTCCCTTGGAGCACTGTGTCCAATTCTGATGTCCTCAACATAAGAAGGACATGGAACTGTTGGAGCAAGTCCAGAGGAGGCCACGAGGATGGTCAGGGGCCGGAGCACTTCCTGTATGGAGACAGGCTGAGAACATTAGGGCTGTTCAGCCTGGAGAAGAGGAGCTGCCTACCTCTTAGAATACAGAGAAATACTAAGGAATGGAGAGGGTTGGTGAAGATAGAAAAACTTAGGCCAATTTATCTGTGAATCTCCTTGAAATAGGAGATGGTTTAAACTGAACCTTGAACTATTTCTTTAATTAAAAATAAAATACTTTAATTCCTGCAGCTAGGAACAGTGACATAAATTTTAGAACCCAATAACTGACCTGCACTCTCAAATCTTAATAATATATTATTATAGCAGTGATATAAGAATTCAAATATGGGTCATGTATCTTCAATTTGCACATATGATCTTTTGCATGCTTAGCACTTTAATAAAAGCTTCTGATAAACTTTGAAGTTCTCAGGAGCCTATGACCAAGCCAAACAAGTTTCTCTTCCCAGGGGATCTTTATAAAGACACTCCTAATTTAAAGATGATTTACATGTCTCAGTAGTTCAAGTGCTAGGAGAGCAGAAATTTCAGTACTAATCTCTGTGTGTAGGATTGCTTATGTATTTTACTCACTTATTATTTATCCTGCATCCCCCCACACTCCCCAAAAGGCTCAATTTCATTGTGCAATCCAAAGACTGCTGCAAAGTGACAGAAAAATTGACTACAAGTGAAGAAGTTATTGACACTTTCTATACTTTTTATAGTTCTCCAGCTGGTGCCATTGGTCTACAATACATCTGTACTGAATATTGCAGCATAGCTGGAGAAATGAATGCTGCACTAGGAAAGGAAGAATTCATGTATGTGATGTCTGCCTTCACAGCTGACTTTTGGAAATTCTTATCTTTTGCAGAACTCTTCCTTGAGAACAAGCATCACCAAACAATACAACATATTTATGCATGTGGAAGTTAACGTAAAGCCAGTTGCTGATATTTTGAGATCTGAGATAAGAATAAAAGTGGATTTGTGAATTCTGTAAAGAACTCCTAAGTGGTTAGGCCCAGGATTAGAGACAGACTCTTTCACAGAAGTGCTATCACTTGATATTATCTCATTAGACTGGACTTCTAATACTCTTTTTTGTTTCTTCTTCCATGACAAAGGAACTGTATCTGGTGTGTTTTTCTAGGTATATCTCAGCCTTTGTACACAGCCATAACATTTCAGTTTCTTCTGATTCTGACAGGGTTCTTCAGTGTCCCTCCCTTTTGTACTTGTGCTTCTTCTCTAATTTTGGGGCTGGAGTTGGGTGAAAACTGCGTTGTTCCTGGCTATTTTCTGCAAAATTCAATCTCTCTTTTCTCTAAAAGCAGCTTGAATCCCCAGACTACAAGTGCTCATGGGTTGACTTCCAAAAGCTGAAATTCTTCATGGTTTCCAACAGTATTTACCTTGCAGAGAAGTGTACAAGGGACTGTATTATGTAAATTAAGATTAATCTTCTTTAATGACACCAAGCAGATCCAAAAGGGTTTTGAAGGCAGAATAAATCCTTCTGAATTAATCATTCTAGTGTTTGGAGAAATTAACTTGGCCCAGAATATTTTAAGATGAAAGAGACTTGTGGTCAGATATTCATGCCACAAGATAAGGAAGTGAAGCACTAATACACACAAATACTAAGGCAAAAAAACATGTAATCAGTAGTGGCTCATAAATAACTTCATGCACAAAGAATGCCCTAAGTTGTTGGGCAACCTGGGCCTCAGTATAAAAACCTGAGCAACTCAAGGCTCTTCCACCTATTTCTCTTGCCTTCTTTGCCTTGGTGAACAGGGTAAGTCTGAACCCATTTCTTCTCTCTTTATATGTTGAGCTGTTGCCCTGATGATTTTGTAGTTTTTCATCCCAAATGTTGTAGTATGAAAGTGGAAGTTTTTTGTTGGTGGTCAGTTATAAAAATCATTGAATGGGGTGATTAACTACAAGTTAGACAGTTAGGTGTATTTATTCAACTTTGGGAAACAAACAAGTTTTCAAGTCCTGCAGCTGAACATAAAATATCTGTAGTGAATTCTTGGGTCTGTTCAGAGTAGTGTGCTGGTCTGTGGAGAATCCAGATAAGGCCACATCAGAAAAACACTGGGATAGTGGCCAATACTGGTAGTCATGGATTGTCAGCTCTCCACATAGAGCCCATGCCTGCCTTTGAAACTCAATTCTTAGTTCTGTAAGCAAGGAGTGACCTTCTCAATCCTCCAAACAACTGCATACAGATTTGCACTGTAACATGTAAGGTCTGCTAATGATTTTAATATTAACAATACACAAAACCATCCTGGATTCAGCTGCCTGTTTCTATTTCATATAGAACAAATTTTAAGTGCCTAAGCTTCTATTTTCCACTTTCTAAAACTTGGCAAAGGGAACTCCAAGAGAGGTCTCCTTAGAGAAAATACAAGATCAACCCTGTCAAATATCATCTTGTTTGTGATAAACTTCCCTTATCAGAGAATTCAAGCTGTACAAATACAGTTTGATTTAAATTCTTGTATCGCATTTCTTCCTTCTTTTGTGTTTCAGATTTACCTCCATCCCTCAGACATGTCCTGCTACGACCTGTGCCCCCCCACCTCCTGTGGCCCAACCCCATTGGCAAATAGTTGCAACGAGCCCTGTGTCAGGCAGTGCCAGGACTCAACAGTGGTGATCCAGCCCTCTCCTGTGGTGGTGACCCTGCCTGGACCCATCCTCAGCTCTTTCCCCCAGAACACCACAGTGGGATCCTCAGCATCTGCTGCTGTTGGGAGTGCTCTCAGTGCTGGAGGGGTACCCATCTCCTCTGGGAGCTCCTTGGGATTAGGGAGCTTTGGCTATCCAGGCCTGGGCAGTGGGTACAGCCGGCCCTACCGTCGCTACAACACCTACCGCAGTGGCTTCTATGGTCCGTGCTAAAGCGTGAGGAGCAAGCAGGAAGAAATGACCAGGAACGCTGAAGCACAACTTGACACAGGACTGAGCTCATGGCCATGGTTTTCAGATGCAGCGTTAGATGCCCACAGCCTGAAGTTTATGGAGCTGTGGGAGCTTGGCATCTCCTAAAATCAGGCCTATGCTTGTCTTACTTTTGTTACGCTTTACTTTACATTTCTGATCAAAAGTCTTGCTCTCTCGTGCTTTTTTTTTTTTTGTAATTGAAAATGACTAGAAAATATGTAATTATTAGAAATTGTTTTGCATGGCTGAATTAGTACAATTCACTTAAACAAAGAAGAAGGAAGATCTCATTTTGCTGAGTGTGTCATTGTGAGAGGGATGAGTGGGTACTATCCTTAGTGGACCATGGAAATGTATTCCTTATGCTTTACATTGCTTCCTTCCATTCCTCAGCCTCATTAAATTTGTGCTGCATCATAACCTGAGTTGTCCTGTACTTCTTTCTTTTCCCAGCCCCTTTTCCAGCTTGTCTGTACTGAACCAAGTCCCTTTACAAGTCACCAGTTCCAGAAAACACTGTGCACATAACTTCATACCTATTGCCAAAGGAGAACGAGTCAGACTGCAGTTGTGGAAGAAGATTTTCTGTTGTCTGTATGTGCTAAAGCAAGCCTGAGACAATTTATCAAAGCCTGGAAAGTGATGATGGTCACCTGTAATAGGTGTGCCTCCTGTTGTTACATAAGCAGGAAATTTTAAACTAAGGAAGCTTCTTCTGTTACACTTTAAAGACCCTCTACCTACAGTACCATGATGATGGAAAAAGGCCCTTTAACTGTTTCAATATTCTTGCTTTATAAGAATATGTTTGGTTTGAGAATAATGTCTTTGGGGATGAGAATGGAACAATAAGCTGATTTGAGAAGGGGAAAATTCAGTGAAAAGCTCACTGAGGGGATTACTGTTTCTGCTTATCCTTCCGTAGATGTGATAGATAAGAGTATCCTTGCAAAAAAAAAAAAAAAAAAAAAAGAGGATAGATGGATACAGCACGAAAATTTACTAGGAACGCTCAAAATTATAGAGATAAACCTTCTTCTGAAGCACTACATCCACTCCTCATCTTGTTGCACAAATAGGATATATGTACTATTACCTGAGCAACATAGAAGATGATTGTGGTTTTCTTTATCCTATCTGTGGTACTTTGGAAGACTCCTTTCAAAGGAGGGAGAGATTATGCTTTTCCTGAGCACAGCTGAGATTGCTCATGGCAGAGGTGCTGGGGGAGATGCAGTAAGCTGGAACGCTCTTCTGAATGGAGCTTAGAGCTTTCTGATGGGTGCAGCACCTCTTGGCATCTGAGATCAGGCCCTGGTAAGTCTCAGACAGAAGGAAGAGAAGGCTATGTGGAATTGGTCTTTGAAATTTGCTGGCCTGGGAGCAGGTCTGGGAGAAAGATGAAAAGGTTTGAAGTTCTAAGCCTTTCTTAGTGTGTCTTTGTAAACTGACTCCTATTTGTTGTGTCTGGTAGATCTGTACTTTATCAGGCATTGCTTTGGTTGGCTGTGTTGTAATAAAGGTGGTGTTTAGAGACCAGGAGCTTTGGTCTTTACAGGAAGAAGGTTTGAAAAGCTCTGCCTGAAGGCTCTGGATGACTCAATATCCTGTCAGCCCATACAACTCACAGCCTGATATCTCTAAAACTTCTTTCTTGGAGTCTTTGTCTGTGTCTGTACAGACGGATGTTGAACTGTAATTAAAGCCAGGGAAAGATGTTAATGAAGTTATACTGACTATAGTCATTACTGGAACTAAATTAAAGGAGGTTCATCAGTCCCATTGTAGAATTACTAATTTTAAGGACTAGAATTTCTTAATAAACAACAGAAGAGAATGGAAATTTAGCAACTTGATATTATAATATAATAGAAGGTTGATCTGAATTAAATACATTTTTTTTTCTATCTCAGCTGAAACTATTGCTCAATCAAAGGAGATGCATTCCAAAGAAGTCATCACTCATTTGCAGTTGTTGCAAAATTGCTTTCTCTTATGGATTAAACCTATGTATCTAACACAGCAGAGAAGTTATAATTCCACAGTATCAATATGGCTGGAAAGAATAATGGCTGAGGTAGCACAGTACAGGTATTTTTAACATATAGAGGTGGACAGAGAATGACATTTCTCATGATAAAGTACATTCTCCTACTCTTGTAATCCCTTTCTGCAGTTCCCTCTTAAGCTTTCTTCAAATCAAATCTTTCAAAGCTCTTTGCAGATTTAAGCCCTGTGCATGTACACTCTTTCCAAAGTTAGGATCTGTTCCTCAAGTGATCACAAATTGCAGCAGAAAGAGCTGCCTAATTTGGGTTAAAACTTATTGTAGCTACAAGTGTAGCACAGAACCAAAGTAAAAGGTTTCTCTGTATGATTTTGTAGTTGATCAGAAACTGGTTTAGACACTGCTACAGTATATGAGCTAGATTATAATGTTACAGAGAACTTTCTAGGCAAGACAAGCTCAGGTGCTACCTCTCAAGTTACTGTCATGTTTGCTTTGGAAATGTCATACCATGTTAGACTGGGGTCTACAAAATCAGGCAGCATGTGTCAATAAAACATAGTATTAAACAATGAAACAGCAGCATAAGCCCCAGTACATGGTAGAGTACATATGCTCTGAACAAAAGAACAGTCTATGTCTTCTCTATCTCACTTTATAAACTCACATCTGTTAATACCTATCAGTGAACAGCTGGGACAAGTTGGTCCCATAAGCAAAAGAATAATATGAGATGTTTTTGCAGAATAATAAATATTTACTACTGTTGATGTTGAAAATGTATCTCAGTACTGAATTTTGTAGAACTGAAACCAGTATTGTACTGTCTGATGTGTATACAGGGGCAAGGTATGAGGCAGGAAGGCTCTGAAGACCAAAGGCTTTCTTGGGCTGCCTGGAGGATCTGAGACTTTCTTGCACATTTACTAACCAGGTTCTGCATCTATTAGGGCTTTTTTTTTTTTTTTCTTGCATGTGGCTGCTTTCCCACTAATGAAATGGTTTTGTTTGCTGTTTATGTTTATTGTCTGGACTTATCCTGGTGTTGGACGAAAACCACAATCCGCAGTGTCTCTTTCATCTTTTTGATTTACATCCATTCAGTATACCTGGCTCCATCATACTGACTCCACCTTCCCAAAATATGAAGGAGTCAAAATTCAATTTGGTTGAGAATTTTGTCTGCACTTCAGCAGTTTGGTTACACTGGCCCATGAAAGTACCACTGCTGTAGCAGCAGGAGCTTGTCATTTCAGTTGTGAGTGTACAACTTTATCCCTGATAAGTGGTTATGAGAGTTAGGATCACTACTCTTTGTAATATTTCAATGTACAACATCCCAAAGCTTTTTGCTCCTAGGATAAGGAGATTGAGCCAACCAGGCTAACTTGACATATGATCACCTTCACAAGAGGACTTGTGATTCATTTTATCATCATCATACCTTTTGATGAGCTTGTTTTCAAACCCACATTCTTCTCTTATGGTCGATAGGTAGTTATTCCTATAAAGGAAGATGTTTTTTTACATTTTGGTACCATAGCAGTGTGTCTCTGTGTGTTCATTGGCAAGAGCATTGGGGAAAGACTGGTAAATCTCAGGGGATAGGAGAACTTCAACCAACAGTGTCACTAGTAGAGATAATCACATACCTAAGGGCATCCAGTAGCTGATGATTGGAATGAGGTTTTTAACATGATTTTGTGGAAAGACTTACTTGTATTTTATGTAAAAAATGGAAGTACAGCAGTTTGTGACACCAATGTGAGGAAGTTTGAGAAGTTCGTTAGTTATCTTGGTAACAAACTGTAAATGCTGATCATGTTCAAATAGTGTCCAATACTTTCACATTTTCTGATAGTGCCTCGTTTGCACATCTGAGCCATTGATGAAAACATGTTGTAAACTTTGAAGACTTCTGTTCTTCAGAAGTGTACAGTCAGCATTTATTTCCCAGGAGATCTTCTTGAAGATACTCACAGTTCAGAGATCATTTGCATGTCTCTAGCTAAGTGATTTAAACATTAAGAGACGACAGGTGAGATTCAAATACTGATCCCTCCCCTAAAGACTGCTTATGCATTGTATGTAATTACTTTTTAATCTAGAGGTTGTCTTTGAAAAGAACTTGAGTTGTTGCACATTGCAAAGGTCTTTAAGGCCATGCAAAATGAAGACAACATTATTTGCTTTCAAAAGATGAAAAAAGAACAAGAATATTATAAACTGCTGTAAGTAGCTACTATTAATTTGGAATATAATTTTGTATAATAGTTCAAGACACAGTAGGGGAAAATTATAATTTAATGGCAAATGTAAAACTGTTTGGCATCTTTAATGACCCCATAGGTAAACTTGTGTAAGACTTTGAGTGCCAGTGTCTCTGAGTAAGCTAAAATTCACATGCATCCTCAATCTGATCTCAATTGTTTTCCTGGAGTTTGATGTAAGAAGAAAGCTAAAACTGCAGACTCCTTAGATTAAGGACTTTGACAGTTCCCAAATTGAAGAGCTGTGTCCCAAATTCCCTCATGGAAGTGTAGTAGTTTAATATTAAAAGAATAGATCAGACTGCCTGTACTCTTTCATCCTGTCTCCTGAGTTAAGAAAGTAAAACATGTTCCCTCAAATAATCTATTTCCCAGTAAGTGCCTTGTAGACTGGAAAAGTGTAATTAGCTCTACTAAGTGCTGTCTGTAACAATCTTATTGCTGAATCTGTGCAGCTGTCTGGTTGTTTGAGAGGAATTTGGCAAAACTGCAGTCCAACAGTCAGAAATGGTAACTTCTGGCCTTTTCAGAAAGGAATGTGTCAAAAACTTCTTCTCTCCAAGAAGATGGAAAGGGGATTTCACAGGGGAGTTCACATACGTCTTTAATACATGTATTCATCTGTGTCAAATTATGTACATTGCATATACTGTCCTTAGGATGCAAAATAATTTCTTTAGTAACTCAGATGAATCAGCTGATCTGACCAGGAATTAACTGGGCTCATAAGATCTTAAGATAAAAGAAACCTCTCCAGTGGAATGCATACATTATGATGAGGAAATTAAATCAAGGCAATAAATACAAACATTGAGGAAAAAGTAAATCATCATCTGGGAATATTTTGCATACAAGAAGTCTTCAACAATTAGCTGGTAAATAGCTACATGTTATTATGTCTCACGTCTTCAGGCACTCTAGGAAACAGTATAAAAGCCAGCACAGTGAGTGCTGCCATCCACTTCTGCTTTTTTCTCCTTGGTGAAAGGGTAAGTCTGAATCTGTTTTCTATCTTTCAATGTCCTGAATTGTTGTCTCCATGTCACTTTATTTTTACACGGTCTTGTCAATAGTAGTCTAAGGTTTATGCTCTTTATCAGTGTGTGTGTGTGTGTGAGACCTGTGAGTAGATCTTTCTCTGAAAGAGGGTAGCTGTTTTTGAAGGGTGGCAATTGCTAGCCACAGGACTTCAGACTCCTCTTTCTGGATCATTCAGTTCCAAGATGTTCAGAACTCTGCATGTTAATTGTTAAGCAGCTAGAAGTAAATGTGGAGAATCTGTGAAGGGATTTTGGCTTTCTCAGAGCTTTTTCTGTAGACAGACAAGCAGGCTCAAATTTTCAAAAGTGTGCTGAGCAAGCATGTCTTCTTGCACCAGGATACTGTGAAAATAAGGTTTCTCCTAGCCATATCATACAGGAGATCATAAGTTTTGTCCCTTGCTTCCCTCATGTTGCAGGGCTGCATACATCCTGGAAGAGTCTTGTGGAAAATGAGCTATCAAAGACTGCTCAGGAGCAGGTAGAGCTACCCCTTCAGCTGTCCTCCGTAGCATACAGGAGTTTGAGTTTCATTGAAGTCTCCTTTGAACCTTAGACAAACACATTATTCCATTTGCCATATAGTCTCTTGCATGCTCCATCATCTTAGCAGCTTAATTTACATGACTATAATTACAACTTCTTTCTTGTATTTATTTCCTTCCCTGTATTACAGACAGTTCCACCCTTCAAACATGTCTTGCTATGACCTGTGTGCTCCCACCTCCTGTGGCCCAACCCCACTGGCAAATAGTTGCAACGAACCCTGTGTCAGGCAGTGCCAGGACTCAACATATGTGATCCAGCCCTCTCCTGTGGTGGTGACCCTGCCTGGACCCATCCTCAGCTCCTTCCCACAAAATACCACAGTGGGATCTTCAGCATCTGCAGCTGTAGGGGATGCTCTCAATGCTGGAGGGGTCCCCATCTCCTCTGGCAGCTCCTTGGGACTTGGGAGCCTTGGCTATTCAGGTCTAGGTGGCCTTTATGGGAGGTCCTACCGTCGTTACAACCGGTGTGGGCCTTGATAAAGCCTTGGGGGAAAAAAATCAAAGGAACAACCAGAAGCTTACAAGTGTGATCTGAATGCAGGACTGAGTTCATGACCATGGCCATATGCTTGCTGACCACCCTCAGCTTTCCCCTGAGCTACTGGGACTGCAGGAGCTTGGCATTGCTGATTGAATGCCTTTCTCTGTTATCAGTGAGGTGAAAAACATAACTTTTATTGTTGCATATAGGAGTTGGGTGTCCAGCTGTAAAGCATTGCCTTGAAATGGATGATTAGTTTTATCCAGTTTCAGCCCTACTGCTTTCTTATGCTGTACGTTTTTTTTTTATTCTACTCATTAAATTTATGGTGCATCATAATATGTATCTTGCAATGTTCTTCCTCTTTGGAGCCTTCTCTTGGAGAAATTTGCTTATGTATAAATTGTCAGTACAGACGGATCATCATTAACTCTTACCCTACCAATTAGGGAAGGAGGTAAACACAGATAAATGCAAGCAATGAGTAATACCCCTTCTTTTACAGGGTATATTTTCCTTCAGTCACACTTCAATAAGTACAATATGAAATTAAAATCCCTGGCTAACAATCAATGAAGGGAAAGAGGTGGGAAAGCTCATGTTGTCTTACAGGAAATATATAATTTCATTGCTTGGAGTTCTAATATTTTTGAGCTCATAAAATTCTAACAATCTCTAGTATTACTTTCATGCTCACTTTTTAGATTATGAAGATTTTGCTGATAGCAAAGAATGGTGGTAAATATCAGGAAAAACATTTAAAAATCGACCAGTGGAAAAAAACCCAAAACCCACTATGTATGATTCTTTTGTTGGATGCTAGTTAAGGAATGCTGCAATTAGGTGGAATTCGTTGCTAAATTAAGTGGTGAGCTGAGGGCCTTTGTGGTGTCACCAGAAGTCCTCAGAGCTAAAACAATTACGCCACCTGTTCTGAACCTTGAAGATAATGACTGTTAAATTGCTAAACAAACATTCATTAACACAGTGCTGCTGATGCCTTAAGGATCCCAATTAAACTTCCATTCTACCTTTTATAGAGTGATTGAGCAGGGCAGATTGTTAAGTTAACTCAGTATACCAAGGATTTTTGCTCCTGGAGGAGACTAAAGGCAAACAAAAACTGGAGAAATTCTCATGCAACACCACGGAGATTTAATGCTAAAGAGAAGTCAGCCATTCACAGAGAATCAAGGCAATACAAGGGGAACACAAGTGTGATGCAGGTATCAGGCTCTGGTACCAGTGCTCTGTGCAGGACACACGGGACAGCCAAGGTGATAGAAGGATGCAGGAGATACTGGGCTCAGTCATGCAGTGAGAGCACACCGTGGCACAGGGCAGTGGGCTGCTGGGTACACACAACCCCCTCAAGACCCATGCCAGGGCAGCTGACGCATGCTGCTGGTCCCCATGGCACTTGTTCCACATCCTGGTGCCATGATCCTTGCTTCAGGGTTATTGCTGGTTCTGGGCTCCATCCTGTGGACTTCAGAAAGCCCCGCAGCTCCCACGGCGGGACCTGCCCCACCTCTGGGAGGTAATGCCAGTGCCACAGGAGGAGAAGCCAGAGCTGCCAAAGCCACTGGACCCGTACTGACCCCCGTAGCCCAGGGAACCCCCATAGCCCAAGTCAGCTCCATAACCTAGGGAATGGCCATACCCAAGTGAGCCTCCATAGCCTCCCAAGCCAAAGGAGCCCCCATAGCCCCCCATACCAGAGGAGCCCCCACAGCCCCGGAAGCCCCCATAGCCCAGGGAGCTACCATAGCCCCCCAGACCAAAGGAGCTCCCATAGCCCCGGGAACCTCCATAACCCCTCAAGCCCAGGGAGCCTCCGTAGCCTCCCAAACCAAAGGAGCCTCTGTAGCCCCCCAAGCCCAGGGAGCTCCCATAGCCTCGGGAGCCCCCATAGCCCACGGAGCCTCCATAGCTCCCCAAACCCAGAGAGCCCCCATAGCCCCCAGAGCTTTGGGAACTAAAGGACCTCCCCAACAGGGCTGGACCTGATGATCCCACCACGCTCTCCTGAGGAAAAGAGCTGAGTATGGGGCCCGGCAGTGTCACCACAGCTGGCGGGGGGAAGATCACTGCTCTGGAGTCGGGACACTGCTGCACACAGGGCTCATTGTAGCTCTCGGCAATGGGCTGAGGGCAGGTCACCTCACAGGGTCGGCAGGACTCACTGTAGTAAGACATCCTTCTGGTGTTGGCTCTGAGTCTGCAATGCACAGTAGTAAGCAGGTTTCAGATGCAGAAATATTCACCTGACTCTAGATGCAGACATCTAGTGTCATGTGGAGTGGATGCCACTGGATATCAACTGCTCTTGCTTGTAGCATGATGAATCTAATATATTAAGAAGAGCTGAAACACACTGAAGTTTGGTAGTATTTTTACAGCATGTTAATAAATGAAGTGTCAGATACAGGCAACTGTTTCTGTAGTTTCATCTTGAGTCCCCAGTAGTACCTAACTTCCAAAAAGGAATATTTACCCTTCTGGTGCAAATACTACTACAAAGTGGTAGATACTGTGATCACTTTGATATTTTTTAGATTTATAAAGCTTGTAGTTCATGAATTGGAAATAAAAAGTCTGGGAAAGGGTTATTCCAAGTGGCATAGTAAAACTTCCCATTTTGTTCTAAGAATAACACCTTCTGTCTCTCACAGTTCTCTACCCTGCTAATCCGTAGCATCATGTAGAATTTAGCATCAACAGAAAAAAGCTTGAGAAGCATAAAGGTTGAACCAAATCAGACTTACCCTGTTCACCAAGGAGACTAAACCAGGAGATGTGGATGGAGAGGCTAGGAGTAGAGGCACCTTTTATATCTTTCTTAAACTGCTTACAAATATGAAACACCCTTTGTGCCTCAGGTCCTATTCAGTAACAAAACAACCTTCCCATTGAGGGATTTAATTTTGCTGGCTTTGCATTGCCACTCCCCACCTTCCAAAACAAGTGTGATACAATTTCAGTACTAAGTTCTGGGCACTGGTCTGGTGAATGATGACATCTTTCAGACATCTAATACCCAGCACGAGCACTGGGCCTCTGCTGTTTTTAGGGTTGATGAGTAAGGATCAGTTAAAGTCATCTGTCTTTTAGTAACAGTGCCATTTAAGTGAATTCTGTGAAAAGCTGGATAAAAAGAGGGAGGGGGTAATAGAAAGAGGGAGAATTTCAGGTATCTACATCCGGTTTAGAAACATGGGGTTTTAAACATCTGCATTTGCAGATCAAATACCAATAATTGCTTGTGAATTATAAGGTGGATTCCATTGTTACTTTTACTGCTGTCTTTGGAATGTCATTGAGACAGTGATACTTCAATGATACTCCCAATCCTCCTAGGAATGATAAGAGGCTTTACAAACACCTACTGAAAATTCACATTTGATGTGTTGTACCATGATTATACATGACATGCAATGATCAGCATTCAAATCTTGTGCAAGAACATCAATCTGGGGATGTGTGAATGAAGCGATCTGTCGTTAGGTACAGCTTCATGCATAAGAGTCATTTAGAGGTGAGAGCAAGTGATCTGGAGAGTCTAAGAGTAGAGATTTTAGAACATCGATCTATCTGACCCCTTGTTTTTCTGAACATGGAATAATAGCCAGTTAAACCTGAAAATTCAGATTATTGTTATTTTTTCAATAGAATTTAAGTCAATAGACATTTCAGGCATAGTAACAAAGTACTGTCTTGGGAGGTGAAGCTACTAGCTACAGTTGGTAACACTGACATACCATAATCTCCCCAAACTTATTCATACTTAGCAAAAGTATTACTGATCACTGATTTGAATGAAAATCACATCATTGCTACTAGTGAAGTTACAAATCATGGTCTGATTGAGGAATCAAAATAATTGGCTGGCATATTTTTAAATGATGTTATTTCATAACAGGGGCACTTCCAAATCTTACCTTTCTTCATTTAATATGATAATAACAGAAATTGCAAGCACTAACTATTAACGAGTATTTGTGAAGCAGTTTAAAGTCATTATCTTCCAGGTGCCTCATTATAATCAGCAAATCCTGATGACACTTCAAAGGCATAAGTATCTTACAATTTAGAGGTAATTTATAGCCTATCTTTTGCAATATTGTAAAATTAGAAAATGACAGATTTGCAAATAACTATATGATGCCACAGACTTATTAAAATATATTCCTTTTTACTACTATTTTATTCATTTCCCACTTCTTAATTGGTCAGGACTTTAGGGAATGAGGAGAAAATCAGGATTGTTTTGAAATGTATTTCTAACAGAACTTCTAAAAGTCAAGATTTCAAATGAAATTTTGACATGTTTGGTTGTAAAGTTAGACAGAGACAAGGTCAGCAGTCTGCCTATTTCAGTAAGGTCTTTTCTGCTTCTTTGGAGATGTCACTTAGGCCAGTCATTCCTCTCTTGACCTAGTCTCATCTGAATTGTCTCAAAACTTGAGAGAAGGATGTTAGAAAAGGTTTCATGGACTGATGGGTTATGGATAACACCTCTACTGATGATGGGACTGCATAGAATCATAGAATCAGCTAGGCTGGAAAAGACCTTTAAGATCATCAAGTCCAACCATTACCCCAGGAGTGCCAAGACCACCATTAAACCATGTCACTGAGGGCCATCATTCCCCTATACCATTTGGTAGGTGCAGTAAATAAGACACAGATCTCACTGCCTGGGTTAATTACAGGGAAAATTAAAAGCTTAGACCACCAGCTAAAACTTTGCCAGGTCTTCTGCTTTCATGCTGTTACTAGCAATAGTGATATCCCATCAGGAGTGAGCCTGTATCATGTCAACTCTTTGCTCTTCTGTGTAACAGCATTTATGGATCCCTGCAAGGAGATCAACTTGTGTCCTCTTCAAGTCTGCTGCAAGAAGCTGTGTCCTCCCAGCTCGTTTGGTGACCTTCACCTAGTTTGTGCACGTAGCAACATAAAAGGGTTCCACACCATGTAAGCACTACCTGGAAAATTAAAATTGGACTAATGTGACGCACGATTCTTGTTCCGGCTTCCAGTTGCTGATTGTATGGCAACCCTTCAGCTTCAAGTTCCCAAAATCCCCTAAAATGACAATCACAGGTAAGTGATTGTATCAGCAGTTGTATCACACCCACACTAATATTTGGGAGGGACAGTGCTGAGATGACAAAATTAGAGCTCCCACTATCATGTTTTGTAACAGATTAGGACCAGAGGCACAAAGGCTGGCTTAAAGAAGGGTATAAAACCTTGTATCACCCACAGCCTTCTATCCAGTTCTCTTGTCTCAGTCTCAGCAGTGAAAGAGGTAAGTGTGACTTCACTCATTCTTTCTACTACTATTAGCATTTACTTTAACAGTGTTCTTGTCACAGAGATGATTCCTGCATGTGTTTTTTCAGACTTAGATCCTTTGTTTCCCTCTGAAAATGTGTCTTTGTCCAGATGCAGCATCAGGAGTCACAGCATTAGGATAGGAAATAGTTCTCAAGCTATAGAAATACTTGGGTTGACTTCCACATCATGAAGTCTGAAATAATGCATATAGCCAATGAGCCTTTTCTCCTATTCCTGTTGGCTTCTTTTCACTGTTCACTTTGTAGGAACACCCTTGCCTGTCCAAGTTTCTATAGACAGGTCTGTCCATCCAATTTACCCAGTACTGAATTTCTCTTTCATATTGTACAGTTTCCAAAGGTGATCATGATGAGATGAAAGAAAGGACAGAGGTGGAGTTGGTACAAGAATGAGTTTAATTTTTTTAGCATGTAGAAATGTATCTACATCGCTGTTAACTTCTGATATTTTAAGCAGAGAATCATTGCTTAATAATATTAGTTAATCTCCCACCCACTTCTAGTATTTGTTCATTTACCTTAAAACTCCTTACTGCAGACTCAGAGCCAGCACCAGAAGGATGTCTTACTACAGTGAGTCCTGCCGACCCTGTGAGGTGACCTGCCCTCAGCCCATTGCCGAGAGCTACAATGAGCCCTGTGTGCAGCAGTGTCCCGACTCCAGAGCAGTGATCTTCCCCCCGCCAGCTGTGGTGACACTGCCGGGCCCCATACTCAGCTCTTTTCCTCAGGAGAGCGTGGTGGGATCATCAGGTCCAGCCCTGTTGGGAAGGTCCCTTAGTTCCCAAAGCTCTGGGGGCTATGGGGGCTCTCTGGGTTTGGGGAGCTATGGAGGCTCCGTGGGCTATGGGGGCTCCCGAGGCTATGGGAGCTCCCTGGGCTTGGGGGGCTACAGAGGCTCCTTTGGTTTGGGAGGCTACGGAGGCTCCCTGGGCTTGAGGGGTTATGGAGGTTCCCGGGGCTATGGGAGCTCCTTTGGTCTGGGGGGCTATGGTAGCTCCCTGGGCTATGGGGGCTTCCAGGGCTGTGGGGGCTCCTCTGGTATGGGGGGCTATGGGGGCTCCTTTGGCTTGGGAGGCTATGGAGGCTCACTTGGGTATGGCCATTCCCTAGGTTATGGAGCTGACTTGGGCTATGGGGGCTCCCTGGGCTATGGGGGTCAATACGGGTCCAGTGGCTTTGGCAGCTCTGGCTTCTCCTCCTGTGGCACTGGCATTACCTCCCAGAGGTGGGGCAGGTCCCGCCGTGGGAGCTGCGGGGCTTTCTGAAGTCCACAGGATGGAGCCCAGAACCAGCAATAACCCTGAAGCAAGGATCATGGCACCAGGACGTGGAACAAGTGCCATGGGGACCAGCAGCATGCGTCAGCTGCCCTGGCATGGGTCTTGAGGGGGTTGTGTGTACCCAGCAGCCCACTGCCCTGTGCCACGGTGTGCTCTCACTGCATGACTGAGCCCCGGTATCTCCTGCACCCTTCTATCACTTTGGCTGTCCCGTGTGTCCTGCACAGAGCACTGGTACCAGAGCCTGATACCTGCATCACACTTGTATTCCCCTTGTATTGCCTTGATTCTCTGTGAATGGCTGACTTCTCTTTAGCATTAAATCTCCGTGGTGTTGCATAAGAACCTCTCTGGTTTTCATTTGATTCTCAGCCTCCTCCAGGAGGAATATTCACTCTTCTACTTGGAATGCCACAGAAGTGACAATTTTCCTGTGATAAAGAGGAATTTCTTTCCTCAGCAGTAGATCTTTTGTCATTTGAAATACATTCCTGGTCCTCATAAAAAGTGCACACAGGTTTTGTGCAGTTTTCTTTGAGGGGACATTTTCCTGAGCCACTGTCTGTAGAAGGATTGATAGGCTGTACACTGGGATTAAGCATTGAGCTCAGATAAGTTCACAGACTCTGCTATACTTGGAAGAAGAGCTCAAATATATGATGAAGAAAATAGGAGGGTTTTTCTTAGATCTAAATGTTCTTGTTCCTATAAAACAACAGTAGCCAAGGGAACAACGGGAGTGCCCCATAAAAGGTAGGACTAGGATTTTTGCATTTCTCTGCCAGTGATGAGGGTGTTGACCTGATACTAAAAGCTAAACTTCACAAACTGTAAGACTGTTGACAAAGCAGAAAGATGACTGTATTATGCAGCAAAACTTTAATCAGAATGAAAGTTACAGGAAAACAACACCAACCTCTCCTTCGATGACAAACAAATACCCTCAACCAGCATAAAATGAGAACCAAGACAGAAATAATGTAGATCATTAATCCAAAGGAAAAGGACATTAACACTTTCAGGAGATTCACCACAGATGCTCCTGCTACTTTTAGCAGGGTCCACAGGTGCTGTAGAGGGACTGGGTACATTGGGGTGAGGAGTACGGGCTGCAGAACCTGGGGGCTTTACAGCTGGCTCTAGCAGGATCCTCGGGTGTCCCACAGCCTCTGGGTGTAGCGGGGCAGAGCCAGAGGGCTGCAGGCGGCAGGAACGTAGGGTCTGCCAAAGGTGCAGAGACCCCCCGAGGCCTGAGTGGCCCTGGCACCGTAGAGGCCTCCCAGCCCCAGGTTGCCTCCAAAGGCGGGTGCTCCGGAGGAGCCCACCACGGCTTGCTGGGGGAAGGAGCTGAGGATGGGGCCGGGGAAGGTGACAACCACAGGCGGTGGCTGGATGAAGGCTGAAGAGTCGGGACACTGGCGGGCGCACAGCTCGTTGCAGCTCTCAGCGATGGGCTGGGGGACGGCCACGCCGGTTCTTGGTGGGCACAGGTCGTAGCAAGACATCTTGGTATAGGGTGGAAAGTGGAAATGGAAAAGACTAAAAAAAGGCAGAAGATTTATGAGATAAATTTCAAAATGCTGATGTGTAAAATTAATATGATGTGCTTTTGTGTGCTATAGCATTTATTTTATATTCAGCCTTGATCAACTTTCTTTACACTAGCTGAGCACCTGGATCCAAATTTTCTGGCTGTATAAAGACCTCCCCAGGAATGACCATACACCACTGAATGACCTTTTTTTCTGGGCTTACGTGGATGTGTATTACGCTTCCTGCAAGCATGCACACTGAAGAACAATATAAGAACTTCAGTCACATCTACCACAGAGTTCCCAAAGTGGGGAAACAGTGTCAAGTTAAATGTGGCTTTTCTTGAAATAGAAGGGTTTATTTATATCTCCCAGAAAGATGCTGAACACAGATGAAAAGGTGGCTATCTTACATATTTACCGTAAATTTTATGAAGTACTAAAATAATAATCTGAAATAATATTTTCAGCTGCAATTTTTAGCCTTCTAGTTACTTAGAACACGCAAATATATTTCTCAGAGTTTCTGCACTCACACCCTGTTTCCCAAATCCCGCATTTATCACTCTTCCCACCAGAAGTATGGACAAAAACTTTATAATGCTCATAGGAATCTTCTTCTACTACTCTGATACACATTCTGATTAAATAAATAGAAATAGACTGAAAAATCATACTTACGAATCTCAGGAAGCCGAACAAGCCCAAAGACGTGTGTGGATGAACTCTTGGACTATAGCTTATATGGAGTTTCTCAGCATTCCAGTGGGGTTTGAATCTCCCTTGGTGCTGGGTTTTTCATTTGGCTGCCTAACAGGAATTGTTTAGGAGCTTTGAGTGATGAAAGTTTTGTGTTTGTCATGGTTATGATTTTATTCAAATTCTCGCATCGTGTGATGTCCGTGTTACACCATCATGATTTCTTTAATCTTGGGTCTTAATTGGTTCGAGTTGTAATTCCTTGTATCATTATGATTACTTCACTAGAATTGCCACGTGCATTAAGCTGACTCCACATGTTGCTTCTTCCTTTACAAAGTTGTCATAAGCTTGTCTGCTCAGAGATTTTGTAAGACTCATCTTTGGCTGACATGTACATTTTTCCTAAACAGTCCTTTAATCTGTCTCATAAATTAATTGGAGACAGAGTGCAGCTTCTCCTAGGACTACCCAGGATTTTGTCTTTTCTATCCCTAACTTAAATAGACTTCTTTGATCTAAGCTGTATTTAAAGTGGTCACAAATATCAGCAGAGATCATACAATGCCCATGACAATTCCCAAAAAGCTTTCCATAGAGAGAAACAGTCTTTTGAATGGCAACTTAATCCTATGTAAAAGTATTTTTTTTCACTAAAAGAGGTTAAGTGGGAATTGAAATTCAGCTTTAAAAGAGCTCATGGTTCTGCTGACTGTGATTTGAGCCAAGAAGTCAAAGAAATCACCATCTAGATATGTATGAGGCCCATGATGCACCAAAACAAGTAGAATTTTGAGGACAAATAGAAGAAGCAGATAAAGAGTTTTTGTTAGATGTCGTGGGCGTCAACTCTTACCAAGTATGTTCTGAAGCTTCTTGGGAAAAAGTTATTTGGAATGATTTCACAAACATTCATGAGCTGGTGTTCAACCCTGTGAATGTTTTGTGTTGGGTTAATGTATGAAAATGTGTGAGTGATTTAGATGCTTCAGTGTTACACAATCACATTTACTCTAATGTACAGGAAACAAGACGGTGCATGCCATTACTTTAATGAGATCATTAGAATTGTGCCATTGGAAGTCATGGGTCAACATTTACATAGCTCTTTCATTAAAAAAAATGACCTTTCAACTTTCTGAATCAAATCCTCTGTTAGTATAAGTTACCACATTTATTGTATTATGTCAGTATTCTGAACTATACTTTCCAGAAAAAAATTCTACATACATTGTGATTGTTTACACTTTTTCTGTGTTTTTTTTTTCAGAGGACAGTCAGTATCTTTTATCCAACTTTTAATGTCTTATGCATGTCCAAGGCATTTTACAGACCCTACTCATTGTCATACCAGTGAAATTCCCCGGAACTGAAATATCTTAATACCTGCAATGATTAAGGTGAATACTTCTTGATGTGATACAGCTTCATCCTGATATTTTAATTTTCTCTTCAAGTGATAAAGGGATTGTGTTTAGGTTGTGGGTTTTGTTCTGACATGTATTGTTTCACTTTGGGAGGAGTTGTGGCTGGGAAGGTAGGTGGAAACAATAGCTGGCTAAAGTGACTGTTTCCCCAACCAAAAATTATCCTGCATTTACTGCAGGGGAAGACAAAAAAAAACACTTTCCAGGCATAGAAAGTGAATTACTGCAATCCACATCTCCCAGCCTAGGGGTGAATTCCTTGCCTTGATTCACATTTTACCACAAAGTCTGCAAGTCAGAGCAAGTTGTGTCTCACTACTCTCTCAGGGCAACAAACTCTCTCCACATCAAAGTTCTCTAGTTTCTCCTGCCACTCAGTAGCATTATTCTGTATTTAATAACATTGTGATTTAAATGCTCTGTCAATTACAAAATGTCTTTGGGGGTTCCCATGGGAAAAAAGCGCTTATTGCAGATTTTCTCTAGCCACTCCTGAACAAAGTATAAAAGAGCACTTTAGAAGCACTGACTAATGATTTATGCATGCTGTTTTGTTGTTATAATGAGACTTGTGTGTCCCAATGCTGATTATTATCATCAGTCTAAACAGGGAGATGCTCTTAATCATATCACTTCACTAATCAGATTGTGGTTCCTAGTTGCTGGGGCTGGCCATCTCTGTCCCTGCCCTGCTTTTGCTTTTGTGTCACCCATGGCAGTGTGCTCCTTTCACAGTATCTAAAGCTGTCTTGAGCAAGAGATTCATAGACTGTGATAGAAACCTGCTGTTCTTTCCAGTATCTCTCTAGACCTTTAAGCAATCAGAAAGGGTGAGATTGGATGTTAAAGGCAAGAGATGAGGAGAGTTTAAAGGTCATATTTTCAAAATTAATAATAATTTCTACATATTAAATAAGAGACAGGAGTACTTCATTGGTCTGGAGATCTGTTACTGTTCTAAAGTACTCTTAAAACTAAGCATGACAAATTTTATCATAGGAGAGAAGGTGGAATGTATTTTCATGGAAGATAAAGAAAACAAATGTTTATGTGTAATAGTAACATAATCAACCAAAGAAAATTCATCATTTATTTTCAATTTTGCTGATAATCATATAATGAAGGTCAACTACACAGAATAGACAACAACCAAAAAATCATGCAGGTGCAGGATATGATGTTAGCAGAGACAAATATTGAGAGAAAGAAAATACATACAGTATGGAAAAGAAGGAAACAGCTATTCTCAATCCTTAACTCTGTTGCTCTCCCCTAAATGTGTACTAACATGGCCATGAATGAATAGTACTGCTCAAAAATATAAATCATAGAAAATCTGTAAAAAATGGGAATGTAAAATATAATTGGAAGGAAACAGACAATTATGGACTAAAGCAGTGAAGCAGAAAATCTTCTGTGCAATAACCAGGTATAAAATTAGCTCAATCCTCAAAAAATATTTAGAATAAGAAAAGATTAAAAAAAACATACTGAAAATCTGATGCATAAAGGATTTATTGAAAAAAGAAAAGCAGGAAAATCAGACTGATGACACAAAACAAAAAAATAGGACAAGAATAATAAAAAGAAATGAAAAAATGCAGATGAACATTTCTACTCTTACAGTTGTCAAGTTAAAAATTCAACCACAGCTAACAAAATACAATATTTTACACAGGTTCTTGCCACAACTTACAAAGATAAAGACAAAGCAAAACAAACGTGAAAATATAACACATTGAAAATACACAAAAGAGCATATTAGGGAAAAGATGTGTGAAACTTGAGTGAAACAAAAAATTAAACCCATAAATATCAGTGTTAATAGAAAAGATTAATAGTTGCAACACTGGGCATGACTAGCTTCTACCAAGAACTTCCATTACTGGAAGGTATGAAGGCTGTAGCAGTTGCTCTAGCAGGAGCCACGGGTGTCCCACAGCCTCTGGCTGTAGCGGGGCAGAGCCAGAGGGCTGCAGGCGGCAGGAGCGTAGGGTCTGCCAAAGGCGCAGAGGCCCCCCGAGGCCTGAGTGGCCCCGGTACCGTAGAGGCCTCCCAGCCCCAGGTTGCCTCCAAAGGCGGGTGCTCCGGAGGAGCCCACCACGGCTTGCTGGGGGAAGGAGCTGAGGATGGGGCCGGGGAAGGTGACAACCACAGGCGGTGGCTGGATGAAGGCTGAAGAGTCGGGACACTGGCGGGCGCACAGCTCGTTGCAGCTCTCAGCAATGGGCTGGGGAACGGCCACGCTGGTTCTTGGTGGGCACAGGTCGTAGCAAGACATCTTGGTGTGTGAAGAGAGGTGAGCCTGCAAAAGAAGGCACCAAGCATGGGTGTCACGAGCAAGGGCCAGATCACCCTGCTGGAGCTCTGCCCTGATCATCGTACTTTTCTGGGGATGCAGGGGCCAAAGCCACTGCCTTGCCCGCACTGTCCAAGACTTTTGCTTGGCTCATCCAGCCCCCCTCAGCACTCTACTCTCCAAACACTGATCCCTTCCCCAGACCCCATGCACGGCCTTATTCTGTGTGTCCTGGCCACGCAGCTCCTTTCTCCCTCCCCCCGCCTTGGCTAAGGGCACTCAGGCGATCCCAGCCTGCTGCCAGCTTGTCGGCTGCTGTCAGAGCTCTCCTGGCCAGGGGGGCCCTCACCAGCCTCGGCCACAGGAGCAGAGCCCCGCAGGCACTCACCTACCCTTTTCCTGAGCACAGCAAGGCAGGAGCGATGAATGCCAGCGCTCATCCCGGCCAGGGCTTTTATGCCTGGCTGGCGAGGGTGGGGAGCAGTGGCCGCTGTGGGGGCACGTGGCTCACGGCAGCCGGTTCCCGGCCTCCTCCCTGAGTGGTGCGGGGCTGTTTTGCTGACATTGTTTCCTCACCAGCCCCAACCTGCTCTATCAGCCTCAGTAATTACCCTGCTTGGTCACTTGATTGCTGCCACCTCATGGGTCAAATTGCCCCCACTGGCTTTTCATTATCTTCATGTGTAAGAGAACATGCTGTGCGAAAAATGCTGACCACAAATGCCATGCGTGGCATAGCTTTTCTCCCTGGGCTTGGCATCGAGGCATCCTCAGGCATTCATTTCAGAGCCACAGGGCAGATGGGGCTGTTGCTGCTGGGCAACAATTACACTTCCCAAGGACCATGAAACGCAATGCGGAGTGAAGGAGGCCGGGCGCAAAATGTGCTGTTCTGGCAAGGGGATGCTGACTCAGGGAGGGGCAGGAGCCAGACAGCCCCATTATCATGGGCAGGAAGGTGTTTCCAACTCTGCAGATTGGCCCGTGTATTGCTGAGCCATGGCAAGGCTGGTATAAAAGCCGTGCCTCTGCCAGTCTCTCCCAACCACCACTCTGGTCGCCTTCTCCTCGAGGAACAGGGTAAGTCTGTGAGCGCTTGTCCTTCTGGCCCTGTGCACCGTACCCAAGCTCTCCATCTTGGGACTTACCCTTTGCTGCTTGCTTTTAAACTGTGACTTCTTGCAGAGCACCATCCCATCGCACACCAAGATGTCTTGCTACGACCTGTGCCCACCAAGAACCGGCGTGGCCGTCCCCCAGCCCACCGCTGAGAGCTGCAACGAGCTGTGCGCCTGCCAGTGTCCCGACTCTTCAGCCTTCATCCAGCCACCGCCTGTGGTTGTCACCTTCCCCGGCCCCATCCTCAGCTCCTTCCCCCAGCAAGCCGTGGTGGGCTCCTCCGGAGCACCCGCCTTTGGGGGCAACCTGGGGCTGGGAGGCCTCTACGGTGCCGGGGCCACTCAGGCCTCGGGGGGTCTCTGCACCTTTGGCAGACCCTACGCTCCTGCTGCCTGCAGCCCTCTGGCTCTGCCCCGCTACAGCCAGAGGCTCTGGAACTCCTGTGGCTCCTGCTAGAGCCAGCCCCACGTTCCCCAGAGTTCCTGGGACACCTCACCCTTAGGCCTCCTGTCATTTTTTCTCCGATTTCCCTCTGTCCGTGATGCTTTTTCTTCTTGCTCCTTCCCATGCCCATGTGTGTCACTCCACCAGTGCTCCATGAGGAAATTGCTTATCTCTGAAGCAGCCACTGCCTGGTGAAAGCCTGAAGAAAAACCTCACCTGAAGCCCAAAAGGAAAATCTGCATGTTTCAGCCTTATGTTTCTTTCTTTACTGCAATAAAACAAGCATGCATCCAAGGCCTGCTTCTGCATCCTTCTGTCACAGGCCAGCCTGGTCTGCAGTGTTCACTGGTCGTGCTCAGGGCACAGCCAGACAGGCCACGGTGATCTTGCAGCCCTGGCAGAAGAGCCACGCTGAGCTGCCTTTGGGGACACCCCACAGCCTGGGCCCCTCTGGACACACACATCCTCAGAGCTAAGCTCCAGGGACACAGGCTGAAAGTGGCTGCTCCCCTGCCAGCAGGACATGCAGCCCTAGGGCATCTGCAGACTTGCAGCCTCCTTGCACATCTGTGTGTCTACACCATGGCCTGAAGGCAGTCAGAGGTAATGCCTGCAGTGGCTCCAGCCCTGGGAGCCTCCTTGGCACTGCTTGAGGCCCAGAGAGAGAAAGCAAAGGGGAGGCTTTGCCTTCCTTATTCCGTTGTCGCTCACTTCCCTTTCTCTTTCTTTGTCTTTTTTTTCCCATTCCCACCTTCTAATTCTCCTTCTCCCTTCTTCTTCCCCTTCTGCTTCTCTCTTCTTCCCCTTCCTTCTCTTTCTCCCTCCATAACACCCACTCGCTGCTCCTTGGTTCCCTGCTGCACACACAAAATTACAGGAATCACAGCCTGATGAAAGTAGAAGCAGACTTTGCAGGGAGGGCAACTTGTCATGCTGCCTCCTTAAACAGGGACACTGGGAGCTGGCTGCCTAGCACCATCTCCAGGGGGCTTTTGCACCTCTACAAGGGCAGAGACTTCACAAGCCCCCAGGCCAAGAGGTGTCAGTGCTTGCTCAACCTTACCCTGCAGAAATGGGCTTGGAATGTAACAGTTGAATGAGACTCCTGTGTTTCTCTGGAGCCCATTCCCTCTAGACTTGGCGCTGACACTGTGGAAAAGAGCCTGGCCCCCTCTTATCAACACCTTCCCTTCAGATATTTACACACATTGATGAACCCCCCTGAGCATCCTCTACATGTGGAGAAGTCCCAGCTCACTGATCCCCTCACCACAACACAGAGTCTCCTTTACTTGCCATCATTTTCCTGCTTTAACCCCAGCTAGCCACTAAACACCACAGAGCAGCTTGCCTCTACCTCCCTCCTGGGATGGGAGAGACGGATAAAACTGAGAAAATTCATGGGATGAGAGAAAGACACCTCCATAAGGGAAGCAAATGCCATGCAGACAAGCAAAGCAAAGCAAGGAATTCATTCTCCAAGTGCAGCAGATGTTCATCCATCATCAGGAAATCAGGGCTCCATCACATGTAGTTGCTGCAGCACAGGATACTGCGGAATGCCCTTACTAGACCATGTTTCTAGCTCTTGCTCACCTTGGCGCTGCCCGGCACCCCCAGGGCCTTTCTTGACAAACTGCACTTCACAACCCACTGCCAGGTACCTGGCATGTGGAATAATACACACTCTTGCCAGCCCCCTCTGTGCAGATGCTTGGAGATGCTGCGGTGCTGATGGAGAGCACTGGGGGCCTGTTGGAATAGCTGCAGCTCTTGGGAAGAAGAGCAGGCACAGGAGCACTGCCAGAGCCTATTCTGATCCCTTCCATTTCACTGGTCCTTCAAGCCCCACCAAACACTTTTCTCCATCCTGCCTACATGCTCCGTGTCCCACCACCACCCACCTTCACCTAACCTGTGCCCTAAATCCCTACAACTGGGAGAAGAAGGAAGGGAGACAAAGCTTGGATGCAGGATAACTTTATTGTGCCCAGA